>NW_016107323.1:1241565-1275419 GCF_001604975.1 Cebus imitator
AAAAAAAAAAAAAAAAAAATACCTGTCTCAAAAGAAAATGAAAAAAAAAATTAAATACAGATTCAAGGGCAACCTTAGGTCTTATTTTGCAAAGTATATAAACATTCACATTCTGAATGCAAGGAAGGACAATAGCACTAAAACAAAATTGTTAATTTTCTGAAGTGCAAAAGCAACTCACGTGGTTAAAAATTCCAATTTTTTTTCCATGAACATTGCTGCTGCATTTTATACATGAATAACTGGAATTATGGTTCTTTAGCTTAAGACGACTATATTATTTTAAAACTTCCTTGATGAATGTGATTTTTTCTTTGTTCACTCAAAGTTTACACATGAAAGGATTAAATATTAACATACTAGTATTCTTCTAAATGAAACATTTTAAATGTATTTAAATGAGGTATATAGGTGTGTGGGATTATGAGACTTAATGTTTAGTGTAAAAATTGTAGCTGTCTGTTTTTACTCAATTGAGTGAGTTTAGAATAGTAGTATCACTCATTCTTTGTAAAGGTTTCTTTTTTTGTTGTTTTGTTTTGTTTCTGTAACTTATTTTGCTTCAGCTGTTAGCATCACAGGAAATTACCAGGGTCTTGGGCTGTCCTGGGATTTGAAAGCCCAGAAGACTGAAATTTTCATAATTTTTGAATCCATTGAAAATGGTATTGTTTTTCTAATTTTAGTGTCTGTTCATTGCTTGTACGTAGGAATTTTTGTAGAAATAGCTAATATCCTGCAACCTCACTAATTTTAGTAGCTTTTTTGTAGATTCCATTGGATTTTCTACATGAATGATCATGTTATCTGTGAATCAACACAATTTTACTTCAACCTTTCTGTTATAAATACCTTTTATTTCTTTCTATTGGCTAGAATCTTCAGTATAATGTTAAGCAGAAGTGGTAAGAGCAGACATCCTCACCTTATAACCAGTCTTAGGGGGAGAACATTTAGTTGGTAGCAATTAAGTTTGATGTTATATGTAGGTTTTTGATAAATAACCTAGAGCAGGTTGAGAAGTTCCCTTCTACTCCACTTTGCTGAGATTTTGTGTTTTTTTGTTGTTGTTTTTAGTCAGGGACCTCTCTTGTCCAGGCTAGAATGCAGCGACACAATCACAGCTCACTGCAGCCTCCACCTCCCAGGCTGAAGCCATCCTTCTACCTCAGCCTCCAGAGTAGCTGACTACAGGTTCACACCACCACAGCCAGCTAATTCTTGTATTTTTTGTAGAGATGGGGTCGCGCCGTGTTGCTGAGGCTGGTCTCAAATTCTTGGGCTCAAGCAATCTGCCTGCCGCAGCCTCCCAAATGGTGGGATTACAGGATTGAGCCACTGTGTCCAGCCTAGAATTTTTTTAATTTTAATCATGAATCTGTCAGATCCATCAGATCTTTGGTAGTTTGTGCTTTGAAGGAATTTGTCTATTTCACCTAAGTTGTGGAATTTATTGGCATAAAATTGTTAATAATATTCCCTTATTATCCTTTTAATAAATGTAGTAATGTTACCTCTATTCTTCTTAATATCACTAATTTGTTTTAGGCTGGGTGCAGTGGCTCATGCCTATAAGCCTAGCACTTTGGGAAGCCGAGGCAGGAGGATTGCTTGAGCCAGGAGTTTGAGACCAGTTTGAGCAACATAGGGAAACCCAGTCTCTACAAAAAATACAAAAATTAGCCACACCTGGTGGTGCACACCTGTGGTCCCAGCTAATCAGGAGGCTGAGGAAGGAGGACTGCTTGAGCCTAGGAGGCTGAGACTATAGTGAGCTGAGATCATGCCACTGCACTCCAGCCTGGGACCCTGCCTCAAAAAAAACTTACTTTATTACTTTCTTCCTGATCATTCAGCTGGAGATGTATTAATGTTATGGCTTTTCTTAAGGAATCAGCTTTTGGTTTTATTAATTTTTCTGTGTTATTTTCCTGTTTTCCATTTTACCAATTTTGGCTCTGATCTTTATAGTGTTCTTCCTTCCAATTACTCAAGGTTTAATTTGCTTTTCTTTTTCTAGTTTCTTAATACAAAAACTGAGTCATTGATTTCACACCTTTCTTCTTTTCTAATGTAAATATTTATTATTCTGAAATTCCCTGTAAATCCTACTGTGGTATACAAACTTTGATATGTTGCATTTTCATTTTTATTTAGTTTGAAATACTTTCTCATTTCCCTTTTGATTTATTCTTTGATCCAAGGGTTATTCAAGGGTGCTTTATTTAGTTTCCAAATATTGATATTGATTGCTAATTTAATTTACTTGTGTTCAGATAATGCACTTTGTAGGAATTTAATGCTTTTAAATTTGTTGAAACTTGTTTTATGGCCCAGATTATGATCTATCTTGGTAAATGTTCTGTGTGCACTTTAAAATAATTTGCATTCTGCTCATGTGGGGTGGAATGTTCTATAAATGGCAATTAGGCCAAGTTGATTAATAATACTATATCAGTAAACAAAATTAAAGGAACTGTATTAGTCTATTTTTACACTGCTGATAAAGCCATACTGGAGACTGGGTAATTTATAAAGAAAAAGAGGTTTAATGGTTTCACAGTCCTACGTGGCTAAGGAGATCTCACAATCAAGGCAGAAGATAAAAGGCACATCTTATATGGTGGCAGGCAAGAGAGAATGACAGCCAAGTGAAAGGGGAAACCCCTTATAAAACCATCAGATCTCGTGAGACTTATTCACTGCTCCAAGAACAGCATGGGGGAAACTGCCCCTATGATTCAATTACCTCTCACTGGCTCCTTCCCAAAACATGTGGGAATTATGGGAACTATAGTTCAAGATGAGATTTGTGTGGGGACACAGCCAACCATATCAGGAACCCCTAAAAGAGTATTGAGTGTGGAGAATTACAAAAAGCTTGATGAAAGATACAATTTTTGAATGTTAGAATTATTTTGTATTTCAAGTTAAACTGCTTTCCCCAGCCACGTTTGTTCCTCCCCCTTTTTTACCTTCAACCTGGTGTTGACATAAAGAAAGAAACTGAGGCAAAAACAGATAAATATTTATTTGGGCCAAGGTTGAGGACTGCAGCCTGGGAAACACTTTCAAATTACCTTGGGAAGTGTTCTGTAGAACAAAAAAGCGCCTCGAGTTTTCAAAGAAAAAAGAATGAATCAGGAGAGGGAGAAATTACAAAAGTTATTTGTCAGGAATTCTCATTGCTTTAGAGAAATAACATTAGTTAGTGATTGGCTGTATGTTACTGAACTATAGGGTATGAGTTATGGTGTCCAGCCTGTGGCATTGTCAGGTTAATTTATAGCTGTTTATGGTGACACTCAGTCTAGAGTCTATATAACAGGAAGATTCAAGAGATGATTACTGGGCCGGGCGCGGTGGCTCACGCCTGTAATCCCAGCACTTTGGGAGGCCGAGGCGGGTGGATCACGAGGTCAAGAGATCGAGACCATCCTGGTCAAAATGGTGAAACCCTGTCTCTACTAAAAATACAAAAAATTAGCTGGGCATGGTGGCGCGTGCCTGTAATCCCAGCTACTCAGGAGGCTGAGGCAGGAGAATTGCCTGAACCCAGGAGGCGGAGGTTGCGGTGAGCCGAGATCGCGCCATTGCACTCCAGCCTGGGTAACAAGAGCAAAACTCCGACTCAAAAAAAAAAAAAAAAGAGATGATTACTCAGTTACTCAGCTGGAGGTGGGGAAATGGGACTTGACTGCTGCCTCACTCCTATGCCTCTCTGGGCCTGATCACTTTCGTCAGATAAAAAGTTGTCTTTTCTTTCTCACTGGCATGATTTCCTGCTAGATGTGAGGAAGCACAAAAGAGCCTACTCCCAGCTAAGGTCGTGGGCTTGCTTTTCAGTTCTAGGTCTCTGTTATCTTTTCCCAAAAGCCCCTGATCATTTGGCTAGCTTTCCTCTTTTCTTCTGAGCTGATGGGGGTAACAGAATCACAAAAGTGAAAACATTGTAAGGGTTTCAGAAATCTTATCAAAATCTCACTGTAAGTTACAAATTCCCTTTCGGTTCTGCTTACCCAACACTGATGTTGCAGGAGGCTGGTAGTAAAGGGAGAAGTAAGATATAGCCCTTGCTCTAAAGCAAGGATCATCACATTTCTTCTGTAAAAGACCAGATAGTAAATATTTTAGGCTATGGGGGGATGTTGTGATATAATAAGAAATATATATTTGGTCTCTGCCCTTAGTTCCTGGCACACAGCTCTTGGAAACTCTGAAGGGATAAACGTCTGTTTATAGGCTAATGAGATGGCTGAAGGCTAGGGGTTCCTAAGCAGTATCAGGAACAGCTGGTTGCCAGGGGAAGTGATCATGTGAGTAGAGATTGGAACTTTTAGTCCCACCCCACCAACCTCCAGAGAGAAGAAAGAAGTGGTAGGTTGAGTTGATCATCAGTGACCAATAATTTAATCAATTGTTCCTGTGTAATGAACCCTCCATAAAAACACGAAAGGACCGGGTTTGAAAATATTCTTTTTTTTTTTAAAGATAGGGTCTCACTGTCTCCCAGGCTGGAGTGCAGTGGTACAATCATGTCTCACTGAAGCCTCTACCTCCTGGGCTCAAGTGATTCTCTCACCTCAGCCTCCTGAGTAGCTGGAACTACAGGTACATGCCAGCAGGCCCAGCTAATTTTGTATTTTTTGTAAAGACGGGGTTTTGCCATGTGACCCAGGCTGGTCTCAAACTACTGGCCTCAAGTAATCCGCTCAACTCAGCCTCCCAAAATATTGGGATTACAGGGGTGAGCCACAGTACCTGGCCTTAAGAGCTTCTTGATAGCTGAATACATGAAGGTACCTAGAGGGTAGGGCACCCAGAGAGGGCATGGAAGCTCCATGCCCTTTTCCATAAGTCTCCCTGATGCATCTCTTCCATCTATCTGTTCATTATATCTTTTATAATAAATAGATAAACATAAATAAAGTGATTCCCTGAGTTCTGTGAGCTGTCCTAGCAATTTAGCTGAACCCAAGGAGGAGGTCATGGGAACTCCAATGTATAGTGTTACCAAACTGAACTAGGGCCTGCTTGCCTGGCGCAGTAAGGCCAAACATCCATGCTGAGATTTTGCAGCAGGAGAAGGAGGGCATTTATTTGTAGGGTACCATGCAAGGAGAATCTGGCAGTTCATGCTTAAGATCTGACCTCTGCCAGCCAGTTTTTTAAAGGTAGAGGTAAATTTCAGGAAAGCAGGAGTTACAGGCAAAATTGTAAATCAATATTTGGAGGTTAAACATCAATTTAGCCTAAAAAGGCAGGATATCCTGAACCAAGGGCTTACAGGTCATGGGTTGATTCAAAGATTTTCTGATTTGCAATTGATCAGGGAAGGAAAGCTTTGTCTAAAGACTTGGGGTCATCAGAAAACAATGCTAGGTCTGGCCTAAGGGTGTGACTTCCTCCTGGCCCCTGAGGAAGAAATTTAGAATAAAGAATGGCAGCCAGAGTTCAGTCCTCAGTTTCCCCTTGTTTGAGGTCTATGTGCCAGTGGATTCATTCGGCAGGGGTCTGGATTTCTAAAAAACAACTCAGAGATATTCGTTCATGTTATCTTTGGTTTCTATAGGGAACCAAACATCTCATGACTCTACTTCCTTGGCTATTGTTTGAAGCTACTATTGCCTTCTTACTCATTTACTTCTCAGCGCTGGCTAGGTTCCCGGAATCTCCCTTGAAAGAACTCAAGATTTGCCTTCATTTCCATGCTTGAGGGTGCCTAGCAGGGGCCTCTGTTTCATCTGAATAGCTGGTTGGCCAGAAGCACAGGTCACAACCTTGGGCTTGCAACTGGCATCTGAAGCAGTCTTGTGGGACAGGGTCCTCAACCCATGGGGTCTGACACTATCTCTAGGTGGATAGTGTCAGAATCGAATGGAATGATCGGATGCACAGCTGGTACCTGATGAGAATTCCTTGGTGTGTGGAGAAAAAGCCACACACATCTGGTGTCAGAAGTGAAGTACTGAGTGGTGTGAGTCGAAAGGAAAACCACCGAGTAGACAAAGGGCTTTGGACTGCTGGGAAAGCACTGCTTGTCTGTCCGCCAGGACACTTCTCAGCTGGACTAGTGAAGTGATTACTTTATTCTCTTAAACCTCCAAGGCACAGATAATGCTCTGCATAGCTCCAGGGAACACCATTCACTTAGACTATAGGGAACGGCACCCCCTGTAGCTGTCCAACATGGTGGCTCAGTCCACTTCATACGCCTGTCATATTCTCTCTCTCTCCACTTCATCCCCACCACCACCCTATACCGCCACCACCATGCTCAGAAAACCCTTGCCTAGCACACTCCTGGACTATGCACATCATAACAACAGTAGGAAACGATGCAAATAGCAACATTAATATCCACAAGCTAAAATACAGCATGGCTTCATTTTCTTCTTGTTTTCTTTCTCTGGGATATCAGGTTGTATTTCTGGCTGTGAGAAAGACACTCACAGGTCCAATCCCAAAGAATGGACTTACAGGCACAAAGAACAGAGAAAAGAGGTACTTTTTGTTTGTTTGTGTGTTTGTTTTTGAGACAGTTTTGCTCTTTTCGACCAGCTAGAGTGCAGTGGTGCGATCTTGGTTCACTGCAACCCCTGCCTCCCAGTTCAAGTGATTCTCCTGCCTCAGCCTCCCGAGTAGATGGGATTACTCAGAGACCATCCTGGCCCACAAGGTGAAACCCCATCTCTACTAAAAATTAAAAAATTAGCCGGGTATGCTGGCTCACACCTGTAGTCCCAGCTACTCGAGAGGCTGAGGCATGAGAATCACTTGAACCCGGGAGGCGGAAGTTGCAATGAGCTGAGATCATGCCACTGCACTCCAGCCTGGGCACCCGCCACCATGCCCAGCTAATTTTTTTATTTTTAGTAGAGATGGGGTTTCACCATGTTGGCTGGGTTGGTCTCTAACTTCTGACCTCAGGTGATCCACCTGACTCGGCCTCCTTAAGTGCTGAGATTGCAAATGTGAGCCACTGTGTCGGGCCAAAAGTGAGACTTTTTAGTAGCAGTCTTGCAAGACTGGGCATCTGGTGGATAGGCATACACAGGGCAGCTACAGCAGATAATTTACCTCCTAGCACGCAGGTCCCTCCCCCAGTTCCTCATTGGTCAAGTACTATGGGTTACAACCTTCCCGGACGTCACCTAAGTTTCATTATTCCCCTTACAAGGTTATACCCTGGTCCCCTTCCCCACTTAAGTTTTGATTTCCCAAAAACAAAACTTTCTTCCCTTTCATGGGCTGACCCCTCCTCTACATTCTGTTTGCTTATTGTGATCTTGTAGGTGCATAAGCCGTGTGATTTGTTACATTCGCAGGCGGCTGTCAGTACTTAGATTTATCATGCCTTGAAAAGGGATCATTTAAAATGTTTTCTCACGTGGCTCTATGTCTTATTTATCTTGGGTCATTTTTTAATTCCCTAAACTAGCAGTTCCCAACCTTTTTGGCACCAGGGATTGGTTTTGTGGAAGATAATTTTTCCACAGATGGGAGCAGGATGTGGGGGATGGTTTCATCGGGCATTAGAGCCTCCTAAGGAGCATGCAACTGAGACACAACCTAGATCCCTCACATGCGCACTTCACAATAAGGTTCGTACTCCTGTGAGAATCTAATGTCGCTGCTGATCTGACAGGAGGCAGAGCTCACGTGGTAATGGTCGCAATGGAGGGCAGCTGTAAATACAGATGAGCTTTGCACAATTGTCTGCTGCTAGCCTCCCGCCGGGCTTCCCGGTTCCTTACAGGCCATGAACAGTTTGCAGGCTGGCTATCAGTAGTGGCCCAAGAACAATAGTGGTCCAGCTAGTTTAGGGAATTAAAAAATGGCCCAAGACAAATAAGACGTAGAGCCCTGTGAGAAAACATCTTAAATGGTCCATTTTCAAGGTATGATAGATCTAAGTACTGACAGCCAGCCTGTGAATGTAACAAACAGTAGTGGTCTGTGGCCTGGGGCTTGGGGTCCCCTGCCCTAACCTATATTGGATTCAACAGGCTAACTGTTGAATTCCAGAGACCTCCAAGAACTCAGAGGCGCTCCAGTAACCAACAGGGGGAATTCAACAAACAATACTTTATCCACTAAGGAAGGATGGAACCCGTTTGCTGGGCGTGGTGGTACATGACTGTAATTCCAGCTGCTCAGGAGGCTGTGACAGGAGAATTGCTTGAACCCAGCAGGCAGAGGTTACAGTGAGCCAAGGTCGCGCCACTGCGCTCCAACCTGGGTAATAGATCAAGGCTCCATCTCAAAAAAAAAAAAAAAGGAAGGATGGAACCCACCTTTGGAGTTGACTATATGCTTGTATATGAGATCACAAAATCAAAATCCTTCAGGCTTATTACCAGTAAAGATTTTTTAAAGACATGTTTTGGAGGAAAACTGATTTGGAAGTTTCTAGTTCTATTGCCTTTTCGATCTTTGTATCAGTCTATGCTTGTCTTTTCATTTCTTGGTCCATTACAGTGTTCTCATTAAGTCACGTTTGAAATGCATGCTTATCCCGTGCTCACAGTTATCTTTAGGGAGGGTTCATGGCTAGTAGTCCTCCCCAGCAGGTGAGCTATAGCCACACCCAGTTGGTCACCACACAGAGGCTGGATCCAGAAATACCACTGGAGGCCAAGTGTGGTGGCTCACACCTGTAATCCCAGAACTTTGGGAGGCCAAGGTGGGCAGTTCACCTGAGGTCAGGAGTTCAAGACCAGCCTGGCCAACATGGTGACACCTCATCTCTACTAAAATTAGCCGGGCGTGGTGGCTCATGCCTGTAGTCCGGCTTCTCAGGAGGCTGAGGCATGAGAATCACTTGAACCTGGGAGGCAGAGGTGGCAATGAGCTGAGATCACGCCACTGCACTTCAGCCTGGGCAACAGAGTGAGACTTGGTCTCAAAAAAAACCAAAAAACAAACAAAACCCAGAAATACCATTGGAGAGAACTTTTCCAAGTTCTCAAAGAGACTGAACTGATAAAGTGGAGGTTGAGAAAAAACATTTGAAGTGAGAGTTGCCCTGCCCATCTCATGGAATTTCTATAGGCCAGATCCTGTTGCTTCTGACCACAGGGTGGCCAACCAACCTTGGAGCTGGGAGAAACTAGGAAAACTGAGACATTCCCTAGGGCAAACAGATACCAGTTGCTCAAGGTAGAACTAAGGGTCAAAATGGACCAGGGTCCACTCAAGAAGATGGGCTGTGGATGCACTGAAGAGGCAGACAGAAACAGTCAGTGGGGGTATGGTATTAGGGTTTTCCTGAAAAACAGAACCAATAGGAGATAAAGAGAAATGAGGAGATTTATTACGAAAATTGGCTTGGTCGAGCACGATGGCTCATGCCTGTAATCCCAGGACTTTGGGAGGCCAGGGCGGGTGGATAACGAGGTCAAGAGGTCAAGATCATTCTGGCCAACATGGTGAAACCCTGTCTCTACTAAAAATACAAAAATTAGCCAGGCATAGTGGCACACGCCTGCACTCCCAGCTACTCGGGAGGCTGAGGCAGGAGAATCGCTTGATCCTGGGAGGTGGAGGTTGCAGTGAGCTAAGAATGTGCCACAGCACTCCTGCCTCGGTGACAAGAGTAAAACAAGAAAAAAAAAAAGAAAGAAAGAAAGAAAAGAGAAAAAGAAAGGAAAGAAAGAAGGAAAGAAAAGAGAGAAAGAAAGGAAAGAAGAAAGAAAGAAAGAAAGAAAGAAAGAAAGAAAGAAAGAAAGAAAGAAAGAGAAAGAAAGAAAGGAAGGAAGGAAGGAAGGAAGGAAGGAAGGAAGGAAGGAAGGAAGGAAGAAAGAGAGAAAGAAAGAAAGAAAGAGAGAGAGAGAAAGAAAATTGGCTCACACAGTTATGGAGGCCTTCAAGAAGTCCCACAATATGCCATCTGCAAGCTGGAAAAGCAGCAAAGCAGATGCTGTAATTCAGTCCAAGTCTGAAGGCCTGAGAACCAGGAGTTCTGATGTCTGAGGGGCAGAAGAAGATGGATTTCCCTGCTGAAAAAGAGAGAGAAAAAAAGAAAGAGAGAGAGAGAGAGAGAATTTGCCCTTCTTCCACCTTTTTTGTTTTATTTGGCCCTCAACACATTGGATGATGCCACTCACACTAGGGAGAGTGAATCTGCTTTACTCAGGTGACTGAGCAGAATGCTAATCTCTTCCAGAAATGCCCTACAAAAACACCCAGGATAACATTTTACCAGCTATCTGGGCATCCCTTAGCCCAGTCAAGTTGACACCTAAAATTAGCCATCACGGACACGAAAAGTGGTAAACCCTGGAGATCTGCAGGATATGTCAGAATCCAAAACCTCAGCAGGGTTGGTAAAAGAAGGCAGAGGCAAAGAGAATCAGACTCAAGTATTATCAGAGAGCTCATCAATTTTCTGCTTTAGATCTTAGGGCAGGAAAGACCCAGGGCTTATGAAATATTTGGAGCCTGTGAAAATATCTAGGACCTTAAAAAACAGTATTGTTCTAAAATACAGTTCAAGACTAGCCTGAGCAACATGGCAAAACCCCCGTCTCTGCAAAAAGTACAAAAATTAGCCTTGGTAGCTTGCACTTGTCCCAGCTACTCAGGAGGCTGAGGTGGGAGGATCATTTGTGCCTGGGAAGTGGAAGTTGCAGTGAACCAAGATCACACCACTGTCCTCCAGCCTGGGTAACAGAGCTATCTCAAAAAAAAATTAATAAAACACAAAGAGAAAATTTCAAAAATATAAGTTAATAAATGTGAAATAAGTGTGCATAAAGCATCATATTGTCAACTTCATTAATTGTTCAATATTGCATTGATAAAATGTGCTTATATTGGGAAAGACATTGCAGATTAGCATAGTGGTGAAGGGCGTGGACTGTGAAGCCAAATTGTCCAAATTCTGGCTCCGCTGTTTACTATGTAACTTTCAGCAAGTTATTCAACATCTCTGAGCTTCAGTGTCCTCATTCTTTCTAATCTCATGAATAAAATGTGGATAATTATATCACTAACCTCATAGATTTCTTTCTTTGAGACAGAGACTTGCTGTGTCACCCAGACTGGAGTGCAATGGCATGATCTCAGCTTACTGCAACCTCCACCTCCCGGGTCCAAGTGATTCTCCTGTCTCAGTCCCCTCAGCTGGGACTACAAGCATCCGCCACCATGCTGACTAATTTTTGTATTTTTAGTAGAGATGGAGTTCACCATATTGGTCAGGCTGGTCTCAAAATTCTGACCTCAGGTGATCCACCCACCTTGACTTCCCAAAGTGCTGGGATTACAGGGATGAGCCACCAAGCCCAGCCACAAACCTTATAGATTTTTAAGAGGATTAAATGGGCAAAAGACTTGGAACAGTGCATGGCACATTCTCTGTACTAGATGTGTACTAATTGTTGTTATTATTTTCTCACTTGGAAAGATTCCAAAACATGAACTGATATGTAAGAAATCATAACCCAATTAAATGAATTATTCATACATAAGTAATTTTAAAAGCAAAATTATAAAGGTTCTTTCCAAAGGATTTCTTAAAACATTTTATCAATGAAAATTTCAAGCAAATACAGATGTAAAAATAAACATGCAAAGAGAGGCTGGGCACGGTGGCTCATGCCTGTAATCCCAGCAGTTACAGTTGTTTTGTGATATGGCCAGTGCTATTTTAACGTTTGCTACAATAGGTAGACAAGCCTGAAAGAGCTCTGAAAAAGCCAAGCCGGCTGCTTTTCTCTTCCAACCCAGACAAAATCCATCTCTAAACTGGGCCAGTTTAAGGTCAATAAGGGACTGTAATCAGCTGGCTGAAATGGGCGCTTCCTGGAATGGTGAAACTTTGCAGTTCTTGCCAGAAGTCGTTGCTGTGAGGAGCAGGGTTTAGAGTTGAGTCTTCAACACCAGACCTCTGCGATGGGCTTCAGGAATAGAGGCCCCATCCCTTTCTCAGAAGGTAAGTCTCGGTCAGGTGAACCACATTGGTCGTTTGGCTCTAACAATAACCGCGCCTTAGAATGAACACTTCAGGCCTATTTTGTCTCTTTACAGACTCATAATGACCCCTTGCAGAGTAAGGAAGGTGGGTGACTTCTAGTCCTGGAGGCAGGCAACCTGCAAAGCCACAGGTCAGGGTTCCTGGCAGGGGGCGGGGAAAGGGCGGATGATGGGCGGGGCTAGGAGAGGGGAGGGGCCAGTAGAACGGGGGCGGGGCCCGAGCGCTGGAGGCGGGCAGGCTGGTGCGCGACGGAGGTGGCCTTCCTGGTCTTCCCAATCCCCTGAGCCCAACCAGTGCAGCAGAGACCCTTTCTGCAGGACAGAGATCCCTCTAGCCAAGTCAACTCGCTCTTCCCTCTCATGGCCTCCATAACCCCATCCAAGCAGGAGGCGAGGCTATTGGAGTGGAAGAGTAAGGAAAGCGGAAGGTAAGGGCCAAGGAAGAACCGGTGGGTGGAATAGGCTGGAATACTCGGTCTTCTTCCACACCTACTCTTAGGCTGCTCCTCTGCAACCAGGCCTCTCTGGGAGATCTTGTCTTCTACAAAACGCGTGCCCTGCCTTGTGACTAAGTCTGATTATTTTGCTGTAACTAGGAACTAAATTGACTTAGGAGGCCTAGATGCATTGGGAGTAATTGGATCTTGGGCTGGCAGCACTCAACCCCTCCTCGCAACGAGGCAAGGTGGGCGTGGTTATCGTGCGGAGCAGCAGAGTCAAACCTGCAATCAGAATAGGTTCATAAGTGCAAACCTAGGGCGTTGGCTGATTGCTCATGGTGTTCCTAGAAGTGAGATAGATGGGAAGCCTACTAAATCCTTCCTGGACCTGCATAAGCAGAAAACTTCTAGGTCAAGTGTACAAAAGTTTAAGCTGAATCATAAAAAATAGAGTAATGGTGCTCAACCAATTTTCAGACTTGAACCTGTGTACAGACCTTGAACCCCCTGAATAAAGGAAAGGTCAGATCCCTGTGAGGAAGGATCTGGGTACACTACCGAAAATACATATACTGTTAATCTTTCTCCCAGCCTAGGGGAGGGACATGCGGCCTTTTACCAGGATAACTGTACATTGGGGAAGAGATAACACTACATTTCCTTTCGGGACTTCTTGACATGTGCTCTGAACTGATGTTGATTTCAGGACACCCAAAACATCACTGGGGTCCACCAGTCAGAGTAGGGGCTTATGGAGGTCAGGTGCTCAATGAAGTTTTAACTCACAGTGGGCCCAGTGGGTCTCCAAAACCATCTGCAGTTATTTCCCAGGTTTAAGAGTACATAACTGGAATAGACATACTAAGCAGCTGGCAGAGTCCTCACATTGCTTCCCCGATCTGTGGAGAGAGGGCTACTATGGTGGGAAATGCCAAGTGGAAACCATTAGAACTGGCTCTACGTGGGAACCTTGTAAACCAAAAGCAAACACAAATTCCTGGAGAGACTGCAGATATTAGTGTCACCATCGAGGACTTGAAAGATACAGAGGTGGTGATTCCTACCACACTCCCGTTAAACTCGTATTTGACCTGCACAAAAGACAGATGGACCTTGGAGAATGACAGTGGACGACTGTAAGTCAAATTATATACAGTTTCTCTGATTTACTTGCCTTTGGTGTTCACTTAAAAGTAATTTAAAAGTATATTGCCCCAGGCCAGGCGCGGTGGCTCACGCCTATAATCCCAGCATTTTGGGAGGGCGAGGTGGGAGGATCACGAGGTCAGGAGATCAAGATCATCCTGGCTAACATGGTGAAACCCCGTCTCAACTAAAAGTACAAAAAATTAGCTGGGCATGGTGGCACACACACTGAGTAGTCCCAGCTACTCAGGAGGCTGAGGCAGGAGAATCGTCTTAACCAAGGAGGTGGAGGTTGCAGTGAGCTGAGATCATGCCACTGCACTCCAGCCTGGGAGAGAGAGCAAGACTCTGTTCTCCCTACTCCCCGCCCCCACACACACAAAAGTACACTGCCCCAGCATTAAGGGAGGCCCCATTTTGGGGATGGAGAAAGGAAGAACATAGTAATTTTCCCTTGAGGGAAGTCTTATTCAGTGGTTCTCTACCCATGTCTCTTGAGGTAGACAAAGGGCACAACATAAATGGTCATTGATATGTACCAACTGTTCTATACCCCCCAAAAAACAGTAATAATATAAATGGTCATTGATAGAGGCATAAAGATTAGGGCACATTCCTATACAGAATGCTATGTGGCTGTGAAAAAGACTGGGGTAGATCTATATGTACTGCCGTGGACAAATGTATTAACACATAATACATTGATGACTCAAAAGTAAATGAAGTTGCAAAGTATGACTGTTTGTAAACGTGTTGGAAAAGTTCGTGGTAAAATGTCATCAGAGGTTTTTTTTCTGGGAAGTGGGGTTGGAGAGTAACTATATCAACAAAGCTTTCTGTTGCAAGTAGAAAAAAAAAAAAAAAATCACTCAGCCGTGGTGGCGCGCGCCTGTAGTCCCAGCTACTCGGAAGGCTGAGAAACATGAGAATCGCTTGAACCCGGGAGGTGGAGGTTACGTTGAACCAAGATCATGCCACTTCACTCCAGCCTGGGCAAGAGTGAGACTCTTTCTCAAAAAAGAAAGGAAGGCAGAAAGGAAGGGAGGGAGGGAGAGAGAGAGAGAAAGAAAAGAGAAAAGAAAAGAAAAGAAAGAGAGAGTCTTATCTGGCAAAATAAGAAGTCCACGGAGACAGGGACCCTGGGGTTGGTGAAGGCAGCAGCTCAGGATTTCACTGGGGACCCAAATCCTTTCCATCTTTCTTTCCATGTACTTCTAACCAAAGTTCAGCCATGCTGTTGTGGAGTTCTCTAGCCAAAGTCACCTGTCAGAGGAGTCCTGCATCTGCTCAGTAATAAGGCTTTGTTCTCAGGTGGCTCCTCTTGTGAGGGATAGGTGCAGAGGTTTCAGGAGCCACATCCAAACTTAACAGCATTTATAGCAGAGAAAAAGCATTGTGCTAATCTAGATCCTGTGAAAAGCAGACGCCAAAACAGAATTAAATATGCTACGAATGTATTAAGGGAAATGTCTTTAAGAGAAATTGAGGAGGAAGGTGATTGGAGGCTGGGAGAGCCATCAGAGATTGATGAAGGTGTGAACACAAGGGGAGAGGGGGAAGTTAGGGTAGAAGGTTGGAGGAAGTGTCTTTGCCATGTACTTCTAAGGTAAATTCAGCAATGCCGTTGTGCAGTTCTCTAGCCAGAGTCAACTGTCAGAGGAGTCCCACAGGTCTCAGAATCAAGCCGCCTTAATACCTCTGCCACACTCAGTCACTGGCTGGAAGCAGCGCCTGGGAAGTGTGGCCTCAGATGTTCAGAAACGACAGCAGCCATCCGTCAGTGGTGCTCCCGGCAGCTGGAGGTCTGAGAGGACATTCTCCGGCATTCACGGGCATTCTTGTTTTTTAAGAACCACTGCCCTAGCTAATGTCCCCTACGTGTCACATGTCCTGATTTAAACCAATTACTAGCAAGGAGACGTGAGACCAGCATGACTGACTTAAAGATAGACCAATCAGGACCACAGGACCACACCCTCAGTCTCGGCTAGTGCCCACCTTGCCAGAAGCATGTGGCTATTGGGGGGGGAAGATGAGAAACTGTAAAAAATCTGGGTTCTGTTAGGAAGAAAGAAGTGGGGGATGAATGTCAGGTAAGTAAGCAACAGGGCCTACTACAGTAATGGGGGTACCATTTGAACCTGTGTGTTTCTATATAATTTGGATTTTCTCTTTTTTTTTGAGGAGAAGTCTCGCTCTGTCGCCCAGGCTGGAGTGCAATGGCGCCATCTCGGCTCACTGCAACCTCTGCCTCTCTGATTCAAGCGATTCTTCCACCTCAGCCTCCTTAGTAGCTGGGATTACAGACGCCTGCCACCACGCCTGCCGAATTTTTGTATTTTTAGTAGAGACAGGGTTTCACCGTGTTGGCCAGGCTGGTCTCGAACTCCTGACCTCAGGCGATCCACCTGCCTCAGCCTCCCAAAGTGCTGGGATTACAGGCATGAGCCACCAGGCCCAGTCATAATTTAGATTTTTTATGAGCATATATTACTTGTATAATAATAGTTTTTTCAGTTAGGGTTGTTAAGAGAGTGGGACTTGGCAGAACAATATTCAGTTCCATCACTAAGATTTATAATCTGTAGTCCTGGACCAATACCATAACATCTTCAAGTCTTTATTATTAAGAAGTTGAAAGTGATTCTCAGGCTGGAAAAAGGCAAATACAAAAAACATTAAAGAAATGTGGGTTTTTCTTGTGTCCCAGCGAAAAATTATTTTCTATCTATGAAAAGTCTGAAACATCTTAGATTACACAACTTTAGGTTTAGTTATTGTGTTCATATTTTGAAGAACTGGAAAAAATATGATTTTTCCTATTACTTTCCTGTAAGCACATTACAGAAAGTCACAATTTATTTTTAACGGGTTGAGTAAATTGTTCTTTTAGTTTCTTTCAACTCTGTTGTTGGTTGAAATGATAGAACAACGTATTTTCCAGCAAGTTATGAGGTTGGATTATAAGATTAAGCAGTTATTTTGAAAATGGTCAGTTTAGTTCTACTTATTCATACAATGATATGTAATCTTGGGTCTTAACTACTTTAATATGAATCAAAGCCCACTATCTTAATGTCATTTTAAAAGCTGAAAAAAGATGCCTGCTAAGACAACTGTAAACTTGGGGAACTATCATTAATTAGTGGATTTGTTTGGATATTTTCCAAGAGATACAGGTAGTTGCAGAATGAGGTGGTCTTCAGTGTCTGCTGATATATATTGACTGGCAAATGCCCTCAGTGCCCTCCCCAGGTGAAACGTGATGTGAAGTCCCACTCTGAACCCTACCTCATCTTGACCACTCATTTTAGGAAGTTCCCTGCCCCCATCCCATCATTTCTTTTCATTGTATCCAGAATCAATTGCCTTCATACACTTAATACAGTTCATTCATTTTACTTAGATATACATTTGTTTGCTGTCTGTCTCCTATACAGTATATAGAAAGCTGTGTGGTGAAGGGAATGGTGTCTGTTCCTCCCCACAGTTTATACCCAGCCTCTAACTCAGGACTTGGCACATCATAGGAGCCTAATAATTATCTGTTGAAAAGTGAATGAAATAAAAGCTACACTTACGCAACAAGGACTTCCTGACATTGTTTTCCAGCAGCCAGCATCTTCTGTTCTGAGAATGTGGTGAACTTTCCTGTCTCATAGTCGATGATTCATTCTGTGGCCAGTTGGCCAGGGGAGGGCAGTAGCTCCTTGTTTCAAGTTCTTTCCTCCCTGTGCCTCTTCTATTGATCAGTTCTGTCCCCATCTGTTGGCAGCGGCCAAACCCCATGGATTCTCCCTGGGTTTTGCCTCCAGAATCCCACCCTCCTGTCACTGCCCTGGTGGCCTTCGAAGTTTCTTGCCAGGATTCCCACTCTGACCTCCTCACTGGGCTGCTTGCCAGCACTCTTGCCCAATTCCACCCCCATGTTCCCGTCAAATGCCAGAGATAGTATCGTTATTTGAAAAATTAACTCTAGAGTTTAAAGACAGTCCTGCTCTGCAAAACCCAGAGATAAGATCAAGTCCAAACATTTTGGCGTGAGGGTCAAGGCGTTTCACAATCTGCCTGGAGGTCCCTCTCCCAGCTCCTCTCTAATTACCCGGCCGGCTTCCTCCCAGCCTGGGTTCCAGCCACAGGGAGCCTTCTGGCATTGAGTGAATGCGTCTGACATGCCAGCATTTGGTGCCAGCTATGCCTTTTTGCCTGGACTGGCTTTGCCTCCCCTCCTTCACCTTGATATCCTCCTCCTCATCATCATCCATCTGACCTGACTTGGAATTACATTCTCAGGAAGGGAAGCCTGCCCAGCCGGGGTTGTTCATATCTCTATTAAAGCTCTCATCACTTCATGCCTAAGTCTGCGGTCTCTCTCCTACTGCTATGGTTTCCAGCATCAAGGAGACTTGTTGGAACAGATGAAGGAAGAAAATAAAAATTTGAAAATGGAAAAAAAAAAAAAAGCCTATGCCATCCTACCCCAACTTCTTATTTTCTTCTGCTTCTCTCTTCCATTGACTAATTACTTTGAAAGGCCTTTTTAGGGGGACATCGGTTGTGCTTGTCTGCCTGACCATCCTTCCCTTTTCCAGAAACAGTACTCTTCTTTCCTATGGGAAAACTTACCCCATGTAGTTAAGAGTGGGTTTGATGATATCCACCCTGCCATAGACCCAGGCTGCCCCCACCAAAGGACCCCGTGCCCTTAAACATAATAAATGATTCAGGACTGGGCACATGACCCAAATAAGGCCATTTAAAATCCTCCTTAGATTTTCTTGCCAGGGGAATTTGGGAAAATACTCACCTTTCCTTGAGGATGCTTAACTAGTAAGTTTGGGCTGCTAGTGATTATTATAACGCCTTGTAGAGAAAACTTGCTTAAGAGAAAGGGAGTGTGATTTGACAACATCATTTGAGCTCCTAGATCAATCTGTGCCTGAACTCAACCAACTTTCCTTTATGTGAGCCAATAAATTCTCTTTTCATTTATTCTAGTTAGTTTCTGCCAGTTGTACCTCAGAGTCTCCAACCACTATACTTTTTTTTTTTGAGACGGAGACTTTCTCTGTCACTCAAGATGGAGTGCAGTGGCATCATCTTGGCTGGGACTACAGGCTCATGCCACAATGCCTGGCTAATTTTTGTATTTTTAGTAGAGACAGGGTTTCACTATGTTGGCCAAGCTGGTCTTAAACTCCTGACCTCAAGTGATCCACCTGCCTCAGCCTCCCAAAGTGCTGGGATGACACACCTGGCCTATACTTTTAAAACAAAAAATACTTCATTATGATCTCCACTTTACTCAGAGAGGGTATGGATTAGATATAACAACATGTAAGGTCATTGTTGCACTGCTATAAATACCTGAGACTGGGCAATTTATAAGAAAAGAGGTTTAATTGGCTCACAGTTCTGCAGGCTGTACAGGAAGCATAGTGCCATCTGCTTCTTGGGATGCCCTAGGGAGCTTTTACTCACCAAGGTGGAGGGCAATGTGGGAGCAGGCACATCTCATGGCGAAAGCAGGAGCAAGGGGTGGGGAGGTGCCACATACTTTTAAACCACCAGATTGAGTGTGAACTCAGAGTGAGAGGTCACTCATCACCAAGGGGATGGCCAAAGCCATTCATGAGGGATCTGCCACCATGTTCCACATACCTCCCCCCAGGCCCCACCTCCAACACTGAGGGTTACCTTTCAACATGAGATTTGGTTGGGCACAAATATCCAAACTATCTCAATTAGTAAACCCAGGGCTTATTTTCTGGGTACTAAAGCCAGGGGCAAATCCACTTTTTTCCCTCCAGCGATTTCAGTGAACCATTGTGTTCATCCTCATTAATGCTCAGAAGAACCTGAAATAAAATTCTTACTCCTAGATCCTCTGTCAAAGCCCATCTCAAGCACAAAAGTTGTTTCATGGCTCCTGAATAGAAATAATAAGGAACTCAAGAAAGGCCTCATACATTTTGTGGGGATTGCACTTTGTGTTTAAGAAGATGAAAAGAGAGAAGCCCAAGAAATGATAGGACTTTAAGATCTCTCTATATACAGGACTTCAAAAGACTTTTTTTTTTTTTCTTCTAGAAGTTTTTAGGGCAAAGCAAAATTAGAGCCATTTTTGGAAAGGGAAATTGTAAAAGAGGCAGACTTGACAAGAACAAACGAGTATGAAAAAATCTGCTTTAAAGTCATCATTGGCAGTTTTAAAAAGTTGATGAGCCCCTAGGGTGATGCAGAGACAGCAGTGTGGGTGAAATGTCTACAAAAATAAAATCAGCTGGATCCTCTGACTTCAAGACAACTTCTCTAAAGATCCATAAGAAGTTGTTCTTAAAAGGAAGTGTCAGTCCTGGGTGCAGTGGCTCACGCCTGTAATCCAGTACTTTGGAAGGCCGAGGCAGGCGAATCACAAGGTCAGGAATTCAAGACCAGCCTGGCCAAGATGGTGAAACCCCATCTCCACTTAAAAAAAAAAAAAAAAAGCCAGGCGTGGTGGTGGGCACCTCTAATCCCAGCTACTCGGGAGGCTGAGGAAGAGAATTGCTTGAACCCAGGAGGCGGAGGTTTCAGTGAACAGAGGCACCACTGCACTGTAGCCTGGGTGACAGAGCAAGACTCTGTCTCAGGGGGGAAGAAAAAGGGGGGTGGCTTGTCCAGGAGGCCTGAAGAAAGACGAGATGTATGTGGCTGTCTCGTTGGCCTTCCTTTCTTTTGCCCTGTGGCTCCTTGAGATCACTGCCAAGTCTGGGTAAATAGAACATGTACTTCTTCTTTGATTTAATTATGCATTTGAGACACATTTAATGATTAGCTATCAGGGGGTTAGACACTAAAGGGAAGCGGTGAAGCTAGATTGCAAGATGCCTGCCTCAGCTCTCTACTCTTCACCATTGCTAGGCTGGACCATTCAACAAATATTTCCAGTAATGCATATTTTGTGTTAAGCCCTGTATTAGGCACTGGGATACCACTGAACCAGTCATCCCTGCCCTGCAGTAATGGCAGCAGTTAGACAGCATTTGATTCTTTTTTTTTTTCATTTGATTCTTAAAGAAGACTCATAGGACCCAAAATGACAATGTTGTAGGAAAAGCATACAGTCACACAACAGCATTAAGTAAGGCGATGGCTAGGAAGTAGCCAAAGCCTGCATCACAGCAAAGGATCTGGAGAGGCCAGATGCAGGCTCCAATGCTACTCTTTCTGCAAGGCTGAATGGATGCACCTTCTCTTTTAGATAAGGAGTCACTAACATGTGCACTGAACACCTTGCAACCACGGTATCTGAAAGCGAGGACAAGCTGAGTTTCCTATCCCCTGCTGGCCACATGGGTGTATTCTTGCTATGTAACTGCCTCAATGGCAGAGCCTCTCTGCCCAGGGGTCTTACTGAGACCAGGTGCAAATTACCAATCTCACGGTTATCAGTAAAGTCTTACAATTTTCAGAAAACAGTTTTGAAACTTGCCTTGAATCCATGATTACAAAATAACGTTGTTATTAGAAGGTTTCATGTCTTGACCAGGGATCAGTGCTGGGCCACTGCTTCACTTCAGTGGCTCCTCTCAGGCCAATTCCAGGCCTACAGGAGTTAATCCTAGAACCCCTCCAAACCATTCCCCACACTGCATCCACCGACAGAAACAACACAACTCAATCAGATGATGTCACTCTCCTGCTTCAAATCAATGGCTCCCCATTCCCTCTGGATTAAATCTGTATTCCTGGAGGCAACGTGCAAAGCTAGTTAGTATCTGTTGCCAACTCCGTTTGCAAATTTGGTTTCTTCCCAACACGGGCTCTTCGCTGCAGTCTGCATTGAAAAACGATCCTTCCCAACACTTTCCCCACTTTGGAAGTGCCCTTGGCTTTCCTTTCATTCCAACTCCCACTCAGCGTGCGTATCACCTCCAGGAAGTCCTCCCTGGTACCCAGTCTACTATAGGTCTACTTTAGTACTTTATAATTACTTTTTTGGGGGGGCTGGGGGGTATAAAAATTTATTATACCTAAAAAATATTGCTACTAACAAATGCAGACAGACTAGGACACCATGGTATGGGTGGAGGACAGCTAGCTCTTTGGGAAGTGAAAGGTTTGGGTGGTGTGGGCCTCATGCCACGCTGATTGGTCAGTAGACAGGAGGGCACATGCCAAACACCACAGGGCAGCAGGGCAGCAGGTGCCTGCTCTTGTGTACCCACAAGCGTTCCCTGTCTCATCTGGGGCTTTGAAGGGAGCACACCCAGAAGCGAGCACACCCAGAAGCGAGCAGCTGTAGCGAAAGAGCTTCCTAAGGTAACCCTTCCAGGATTGTCTCAGAAGTCACAGCAACACCATTTTAAGCAATATGGTTAGCTGTATGATTTCTACGAACTAGCCGTGAAGTTTCTAACCATCATAATTCAGTGAAGTACAAAACATTAAGTTATAGGCTATGGGGCCGGGTGCAGTGCCTCAAGCCTATAATCCCAGCACTTTGGGAGGCTGAGGCGGGCAGATCACCTGAGATCAGGACTTTGAGACCAGTCTGCTCAACACGGAGAAACCCTGTCTCTACTAAAAATACAAAATTAGCTGGGCGTGGTGGCACATGCCTGTAATCCCAGCTATTCTGGAGGCTGAGGCAGGAGAATCGCTTGAACCTGGGAGGTGGAGGTTGCAGTGAGCCAAGATTGCGCCATTGCACTCCAGCCTAGGCAACAAGGGCAAAACTCCGCTCAAAAAAAAAAAAAAAAAAAAAAAACAAAAAAAAACAAAGCTTTAAATATTTTTTTAAATTAAAAAAAAAAAAGTTATAGGCTGTGGGAAGAGAAGGCAGCACCAATGGTGGCACCTTCCAATCCTGGTGGTTCTAGGGGCAGGGAGAGGGGAAGGTCTTTTTTAAAACCAAGCCCCTCACTTCAAGCCGCAAAAGAATTACTCTGATCAATATTAAATTGTATTGAAAACAAAATGGAATAAAAAGCAAATACTACTGTATGTTGGGGTGGAAGTGGGAGGAAAGAACGAGTCCTTCGAAGCAGGAAGGGAGACAGTAGGGGGAAGTTTCTGTGCCTGTGACCGCGGGTGGTCACTCATGCTGCTCCATTTTTACTTTCAGTGGTCTCAGGAAGGTCCGATTTTTCTTCTTTTTCTCCCCCTTTCTATTGGCTTGAAGTTTCGCCAGCTGTCCACACGACCGTCTCGACTGTCCTCAATGTTTTCCTGCCACTCTCTTTCTCGTTTGGCTTTTTCTTGAGCTTTGATCTCTTCTTGCCTTTGTTGCTTCTTTTCATGAATCTCTTTGGCTTCTCTCTCTTTCCTTTTAATTTCCAGCTCAGCAAAGAGTTTCATTGTCTGTTTATATGCAGCTTGTTTGAACAGCTCAGAATCACCCGCCTCTACAATCGTAGGTTTTCCTTCCTTTTTTTTAACTGTTTTTTTGGTTCTTTCACAGTGTGTTCCACGTATTCTTTTTCGGCCCAAGTTACATGCAGGGCCCTCTCATTTTGCTCCTGCTCCAGTAGCAACTTGTAAGCTTTGTCCACAGCTTCAAAAGCCCCCTGTGCTCTGTCAGCATCATCTTGATATTTGTCAGGAGGTACCAGTGTGGATAACTGCCGAAACCTCTTCTTTATGTCTTCATCTGTAACTTCAGGGTCTAACTGAAGAACGTCAAATGGGTTCAAACTGAAGTAAGAGGAACCAGGATGGGTCAGTCTTTTAATCTGATTTTTGGATGTTAGAACCAAGTCTCTCTTCTCTATTTGTTTCACATCGGTGTAGACAGTCATAAATGCTTCTTCTGTGCTGCCTCCGCTGCCAGGAGTCCCGCTCTCTCCTGAAGCCGCCATTTTCCTGACGCAGCCTCCACAGGACCCTTCTCTCTTATTTATTTATTTATTTTTGAGGTGAAGTCACTCCTTTCGCCCAGGCTGGAGTGCAATGGTGCGATCTTGGCTCACTGTAACCTCCACCTCCTGGGTTTAAGCGATTCTCCACCTAAGACTCCCAAGTTGCTGGGATTACAGGCGCCTGCCACCACACCTGACTAATTTTTGTATTTTTAGTAGAGTTGGGGTTTCGCCATGTGGGCCAGGCTGGTCTCAAACTCCTGACCTCAGGTGATACACCTGCCTCAGCCTCCCAAAGTGCTGGGATTACATACGTGAGCCACCGTGCCTGGCCGATCAGTCTTGACTGTAATTGATCCACCCTTCTACATAGGTTAGTGGCTTGTTGAGAACAGGATATGTTTCTGTAGGGTCCTCCAGTTCCCCTTACCCCCTTTCTTTCTTGGCCTGACTCAGAGCGCCTTTGGCCTCCCTGTGACCCAGCCAGCTGTATGTTTTCTCTGTGGGCTTGAACCCAAGCTAAGGCTTTGAACATTCCCAGGCACTGATGATGATGCTTAGCTTGTTTTAAGTTGTTGCTCAAGACACTGACCTGGCCGGGCGCAGTGGCTCACACTTGTAATCCCAGCACTTTGGGAGGCCGAGGCGGGTGGATCACGAGGTCAAGAGATCGAGACCATCCTGGTCAACATGGTGAAACCCCGTCTCTACTAAAAATACAAAAATTAGCTGGGCATGGTGGCGCACGCCTGTAGTCCCAGCTACTCGGGAGGCTGAGGCAGGAGAATTGCCTGAACCCAGGAGACGGAGGTTGCGGTGAGCTGAGATCGCGCCATTGCACTCCAGCCTGGGTAACAAGAACAAAACTCCGTCTCAAAAAAAAAGACACTGACCTGAGCCAAATTCTTTAAACCCTCATATAAACTCCACACTCTGACCTCGTTGTGGTGGACACACACCTAGGTAGAGCATTGCTTTCTCTCTTGACCACTGGAGGATACATGGAAGCTCAGTCTGTAAGTTTGTCCTGCTAATAAACACTTCAGACTGATCATCCTGGTGTTAGTGCTTCTTTCTTTGGAATCAAACCCAGCCCCATCTCAAGACCATTTGGGGCTCTCTCTTGTGGGAACTTCCCTACCATGCTTTAGGGGCAATTCCAGCCACAAGTTTGGTTGGAGGGAACAGTATTTTTTCTGATTCCTAGTTATCTATCACAGTTCCCTGCAGACATAAGCCATTCAGTAAGTAAATGAGTCGAGTGAGTTGCTTTCTAGTGAAATGTGTGCAGGTAGTTGGCATGCAGGTCGAAGGTGGTGTGAGTACCAGATGGCTGCTCACAGCATGTCCTCCTGAGGCCCAGCTACACTCTCCACTACAAATTCCATAAGCTATTATCTATATCTTTGTATTAATTTTCCCACCTGTCCCCTGATTAAACCACTTCAAATAGGTTCTTGCTGTTTGCCACTGGAAATGTCCTAAGCAAACATTACCTCATAGGCTTATTGAGTTGGACCATTGTATTGATTTGTGCATCTCACTGTAAATTTTATCTAAAAAAAAAAAAAAAAAAAAAAAAAAAAAAACCAAGATGAATAATCAAAGTTAAATAAAATAAAAAAAAAAAAAAACAAAAAATGGAGTATTATTCAGCCTAAAAAAAAAAAAAAAAAAAACCAGGAGAAAAATTACCCCATGGTGTTGCCAGGAGGCATACATGAGATAATGCTTGCACAATGCTATGTTAGTCAGGAATATTTTGAAAACAAGTGACCTAAACACAAACCGGGTTAAGTAATAAATGGAACACACAGGCTCACAGAACTGGAAAACCTAGAGGTAGGTCTGTGTGTTTGTTCTCTATTGCTGCATTCTAAATTGCTGCAGCACCAATTTAGCAGCGCACACCACCACCCATGCATTGTCTCACAGTTCAAGACTGAAATCATGGGGTCAGCTGGGCTGAGCTCTCCCATCTGGAGGCTCTGTGGATAATCTGTTTCCAACCCCATTCTTCTTGTTGGCAGCATTCAGTTGCTCACAGTTGTAGGACTGAAGTCCCATTTCCTCCCCTCAGCTCTCAGCTCCTAGAGGTTACCCATGATTCCTTCCCATGTCCCTGCCACAGGCACTTCACAGCATGGATGTTTATTTTTTTCCAGATCAATCAGAGTCTCTCTCTCTCTGACTTCCTCTTCCCAGCTCAGATGATGAGGTCACCCAGATCATCTCCTGATGATTTTAGGCATTCATAGTGAAACTGGAGAGTTTCCTTGACCCCTTCACGGAACTTGCAACAAGGGTGACTCATTTACTCCGCTGCCATACTCAACCCCTTGTGGAAGGGAGCACATGAGCGATGGGTGTGAGAACCAGAGCAAAGGAATGCTGGACCCACCAGCCACTTCTCTCCCATGGGATCAGGCCCTGTGTGGATCCTGCGGCAGCATCCCAGGAGTGTTACAATGCTCTTTTAGCTCTGCTGTCCTGGTAAGGGAGGTGTCTTTGACACCCCCGAGCTCTAGGGGACATGTTACCAGCTCAGTGGGCCTTTTGTCTCATCGTGTGGGGTGGTTGCCCTCCACCAGCAAGGGCAAAGGGCCAGTGTGACAGCTTTTTGGGATCCTGCACCCAGTGCATCTGAAATTCTTGTCTGTTGCCCAAGAGGAGTGAGGTCACATGGACTTGAAGGATGGCAAATGTAGAGATTTTATTAAGCAGTGGAAGTAGCTCTCAGCGGGATGGGGAGCTGGAAAGGGGATGGAGTGAGAAGGTGGTCTTTTCCAATGGCCAAACTCCTCTCCACCATCCCACCTGAACTCCTCTCCACCATCCCAGCCAAACTCCTCTCCAATCGTAGTCTCCAATGTTCAGCTGCTTTTCTCCTCTCCACATTCAGACGCTTCTGTCTTTTGTCCTTCTCTGCCATGCTGCTCTGCTCCTCTGCCAGAGGACCTTGTGGTTTCTATGGGCACAGCATGGGGATGTGGGGGGCCACAGACAACATTTTGACAGGAAAACAGGGATGTGAAGTTCTCATTTAGGGCCACAGGTCCAGGCTTGAGGGTGGAACCCTCACCAGGGACCCTGCCCTTTTCTGCCCAGTATTTCCCTGCCTCCTGTTCACATCAATTGCATCAGTAAAATCTCTCCACAGTAGCACTTAGAGTTTTAGTGTTTCAATAACTGCTAGAAGGTGTGTGTAAACCAGGAACTGAGAATCTTGAGAGGGCCATCTTAGAATTCTTCCCACCACAGGCTGACTTCAGGCACGGCTGGATCCAGGTGCTCAGAATTGGTGGAGGGGCATTATTCCAGCAGCTTCATCTTGCCTACTTGGGTACACTTGAGGCACAGTGCTTATTCTCTCAGCAATCAAAGGCATCCTCTTTCCTGATGACCATTATGGAACTCACTGTGGGCCAACTTGAGCTGATGCCCATCTCTGAACTAATCACTGTAGTCAGAGGGTACAAATGCTCTGGTTGACCAGGTCTGAGTTACATGCCCTTTCTTAAACCCAGGGACTTGTATTGGTTGGGCATAAACCTTCAGACCAGTAGTTTTCAATGGGAAGAGGGGTGATTTTGAACCCTAGGAGACATTTGGCAATATCTAGAGTAATTCTTAGTTGTCATGAAGCTGGGGGATAGGGATGGTACCAGCATTTCATGGGTAGAGGCCAGGGGTGATGCCATTTATCCTACAAAGCACAGAACAGTCCCCCACAACAAAGATCTCCCTAATGTTAATAGTGCCAAGGTTGTAAAACCCTGATGCAGATGAAGAAAGGGGGTGCTTAAGGAAAATTAAAGCGCTATTATCAGAAGAGGGCCTGGATGTTGGCAAAACCCATAGATTCCACTGCAAGTACTTTACCTGGCACCGAATCCGTTTTCTAGAGTTTTAATATTTCTTCTTTCTGTTCTTTTTCTGATTTGTTTTCCCTCCCTACTCCTGACTCCAACCTTTTTACACACATCCTTTAGAAATAAACCTTCTTCCACCTGTCTGCCAAGAACAGTTCTCGCAGTCTCTCCCCTTCCTAAAGCCCTCTAGGAGTTCCATGTCCTCTGTGATGCCTGAAACACAGAGGGGTGGCTGCTTCTTCCTGCCTCCAGGACACACTCACCTGCCAGTCCAAACATAGCTCCAGAGTAAGGCCCGCAGTGGTAAACGAAAGGTGATTGTCTTGTAATTGCAAACTTTTTCAGCCCCACACACCCACACATATATACTTTTTTGGCTCAGATTTCTCCCAAGATATCAACAACAATGTCAAATTTCTGTAACAGTTGATTTTCTGTTTCCTTTTTCTTATCTCTGTCTCCTTTCACCATGACTTTACCCTGGCTACATTTTTCTAAAGTTTTGTTCTATTTTTAAATAGGTAATGCATTTATATGGTTGAAAATTTAAAAGGTTCAAAAGGATATATACAGCAAAAGTCACTTCCACCTGTATTCCCAGCTCCCTAAAAACCTCACTGGAGGCAACTAATGTTACTAATTTGTTTATAAATCCTTCTAGAGGTATTATCTCTACTTATAAGCAAAGATGTATAGAAATCCTTCTCTTTTCTTCTTTTTTATTTTAAACAAATGGTGGTATGCTATTCACACAGCTATGTAACTTGTTCTGGCTTATTTTATTGAAAAATTATTTTGGAGATAGTGTATATCTATGCAAAAGAGCTTGCTCATTCCTTTTACAGAGGCTTAGTGTCCATTTTGTGGATGTGTCATAATTTATCTAACCAGTCCTCTCTCACTGGACTTTTACATTATTTTCAATCTTCTGTTGTTACAAAAAAACAAAAAATACACGGTCACTAGGTTTGGGGTGGCCCACCTGTAGTCCCAGCTACTTGGGAGGTTAAAGTAGGAGAATCGCTTGAGCCCAAGACTTCGAGGCTGCAATGAGTTATGACCGCATCACTGCACTCTAGCTGGGAGCCTGGAGGCTGGTCTCATGATAGAATGAGACCTCATCTCTGAAAAAAATAAAAAAAGAAAGAAAAGCAAAAAAGGCCAGGCATGGTGGCTTATGTCTGTAATCTCATCACTTTGAGAGGTTGAGGCAGGCTGATCACCTGAGGCAAGGAGCTCAAGACGCCCCTGGCCAACATGGTGAAACCTCATCTCTACTAAAAATACAAATATTAGTAAGGCATGGTGGCACAGGCCTGTGATCCCAGCTGCTTGGGAGGCTGAGGCAGGAGAATCGCCACTGTACTCTATCTTGGACAACAGAACAAGACTCAATCTCAAAAAAAAAAGAAAAGAAAGTAGAAAGAAAATAACCAAGTTGACATAGCTAGAAAGAATGATGCTGGTTGGCTAGGAGCAGTGGTTCATGCCTGTAATCCCAGCATTTTGGGAGGCTGAGGCAGGCAGATCATGAGGTCAGGAGATCAAGAGCATCCTGGCCAACATGGTGAAACCCTGTCTCCACTAAAAGTACAAAAATTAGCTGGGCGTGGTGGCACGTGCCTGTAATCCCAGCTTCTTGAGAGACTGAAACAGGAGAATTACTTGAACCAAGAAGTCGGAGGTTGCAGTGAGCCAAGATTGTGCCACTGCACTCCAGCCTGGCAATAGAGCAAGACTCCATCTCAAAAAATAATAATAATAAATAAAGATGGTTTCAGACGATTTGGTGATAGAGCTATTCCCTGCCTCTTTTTTTTTTTTTTTTTTTTTTTTTTTTTTTTTTTTTTTTTTTTGTAGAGACAAGATCTCACTATGTTGCTCAGGCTGGTCTTGAACCCTGGCCTCAAGCAATCCTCTCACTTCAGCATCCCAAAGCGCTGGGACTACAGGCATGAGCCACCATGCTTGGCCAGAGCTATTCTCTTATATAGGAAGTAAATTCAAAAGGATTTTTTACATTTTGTCTTGTCTCTTATTGTGGACTGAAAGAAATTTGGGCCTCTGTTAAAGAAATTTGGGCTACTGAAAGTAGATTAGAAAGAGAGATTGAGGGATTTTCAATGTTCTGGTGTGCCCTTAAATGATACCAGTTCTACTGAAAGTAAAGGCCTGCTGCAGAGCATGAGCGTGCAAGCAAGTGCGTGCAGGAACCGGAGGGAATGAACGCTGAAACCGGCCGGTCGCTCCTCTATGGCAGGAGCCGGCTCTCTGTGGGCCCTCAGCAGCCTCCGAGCTCTTGCCCTCTTGGCACCAGGTTCTTGTCCGGCATCCAGGAAGAATCAGGTCACACAAATGTATTGAAGGGTAGTGTATGCAGAGGATTTTATTGGGTGATGGATGTGGCTCTCAGCTGAATGCGGAGTTGGAAAGAGGATGGTGCAGGAAAAAGGTGATCTTGCCCTGAAGCCGCGCTGTCTGAAGATAGCAGTGTCTATCTGCAGTCTCCAACGCGCAGCTGCTTGTATTCCCAATGCTCAGTCACTTGTCTGCTCACCACTTACGTTGCTCTGCCAGCTGATGTCTTTTTACAGGCACAAGATAGGGGTGTGGCAGGCAATATTTGGGTGGAAAAACTGGGTCAGTTTTTCAAGTCTCTTTTCACTTGGCTCTGGGGTTCCAGGCCTAAGGGTAAGGTTTGGTCAGGAGGCCATTCGTTCTGTATCAGTAGGATCCAATGATTTCATATAATGAAGCAGAATGGTGAAACATTATTATAAAAAAAAGAGTAGACTCATAGACTCATCTTCAATTTTACAAATGTCAGTGTTGGTTCACATGTCATCCTCTCAATGAGGCCTGCTCTAACAATCTAGTTAAAATTGTACCCCTTCATCACACCCAACCTTATTACTCCCAAATCCCCATTAGCAATCTCAAACCTCTTTTTTGTTCTATCTTTGTTCAGATCGTTTTATTTTATTCAGGCCTTCAACTGATTGGATGAGACCCACTCACATTTTGGAGGTCAATCTGCTTTACTCAGCATTCACAAATTTAAATGTTAATCTCATCTAAAAACACCTTCCATATTGACACATTAAATTAACTATTAAATCTCACTCAATTCTTTTTATTTATAGTTTTTACTACTGTATAACTTAAAATATATTTGACCTATTTATTATTAGTTGTTTTTTCTTTTTTTTTTTTGAGACGGAGTTTCACTCATGTTACCCAGGCTGGAGTGCAATGGCGCGATCTCGGCTCACCGCAACCTCCGTCTCCTGGGTTCAGGCAATTCTCCTGCCTCAGCCTCCTGAGTAGCTGGGATTACAGGCACGCACCACCATGCTCAGCTAATTTTTTGTATTTTTAGTAGAGACAGGGTTTCACCATGTTGACCAGGATGGTCTCGATCTCTTGACCTCGTGATCCACCCGCCTCGGCCTCCCAAAGTGCTGGGATTACAGGCTTGAGCCACCGCGCCCGGCCTTACTTGTTTTTTCTTTAGTGTCTTTCTGTGTTAGAATTTAAGTTTCATGTGGGCAGGGATTTTCTTTGTTTTGTTCACTGCTGTGTTCCCAGTACCCAGTAGGCCCTAAGTAATACTTCTTGAATATTTTTCTTCAGGGACTTATTTGTTGTACCCTAAGTTAAAATGCCCAGCCCCAAAAAAGTTTAGAGGACATAAAAGCAAAAATTATTTGTTTTCCTTTGAAATTTCTTTTTGAATAGATACTACACTATGGTTCAAAATATAAAAATGGTTCAAAATGTAAAAGTTACACAAGAATAGACCGAAAAAAAAGAATAGAATTTCCACCCTGTTTCCCCTGTCATTCAACTGTGCTCCTCCCTAGAGACAACCAATGTCATCAGTTGCTTTTGTAAATTTCCAGAAAAAATTTCATGGATATGCAAGCAGATATCAATATATTTTCCCCTATTTTTTTTTTTTTTTTTGAGACAGTTTAAGAAAGCATCTTGCCAAGACTTCCAGAATAAGTGATTTTTACTAGACGATTTTTGGCTTGCTTGTTTTCCCTGCTTAATTGTTTTTTTTTGAGACAGAGTTTCACTCCTGTTGCCCAGGCTGGCGTGCAATGGTGCAATCTTGGCTCACTGCAATCTCCGCCTCATAAGTTCAAGCGATTCTCCTGCCTCAGCCTCCCGAGTATCTGGGATTACAGAAACCCACCGCCATGCCCAGCTAATTTTTTGTATTTTTTTTTTTTAAATTTTGGTAGAGACGGGGTTTCATCACGTTGGCCAGGCTAGTCTTGAACTCCTGACCTCAGGTGATCCACCCGCCTTGGCCTCCCAAAGTGCTGGGATTATAGGCATGAACCACTATGCCAGCTTCCCCTATCTTTTTTTACACAAATATTATATTCATATGTCCATACTGCCGTACACGTGTCTTTTTTTTTTTAGACAGAGTCTTGCTTTGTCGCCCAGGCTGGAGTGCAAAGGCACAATCTTGGCTCACTGCAACCTCTGCCTCCCAGGTTCAAGCGATTCTCCTGCCTCAGCCTCCTGTGTAGCTGGGATTATAGGCATGGACCACCCAGCTAATTTTTGTATTTTCAGTACAGCTGTGGTTTCATCATATTGGCTAAACTGTTCTTGAACCCCTGACCTCAGGTGATCTGCTCACCTTGGTCTCCCAAAGTGTTGGAATTACAGGCATAAGCCACTTCACCCAGCCACATGTGGCTTAAAAAAAAAAAAAATCAGCAATACAGGGTGATTAAGGAAGAACTGAATGCTTTCAAGAATGTATTATTCCGTAACCTGAATATGTATGAACATTTAGTGTGCACGTGGGAACATATCAGTAATCTTATGCTTATTTTCTTTCTTCCTCATAGTCTTGTGGAAATGCAGTAACACACCATGCTACCATTTCAGCCTCAATTCTGTTGTGCCACAAAGGGGCTGGGATAAATTAGCCTACAGGATGTATAGAAGGTGGGTGACATGCTAGGGTGGCATACTGAGCATTTCTAAAATTACAACTAATCTTCCAGGTTGTCTTTGAATGCACATTCATATATAATGTTGTGTTAGTCAGAGTTCTCCAGAGAAACAGAGCCAATAGGCTATGTGGATAAATAGATATAAAAAGAGATTTAAAGAATGTATAAGGAATTGGCTTACATGATTATGGCATCTGACAAGTCCAAAATTTGTAGTGTAGGTTGGCAGGTGGAGACCTAGGAGAGCCTTTGGCAGATGAAGTCCAAAGGCAGTCTAGGCCGGGCACAGTAGCTCACACCTATAATCCCAGCACTTTTGGAGAGGGGGGTGGGAGGTTTGCTTGAGCCCAGAAGTTGAAGACCAGCCTGAGTAGCACAGGGAGACCCTGTCTCTACAAATAATTTTAAAATTAGCCAGATGTGATGGTGCATACCTGTAGTCCCAGCTACTTGGGAGGCTGAGGTGAGAAGATCACTTAAGCCTGGGAGATTGAAGCTTCTGTGAGCTATAATCATCCCACTGTACTCCAGCTTGGGCAAAAAAGCAAGGTCCTGTCTCACAAAATAAATAAATAAAAAACAAAAAGGCAAAAGTAGTCTGCTGGGAAACCCCCTCTTGCTTGAGGAGGCTTATCTTTTTGTTCTATTTAGGCCTTACCCACATTTTGAAGGTCAATCCGCTTTACTCAGAATACACCAGTTTAAATGTTAATCTCATCTAAAAACACCTTTCATGCTGACACATTAAATTAACTATCACAAATATAGATACAAAGTAATAAATTTTTGAAGTGTTCTCCTTTTTTATGACCTGCTTTTTTTTTTTTCTTTTCTTTTTGAGACAAATCTCACTCGGTTGCCCAGGCTGGAGTGCAGTACTACAATCACAGCTCACAATCACAGTGATCGTCCCACCTTACCCTACTGAGTAGCTGAGACTACACCAGGCATGGCTAATTTTTGTATTTTTAGTAGAAATGGGGTTTCACCATGTTAACTAGTCTTGTCCCGAGCTCCTGACCTCAGGTGATCTGCCCGCCTTGGCCTCCCAAAGTGCTGGGATTACAGGCATGAACCACGGCGCCTGGCTTTGCTATTAGTTTTTCTTTAAATATTTGGTGTAATTCAGCAATAAAGCCATCCAATCCTGAGTGGTTTTGGCTTTGATATAATTGCTTGTTATTGGTCTGTTCAGGCTTTCTACTTCTTCATCGTTCAATCTGGGTAAGTTGTATGTGTCCAATAATTTATTCATTTCTTCTAGACTTTTCAATTTGTTGGTGTATAGTTGTTCATCATAATCTCTAATAATCCTTTGTATTTCTGTGGTATCTGTTGTAACGTCTTTTTCATTTCTGATTTTATTTATTCAGGCCTTCTCTCTTTTTCATAGTCTAGACAAAGGTTTGTCAATTGTGTTTATGTTTTTTAAAAAACAATCTTTTGTTTAATTTTGATCTTTTGAATTGATTGTTAATCTCAATTTCATTTATTTCCCTGCCTTCACTTTATGTCTATGTTGCCTTTATAGGTAAAGTGGTCCTTCCCTCCCTCCTTCCCTCCCTCCCTCCCTTCCTCCCTCCTTCCCTCCTT
>NW_016107323.1:1275484-1286432 GCF_001604975.1 Cebus imitator
CTCCCTCCCTCCCTTCCTTCCACTCTCTTTTTTCCTTTCTTTCTTTTCATTTGAAATGGGGTCTTGCTATGTTTCCCAGGCTGGTCTGAAACTCCTGGGCTCAAGCAATCCTCCCACATCAGCATCAGAAGTGGATGATTCTACAGGTACACAACACCATACTGCCAAATTTAGTTTATTGTAGGTAGCATATAGTCTTGTTTTTTTTTTAAAAAAATCTATTTAGCCACTCTATGCCTTTAAATTAGATAATTTAGTCCATTTGCATTCAACATGACTCTTGATAGTAAGAACTTACTACTGCCATTTTATTATTTGTTTTCTGGTTGTTTTGTAACTCCTGTCTTTCTTTCTTAGTGTCTTTCTTTGTGGTTAAGTGATTTCCTCTAGTAGTATGTTTTAGTTCCTTGCTTTTTGTTTTTAGTGTATTTATTATAGATTTATACTTTGGGTTACCACGAGTAACCCAAAGCATTTAATAGTTAGGAGTTAGCATTTAATAGTTAGGAGTTAGCATTTAATAGTTTGGCAACCTCCTTGCCAAAATATTTAATAGTTATAACAAGTTATTTTGAACAGATGACAAGTTAACTTTGATCAAAAAGAAAAGAAGGGGAGGTGGGGATTGTAAATTGGTTAAAAAGAATAGAAAGAATAGGCCGGGCACAGTGGCTCATACTTGTAGTCCTAGCACTTTGGGAGGCCGAGGTGGGTGGATCACGAGGTCAGGAGATCGAAATCATCCTGGCCAACATGGTGAAACCCATCTCTCCAAAAAATACAATAATTAGCTGGGTGTGGTGGCGCATGCCTGTAATCCCAGCTACTTGGGAGGCTGAGGTATGAGAATCATTTGAACCAGGGAGTCGGAGGTTGTAGTGAGCTGAGATCGCGCCACTGCACTCCAGCCTGGCGACAGAGGGAGACTCTGTTTCAAAAAAAAAAGAAAGAAAGAAAGAAAGAAAGAATAAATAAGATCTAATATTTGGTAGCACAATAGGATGACTATGGTCAATAATAACTTAACTGCATATTTTAAAATAACTAAGAGTATAATTGGATTGTTTGTAACATAAAGGATAAATGCTTGAGGGTATGGATACCCCATTTTCCATGCTGAGATATTATACATTGCATGCCTGTATCAGAACATCTAATGTGTGTCTATAAATATATACCTAAAATGTACCTATAAAAATCAAAAAAAGAAAAGAATACAAACAAAAGTACTTTAATGCCCAGTGTGGTGGCTCACACCTGTAATCCCAGTACTTTGGGAGGCCAAGGTGGGCAGATCACTTAAGCTCAGGAGTTCAAGACTAGCCTGGGCAACATGGTGCTCCACAAAAAAATTAGCTGTGTATGGTAGTGTATGCCTGTAGTCCCAGCTACTTGGGGGGTTGAGGTGGGAGGATCACTTGAGCCCAGGGAGTTGAGTGAGGCTGCAGTGAGCTGACATCATGCCACTACACACCAGCCTGGATGATTAACTGAGATTCTGTCACCAAAAAAGAAAACTTTAAAACGTTTTAAACCTTAACTCCAGGCCAGGCGCGGTGGCTCATGCCTGTAATCACAGCACTTTGGGAGGCTGAGGTGGGTGGATCATAGGACGGTCAGAATATCGAGACCATCCTGGCCAACATGATGAAACCCCGTCTCTACTAAAATACACACACACACACACACACACACACACACACACACACACACAATTAGCTGGGCATGGTGGTGTGCACCTGTAGTCCCAGCTACTTGGGAGACTGAGGCAGGGGAATCTCTTGAACCTTGAAGGTAGAAGTTGCAATAAGCCAAGAATGCGCCACTGCATTCCAGCCTGGCAACAAAGTGAAACTCTGTCTAAAAAAAAGAGAAAAAGAAAAAAAAAAAAACAACAACAAACAAAAACAAGAACAAGAACAAAAACTCCCCTCCACATTCTGACTTTTTGTTGCCTCAATTTATATCTTTTTATATTTCCTGGCTCTTAATAAATTCTTATAATTTGTGTTATATTTTTCTTTTAGTCTTCATACTAGAAATATGAGTGGTTTACATAACACAATTACAGCATTACAATATCCTGAATTTGTCTGCGTACTTAATTTTACCAGTGAGTTTTATATTAGGTTGGTGCAAAATTAATTGTAGTTTTTGCCATTGAAAGTAATGGCAAAAACCATGATTACTTTTGTACCAAGATAATATCTTTAGATGATTTTCTTGTTGCATGTTAGCATCCTCTTCTCTCAGATGGAGGGACTCTTTTTAGCATTTCTTATAACACAGGTCTGGTGGTGAAGAATTTCTCAGCTTCTGTTTGCCTAAAAAAGTCTATCTTTCCTTCATGTTTACAGGATAGTTGTGCTGGGTATCACATTCTTGGTTGGCAGGGTTTTTTGGTTGTTGTTTTTTTTTTCCCCTCCTTTAGCACTTTGAATATGTCATCTCACTCTCTCCTGGCTGGTATGGTTTCTGCTGAGAAGTCTGTTGCCAGACAAATTAAAGCTTCTTTATATGTTATTTCCATCTTTCTCTTGCTATTTTTTGGATCCACTCTCTGTTTGTGACTTTTGAGAGTTTGATTATTATAGGCCTTGGAGCAGTCTTATTTGGGTTGAATCTGTTTGTTCATCTTTGACCTTCCTGAATATGGATATTCATGTCTTTCTCTAAGTTTGGAAAGTTTTCTGTTATTATTTTGTGGGAGCTTTCTATCTCTTGCTCTTTCTCAACTCCTTCTTGAAGACAATGACACTTAGATTTACTCTTTTAAGGTTATTTTCTAGATCCTGTAGTTTTTCTTTACCCTTTACTTCTTTCTTCTTCTATGGCTGTATATTCCAAAGCTCACTTATTCTTTCTTCTTCATTAATCAATTCTGCTGTTGAGACTCTGGTGCATTTTTCAGTTCAGCAAATGTATGTCTCAGTTCCAGGATTTCTGTTTGATTTTTTTAAATCATTTAAATATCTTTGTTAAGTTTCTCTGATAAATTTCTAAATTGTTTCTCTGTGTTATCCTGGAGTTTGCTGAGTTTTCTCAAGATTGCTCTTTTGAATTCCTGATCTGAGAGTTCATATATTGCCATCTTGTTGGGGTTAATCACTGGTTACTTCTTGCTTTGCCCATTTGGAATGTCATGGCTCCCTGTTTGCCGTTGTTTTTATGGACATTTGTCTATGTCTTTGCAATAATGGATTGTTTATTTTGCTGTCTGGGTTGGCTTGGTATTTCTAGCATAGAGGTTTTGTGCAGTCTGCCTGTTGATTCCCTTAGGCCTAGATCACTGCCTCCTTTTTGGCACTAGATGGCACCATAAGCCTATGTTTGCTGCTGTTCTCATAAACCTTTGAAGTGCTGCCTCTCCTGAATTCAGGGAGAGTGTCCCAAAGAGAATGCCCCAGCTGTTTGGGGATTGTGACTAGAGGCTCATGCCCAGCGAACCTATGGCTCACACCTACAGCATTGTGCTTCTGCAATGCCTCTCTGATTCAGTATCTGGTTTGTTTGAATAGAGACCATCCCCCTTTCACACACTGGGGCTGCTAGCCCCACTTTCACTGTATATCCAGCTGCCCTCAAGGATCCTTCTCTCTGTAGGAACTTGCAATGCTTCCCCTGGCTTGAGGCAGGAATGACTTTTGTGCACAGGAACCCAAGATAATGGGGAAGTGGACTGTCCACTGCGATCTCAGTTTTTCCAGTGTAGAAGCTTTAAGTCCATGAGAACTTTTCTGCATGGTGCCTGGCAGTTTGCAGATATGGGCATCACAGAGAAAGAAATCTGTTTCTCCTACCTTCTGCTCACAGTTTTTCACTTCTCTGTGGCTCCAGGGATTATCACAGCTTTAGTTTTGAGTTCTGGGATATCAGTGGTGATAATCTTTTAAAAATATATATGTTTTTGGGAAACAGGTAGTGTTTGGTTACATGGATAAGTTCTTCAGCGGTGATTTCTGAGATTTTGGTGCGCCCAATACTTGAGCGGTGTGCACTGTACCCAATGTGTAGTCTTTTATTCCTCATCCCGCTCCCACCCTTTTCCTAAGTCTCCAAAGTCAGTTGTATCACTCTTATGCCTTTGTGTCTTCATAGCTTAGCTCTCACTTATAAGTGAGAACATGTGATGTTTGATTTTCCATTCCTGAGTTGTTACTTCACTTAGAATAATGGTCTCCAACTCTATCCAGGTGAATGCCATTATTTCATTCCTTTTTATGGCTGAGTAGTATTCCATGGTGTGTGTGTGTGTGTGTGTGTGTGTGTGATTTTCTTTATCCACTTGTTGATTGACAGGCATTTGGGCTGGTTGCAATATTTTTGCAATTGCGAATTATGCTGCTATAAACATACATAGGCCAGGCGCAGTGGCTCATGCCTGTAAGGAGGGAGCACTTTGGGAGGTTGAAGCAGGCAGATCACCTGAGGTCGAGAGAATAAGACCACCCTGACCAACATGGAGAAAACCTGTCTCTACTAAAAATACAAAATTAGCTGAGTGTGGCGGTGCATGCCTGTAATCCCAGCTACTTGGGAGGCTGAGGCAAGAGAATCTCTTGAATCCAGAAGGCGGAGGTTGTGGTGAGCTGAGATTGTCCCATTGCACTCCAGCCTGGGTAACAAGAGCAAAACTCTATCTTAAAAAAAAAAAAAAGAAAGGAAGGAAGGAATGTATGCATAAGTGTCTTTTGCATATAATGACCTCTTTTCCTCTGGGTAGATATCCAGTAGTGGGATTGGTGGATCAAATGGTAAAATTACTTTTAGTTCTTTAAGGAGTCTCCATACTATTTTTCATAGTGGTTGTACTAGTTTACATTCCCACCAGCAGTGTAAAAGTATTCTTCTCCTTGGTTAAATATATTCCTAAGTATTTTGTGATTTGAAGCTATTATAAAAGGGATTGATTTCTTGATTTGATTCTCACCTTGGTCACTGTTGGTGTATAGCAGTTCTACTGATTTGTGTATATTAATTTTGTATCCTGAAACTTTACTAAATTCATTTATCAGATCTAGGAGGTTTTTGGATGAGTCTTTAGAGTTTTCTAGGCATATGATCATATCATCGATGAGCAGCAGCAGTTTGACTTCCTCTTTACACATTTGAATGCCCTTTATTTCTTTCTCTTGTCTGATTGCCCTGGCTAGGCCTTCCAGTACTATGTTGAATAGACGTGGTGACAGTGAGCATCCTTGTCTTGTCCCATTTCTCAGGGGAATGCTTTAAACCTTTTTCTGATCATTATAATGTTGGCTGTGGGTTTGTCATAGATGGCTTTTATTACCTTCAGGTATGTCCCTTCTATGCCAATTTTGTTGAGGGTTTTAATCATAAAGCAATACTAGATTTTGTCAAATACTCTTTCTGCATTTATTAAGATGATCATGTAATTTTTGTTTTAATTCTGTTTATGTGGTATATCACATTTATTGTCTGTGAATGTTAAACCATCCCTGCATCCCTGGTGTGAAACCCACTTAATCATGGTAGATTATCTATTTGATATGCTTTTAGATTCTGTTAGCTAGTATTTTGTTAAGGATTTTTGCATCTATGTTCATCAAGGATATTGGTCTGTAGTTTTCTTTTTTTGTTATATATTTTCCTGGTTTTGGTGTTAGGGTGATACTGGCTTCATAGAATAATTTAGGAAGGATTCCCTCTTTCTCTATCTTTTGGAATAGTTTCAATAGAATTGGTACCAATTCTTCTTTGAATGTCTGATAGAATTCAGCTGTGAATTTATCTGGTCCTGGACGTATTTTTGTTGGCAGTTTTTTAATTACCATTTCAACCTTGCTTTTTGTTATTGGTCTGTTCGGAGTTTCTGTTTCTTCCTGGCTTAATTTAGGAGGGTTTTATATTTCCAGGAATTTATCCATCTCCTCTAGTCTTTATAGTTTGTGAGCATAAAAGCAGGAGAATCACTTGAACCTAGGAGGCAGATGTTGCAGTGAGCCAAGATCCTGCCACTGCACTCTAGCCTTGGCGACAGAGCGAGACTTCATCTCAAAAAAAAAAAAAAAAAAAGCTGGGTACAGTGACTCACACCTGTAATCCCAACACTTTGGGATGCCAAGCCAGGCAGATCACAAGGTCAGGAGTTCAAGACCAGCCTGGCCAAGATGATGAAACCCCCATCTCTACTAAAAATACAAAAATTAACCAGGTGTGGTGGCAGGTGCCTGTAATCCCAGCTACTCGGGAGGCTGAGGCAGAGAATTGCTAGAACCCAGGAGGTGGAGGTTGCAGTGAGCCAAGATTGTGCCACTGCACTCCAGCCTGGGTGACAAAGCAAAACTCTGTCTCAAAAAAAAAAGAAAAGAAAAAGAAAGCCTGGCTTCCCACTTTGTTCACTCTGCTTGCCTAGGATTTCAGTGGCACCTGGATAGCCACCTTTTGAGGCACAGACTGATCCTGACTGGATTGCATTAGGTGCAGCAAACCCTTCAGGTTCCTCTTCCAGTGACCCACCACAGGTGGTTTGGAGTCTACCTTCCCATCCATCACAACTACAATAGAAGAAACCAACATTCATTTCATCTTTATGTTGTCTGCATATTTGGTTGTTTTAGGTGACTAGACCACAGATGGTCCTACAAATAGGTGACTTAATATTATAATCACTTTTAAAGTGGAACACAGTTTGTGTGTGATTCAAGAAAAAAATTTGAATATTAGGGAAATTAGATCTAGGGAAATGGACTTAAAGTCTAAATTTCAGTGCAAAATTCAAACAACCAGAAAGCTCAAATAATTAGAATGTTTTTCCTTTCCTTTCCTTTCCTTTCCTTTCCTTTCCTTTCTTTTCTTTTCTTTTCAGACAGAGCCTTGCTCTGTCCCTGAGGCTGGAGTGCAGTAGTGTGATTTTGGCTCACTGCAACCTCCACCTCCCAGGTTCAAGCGATTCTCCTGCCTCAGCCTCCCCAATAGATGGGACTACAGGTGCACACCACTACGCCCGGCTAATTTTTTTGTATTTTTAGTAGAGATGGGGTTTCACCATGTTGGCCAGGCTGGTCTTGAATTCCTGACCTCAGGTGATCTGCCTGCCCTGGCTTCCCAAAGTGCTGGGATTACAGGCATGTGCCACCATGCCTGGCCTAGAATGATTTTAAATACATAATTGGTGATTGATGTTTTGCTGTAGGTTGTATACATAATTCTCTCAGGCATTTAGCTGGGCCCCAGGGATGCAAGGTGAATTAGACACAGGCTGGCCTTAACAAGTTCACAGTCTTGTAGTTAAAACAGTGGTGGTGTCACAGGGTAGCTTTGGGGGACTTTAATTGTTCCCTCCTCCCAGCCTCCCAGCCACACGTATTCTTTGATATAGTTAGAGTTTTCACAATTTCATGTGAAGTACTTGGTCAACCCAGCTTCAAGTTCTTTGCCTATCCAGTCTCTGCCCTTTGAAGTTCTCTGTAAGAGACATTCTGCAGCTGCTCTGAGGAATAAATACCATGTAGTCCAAGTGCAATGATAGGAGGCCAGAATGTTCTGGAAGCACCTGGCCCAGAAAGCCCATTGCTGAAAGAGGGATAGAGATAAATCAGCCCAGGAAGGGTGGCCCGCAGGTGATGTGGCTTCATGGGGCACTTTGATTTGGGGAAAGCAGCGAGAGATGCAGGCTAATGAAGGGCCAACTCCTATGCCGTGCTCAGGAGTCCACGTGTTGGCTTGTTTGTCTCTCCTCTCTTCCAACCACACTGAGATGGCAGGAAGCTTGTTTTGTTTTATTGTCCTTTGAAGTCCTGGCTCCTCCCACAGTGACTTATTGGCCTGGAATAGGTGTTGAGGGTGTGTGCTGAATTGGATGCAGGTTTTGGGAGCCACATGAGGCAGGGATGTCACAGAAGGACTTGTGGGCAGCCACACAGAGGAAGGATGTGATGGGGACAAGACTGAAGGTAGAGAAGACACTGGTTCTAGGACTATCATCAAGTGGGGTGTGGGGAATGAGGGGTGGGGCGTCTAAGACACTGGCTGTAGGGCTGGGAGCAGCAGATGGATTAGAGAGATATTTAAGAGGTAGAATGAACAGAACTTGGCTGGCTAGGGATAACTGTAACCATGGATGATGGTACCAGGAGCAGGCAGGGAGAGGAAAGTCCGCGTAAGGCCAACAGAGTTAACTAGAACGGAGTACTCCTCAAACCCATTTCAGAAATGCACTGTATCTGGATTGCCAGCACTTAGGTATTAACCAAGTAATCATGGAACCTAATTTTGCTGTGACTTAAAGTCTTGTTGGTAAACTCCAATTGTGTAGAGGTCCTCTGAGATGGACTGATGGTTTCGTTTCTTTTATTTTTATTTTATTTATTTATTTTGGCCAGGCTGGGTGGCTCACACTTGTAATCCCAGCACTTTGGGAGGCTGAGGTGGGCGGCTCACTTGAGGTCAGGAGTTTGAGACCAGCCTGACCAACATGGTAAAACCCTGTCTCTGCTAAAAGTACAAAAATAAGCCCGGTATGGTGGCACGTGCCTGTAGTCCCAGCTACTCAGGAGGCTGAGGCAGGAGAATCACTTGAACCCAGAAGGCGGAGGTTACAGTGAGCCAAGATCATGCTACTGCACTCCAGCCTGGGTGATAGAGTGAGACTCCATCTCAATAAATAAATAAATAAATAAATAAATAAATAAATAAATAATAGGCCTGGTGCGGTGGCTGGCACCTGGAATCCCAGCACTTTGGGAGGCCGAGGTGGGCGGATCACGAGGTCAGGAGTTCAAGACCAGCCTGGCCAACCCCATCTCTACTAAAAATACAAAAAATTAGCCAGGTGTGGTGGCACACACCTGTAGTCCCAGCTACTTGGGAGGCTGAGGCAAGAGAATTGCCTGAACCCGGGAGGCGGAAGTTGCGCTGAGCAGAGACCACACCATTGCACTCCAGACTGGGTGACAGAGTGAGACTCCATCTCAAAAAAATAAAAAAATATTTATTTATGTTTTTGAGACTGAGTCTTGCTGTTGCCGGCCCAGGCTGGAGCGCAGTGGCACAATTTTGGCTCACTGCAACTTCCATCTCCCGGGTTCCAGCAATTCTCCTGCCTCAGCCTCTCAAGTAGCTGGGATTACAGACATCTGGCACCACACCCAGCTAATTTTTGTATTTTTAGTAGAGACGGGGTTTCACCATGTTGGCCAGGCTAGTCTTGAACTCCTGACCTTGTGATCTGCCCACCTCGGCCTCCCAAAGTGCTGGGATTACAGGCATGAGCCACTGCACCTGGCCTGATGGTATATTTCAAATGGGATGTTCTGAATATGATCTGACAGTGGCTTTTCCATCAATCATCTCATACTGAAAATTATGGTAGAGGTGGAAGGAGGGTGGTGAGTTCTATAAATTATGATCCTGTGGCAACCAAAATAGTGCTCTGCACACAGCAAGGGCTCCATAAGTAATTTCTTTTTTTTCCGAGAGACAGGATCTCACTTTGTCACCCAGGCTGGAGTATAGGGGTGTGATCATGGTTCACTGCAGCTTTAAAATCCCAGGCTCAAGTGATACTCACACCTCAGCCTCCCAAGTAGTAGCTAAAACTACAGTTGGGCACCACCATGCCCAATTAATTGTTTTAAAAGTTGTTTTATAGAGACAGAATCTTATTATGTTGCCTAAGCTGGTCTTGAATGCCTGGGCTCAAGTGGCCCTCCCACCTCCGCCCCTTAAAGTGCTGGATTACAGTCATTAGCCAATGTTCCCAGCCCACAAGTAATTTTTGAGTGAATGAATGGTGTCCCAAGACCATCAGGTTGTAAATTGCATTGATGTTCCTTCTTGCCTCCTTCAGCAAATATTTAGTGATTGCCTGCTGATGCCAGATGCTGTTCTGGGTGCTGAGGATACAGCAGTAAATATAACAGACAGAAGTTCCTGCCCTGATAAGTGTCCACTATTTTGGGGAGGGCAGATTATAACCAACATGGTTATGTAAAATGTCTACAGCATAGCATATCAAATGATCATGCTATATTACAGATTACTTTATGTTGTCATATTATTATTAACATTTTGCATTATATAGAAAGTGATACTTTCTAAGGAGAAAATTAAAGCCTGGAAGAGGGATGAGGGGCATTGGGGTCAACAGCAGAGCCAGCGGGGGCTTACAAGCTTAGAATGAGTGGCCAGGGAAGTCTTGAATGAGAAGGTACATTTTGAGTTCAGATCTGAAGAGGGCAAGAGGTGATCCATGTGGACATATGAGGGAAGAGCAGTTCCGGTGGAAGGAACAGCCAGTGCAAAAGCTTGAGATGGGAGTGTGTTCAGTGGGTCTTAAGGAAGAAAGGAGTGCACTGTGGCTGGAAGGGGATGAGCATAGAGGAACAAGTGGAAAGGAGGTCGCAGAGGGACGGGCTCGCGATGCTTCTTATTAGGGCCTTTTAGGCCACTGGTTTCACTTTAAGGGCATTGAGAGCCATGGAAATTTCTAAGCAGAGGAGTGACATAATCTTACCAGGATTCCTCTGGTTGGCCTACTGCAGTAGCAGGAAGGGAGAGGGGAGAAAGTGGGGGACAGAGGACAGGGGACAGGGCAGAAGCAGGGAGACCATCAGGAAGCTGTTGCAATAGGCAGGTGATGGGTGACAGTAGCAGCAAAGATGCTGAGAAGTGATCAGGTTTTAGATATCTTTTTAAAACTTAGTACGGAAAATGTCAAACATATAAATTAGAGGAAAAAGTGGAATGAATCCCCATGTACCTTGCAGCCAATTTCAACAACTGACATTTGGCCAATCTTATTTTATCCTTCCTTACTTCCACCCAATATATTAGAATATTAGATTATTTTTTCTTTTCTTTTTTTTTCCTTCCTTCCTTCCTTCCTTCCTTCCTTCCTTCCTCCCTCCCTTTCTTTCTCTCTCTCTCTCTTTCTTTCTTTCTTTCTTTCTTTCTTTCTTTCCTTCTTTCCTTTTTTCTTTTTTTT
>NW_016107323.1:1286492-1289657 GCF_001604975.1 Cebus imitator
GATATATAATAATTCAGTTGTGGCTGGGTGTAGTGGCTCACACCTGTAATCCTAGCCCTTTGGGAGGCTGAGGCGGGTGATCACTTGAGGTTAAGAGTTCAAGATCATCCTGGCCAACATGGTGAAAAGCTGTCTCCATTAAAAATACAAAAATTAGCTGAGTGTGGTGGCTGTGCAACCATAATCTCAGCTACTCAGGAGGCTGGGGCAGGAGAATCACTTTGAACCCAGGAGGCAGAGGTTGCAGTGAGCCGAGATTGAACCACTGCACTCCAGCCTAGGTTACAGAGTGAGACTCCATCTCAAAAAAAAAAAAAAAAAAAAAGTAATCATAATAATTTCAGTTGTGACTATTTTAGGATGTATCTTTAAAAGAAATAAACTTTTAAAAAAATGTTACTACAAGCTGGGCTTGGTGGCTTACGCCTATAATCCCAGCACTCTGGGAGGCTAAGGAGGGCAGATCATGAGATCAAGAGATGGAGATCATCCTGGCCAACATGATGAAACCCCATTTCTACTGAAAATATAAAAATTAGCTGGGCGTGATGGCACATGCCTGTAGTCCCAGCTACCGGGGAGGCCGAGGCGAATCACTTGAACCTGGGAGGCGGAGGTTGCAGTGAACTGAAATCATAGCATTATATTCCAGCCTGGCAACAGAGTGAGACTCCATCTCAAACAACAAGAACAGAACAAAACCAAAAAGTTACTACAAAAATAGAATCACAAATAAAACATTAACAATCTTAAGGCCATGTGCAGTGGCTCATGTCTGTAATCCCAGCACTTTGGGAGGCCAAGGCTGGCAGATCACCTGAGGTCAGAAGTTCGAGACCAGCCTGACCAACATGCATAAACCCCATCTCTACTAAAAATACAAAATTAGCTGGGCGTGGAGGCTGAGGCAGGAGAATTGCTTGAACCCGGGAGGCAAAGGTTGCAGTAAGCCAAGATCATGCCATTGCACTCCAGCCTGGGCAACAAGAGTGAAACTCCATTTAAAAAAAAAAAAAAATTTTTTTTAAGTATCCAGTCCATATTCAAAATGTTTTCATACATAAATATACAATTTTTTTACAATTAATTTGTTGATTTTTTTGAAATCGGAACCCAAAGTCCACTGCATTTGGTTGATGTGTCTCCTGTCTCTCTCTTCCTCTTTATATTGTAGTAAAATATACATGAGAAATTGACCATTTTAAGCATTTTAAAGTATACAGCTCTGTGAGCACATTCACACTGTGTGCAACCATCACACCATCTGTCTCCAGAACTTTTTTTTTTTTTTTTTTTTTTTGAGACAGAGTTTTCGCTCTTGCTACCCAAGCTGGAGTGCAATGGTGCGATCTCGGCTCACCGCCAGAACTTTTTCCATCTTCCCAAATTAAAACTCTGTACCCATTAAATTAAACTCCTAATTTCCACCTCCCTCAAACCCCTGACAACCACCATTCTACTTTCTGTCTTTGTGAATTTGACTACTCTGGATACTTCATATATCCTAAGTCTCTTTTCATCGATAAGTTTCCACTTCCACCTTTTCTTCCCTTGCAATTACTGTAATTGTTGATGAAATTGGCAGATTCTGGATTTTGCCACATACATCCCTATAGTGTTGTTTAACTTGTTCCTTTATCCTCTTTTTCCTATAAGCTGGATATAGAGGAATTTATTCATTTTTAAATATTATTTGAAGGTAGAGTGGACAGGATTTTCTGGCCAATTGAAGGTGCAGTATGAGAGTCAATCATGACGCCAAGATTTTTGGCTTGAGCAACTGGAAGAAGGGAGTTGCCATTTTCTGAGATGGGGAAAACTGTGGGAGGAGTAGGTTTGGGGAGGGGACAATCTGCTTGGACATTTTAAGCTTGAGATGTTTATTAGACACTCAAATGGGGATGCCAGATACCAGCTGAATATGTGAGGCTGGAGTTCATGGAAGTGGCTGGGGCAGGAGATGTGTTTGGGAGTTGTCAGGAGGTAGATGACATAATTAAAGCTTTGAGACTAAAGGTCACCAGAGGAGCAAATGCAGATTACAAGAGAGAGAGGAGGGGAGAAGTTCGAGGACGGAGCTTTACCCTTCAATATTAAATGCCAGGAAAATTGAGGAGGAATCAGCAAAGGAGACTGAGGAGGGGCATCCAGCACAATAGGAGAAAGTCTAGGTGAGTGTGGTACCCTGGAAGCCAGTCATTCTAAGGAGAAGATTATGAAACATGGGTCATATATCATGGACAGGGCAAGTAAGATGAGGACTGGGAATTAATTATTATTGGGTAGAATAGAGATGCCCTCCCCTGGGAGAGGTGGCTCATACCTGTAATCCCAGCACTTTGGGAGGCCGAGGTGGATGGATCACCTGAGGTCAGGAGTTCGAGACTAGCCCATGGGGAAACTACCAAAAATATAAAAAAATTAGCTGGGTGTGATGGCATACACCTGTAATCCCAGCTACTTGGGAAGTTGAGGCAGGAGAATCGCTTGAACCTGGGAGGCGGAAGTTGCAGTGAGCCGAGATCGTGCCACTGCATTCCAGCCTGGGCAACAGAGCAAGACTCCGCCTAAAAAGAAAAAAAAAAAAGGAAAGAAAAGAGTTTCGTTCTTGTTGCCCAGGTTGGAGTGCAGTGGCACGATCTCGGCTCACTGCAACCTCTGCCTCCCAGGTTGAAGCGATTATCCTGCCTCAGCCTCCCGAGGAGCTGGGATTACAGGCATATACCACCACACTCAGCTAATTTTGTATTTTTAGTAGAGATGGGGTTTCTCCATGTTGGTTCAGGCTAGTCTCAAACTTCTGACCTTCATTCTCTTTTGATGCTGTTTAAACAAATCATGTGTAATTAAAGCTCAAAACAAATTTCCCAGGGAAACATTCTCTTCATGTATTGGAATTAGTGGACTGCAAATCATAGTAATAAGAGGGGTTAGTGGTCGAAAGCAGCTTCTTAGAAACCAGGAAACCTGGATTTCCATATCGAGCTATGTGATCCTGTGCAATTAACCCCCCGAGCATAAGGATTCTCCTCTGTAAAATAGGAATAAAAAGAAACCCTGCTAAATATGGCTCTTGCAAGAATAACATAAGATGAGCATACTTTTACGCCAGTAAAGGACTTAGCAGGATGCCTGGCTCATCTCAAGTACCCAACAAATTGTTGG
>NW_016107323.1:1290663-1291736 GCF_001604975.1 Cebus imitator
AAAAAAAAAAAAAAAAAAAAATTTACTTTAGCTTTGTGCAGTGTCTATTATTAAAAGGCTTTGGTTCAGTTTTATTTTTCTGTATTTAAGCAAATAAACACCCAGTGGTTTCCAAGAACATTTTGACTCTGGGCTGCTCTCCAGAGAAGCAGGATATAACCTTGTCCACAAACACAAATCAAAACAAAGGGCCCACACCATTGCCACCCATCTGGTGACCAGACAAGTTCAGTAAGTCTTAGCTGGGTCGGAAGTTCTTTGAGACCAGGGAATTTGAGTTAGTCACCTTGTAACCCTAGAACAAAGCAGGGCATATGTTAGATGCTTACCACATGTTAGTTAATTGAAAGAAGGAAAAACAGAGCACCGCACTGACTGAGAAAAGTAAGTCTGCACCTGATGTGCCACACTGTGGTTTACTGTTAAAAAATCACTCTCATTCATTACTAGTAGGAGTACATATGGGAACCACAATTTCAGAAAAGCAGTTTTGGCAACGTTGTAATGAGAGCCTTAAAACTATAAACACAAAGACGTTCCCTGCAGCCTTATTCATAATTTTTAAAAATAAAAAACAAACTAAACTTCTAACAATAGAATACATAATCATCCAGTAGCTCTATTGGATGTACTATTATATTATTATCATTATTCAAATTAATGTTTCCCTGCTTCTCCCCTGCTTTCCTTCAATACTGAATTCCTATAATGGCTCAGGCACTGTTCAAGGAGGTGGGGGAGGCCACCTGGCCCAAGCTGATGGCCAAGGGCATTTGGGTATACAAGAAAAAAAATGCAAATGTGCTATTTTGACAGGGTTTACATGGGCATGGTGTGGTGAGGAGGCTGGCAGAGGGAGTGGGAGCAGGTGACAGAGAATATAGGGTAAGTTAGAAGGCTCTCAGTGCTGGTAAAAACAAAATAGAGTAAGGTAAAGGGTAGGGGTAGTTGAGGGTGGGGTGACCAGGTTTCTGTTTCAAATAGAATGGTCTTTTTGGTGTGAACTTAAGACTGCTCTAAAAAATAAAGTGTATATATATATATACACATATACATATATATATATATATATA
>NW_016107323.1:1291946-1293693 GCF_001604975.1 Cebus imitator
TTATATATATATATACATTTTTTTTTTTTTTTAAACTACGATGTTCAGTGTATGCCTTATCTACGGTCTACGGTCGAAGAGGCAAAGACTGAAGCGAGAGTGGAAGCCAGCTGGCTATCTGGGAAGCTTAGAAGACTATGTGATATGCTGAATGTAAAACTATGCATAGAGGAGAAAAACTGGAAAGAAATAGTAAACATAGCAAAGGTAGTTTCTGTGAAGGATACATTTTTAAAAATTATTTTTTGTAGAAACGGTTTCCCTAAATTGCCGAGGCCCAGGCTCAAGCAATCGATCCTCCCACCGGGCTTCCCAAAGTGCTGGGATAACAGGCATAAACCACGGTGCCTGGCCGAAAGATAAAATTTTGGGTGGTGCTCATTCTCTTTTCTCCTTTCCACTTCTGCATTTTCCAGTTTACCTTTAGCGACTGTTCTTTCCTGTTTAAAAAAAAAAAAAAAAATCATGACCTTGAAGAAGATACTAGGGCTATGACTCTTCGGGGATGTCACTGCGCGCCCCGCCCACCGCGCGCCCCGCCCACCGCGTTCTCCGGCCCGCGGCCGGCAGGGGGCGCGCGGTCTCCGCCAGACGTCCTTCAGCCGCGTCAGTTCCCACAGGGCCTTGTGCGACATGGGCTGCATGGAGGGCAAGGCGGTGGCGGTGGGCGCCCCACCCGAGCTGCAGACCAAAGGCAAGAACGGCGGTGGCCGCCGTAGGTCAGGTACGACCGAGGGCGAAGGCGGTCCCAGGTCGGCGGGCCGAAGCAGGCCTTCCCGCGGGGGTTGAGGGTAAAATGCCCCGGAGCCCAGGCCTTGAAGCCCCTCACCGGTGTCAGTGACGAACCGCGTGCCACGCTGGAGACCCCAGAAACGCTCCCCCGGGTCACCCCGGGAGACGGAGGCTGGCGGTCAGCCGAGAGCTGCCCCGCCGCTGTCTATGAGAGGTAGGAAGGAGGAGCGGGCCCGCCGCGAGGACCTGCCCGGAAACCTGTCGGAAACCGAACCGAGAGGCCCCTACCGCCTGATTTCGCTCAGGGCCGGTGAGGGCGTCCCCTTACAAGCACCGTGTTTCCAGAAAAACGTTACGGGGGAAGCGACCAAACCACCCGCCAAGGCCGGGGATGCCCCTTCACCTCTCCAGAAGCCCCAGGCCCACTCCCAGCATCCTCCTCCATGGAGAATCTTGTCCGACGCGTCTTTCTGGCCCCGTTTCTCCATCCCCTTGTATCTTGGGCACATTTCCCCCACCATCATCCCGCTTTATCCTTTGACTTGTTCTTCAAGACGAGAAAGCTGCCAGTCTCTTCTCCATTGTCTGGATAATGCCAAAAATGGCTAGTGGTTAGTAAGCACTGACATGCCAAGGGCCTTTGGAAGCACTGGACATGAATCTTGGTTCATCTTTCCAGCCATACTGAGATAGGTTTGTCATAAACCCCATTATACAGATGAAGAAACTGAGAAGTAAAGAGGCTATAAAACTTACGCAAAGCACACAACTAGTAAGTGGAAATGCTGGGATACCAGTTGAGGCCATCTGACTCAAAAGTCCTGGTCAAAGCTGGGTGTAGTGGCTGACGCTTGTAATCCCAGCAGTTTAGGAGGCTGAGGCGGGTGGATCACCTGAGGTCAGGAGTTCAATACCAGCCTGATCAATATGAGGAAACGCCGTCTCTACTAAAACTACAGAAATTAGCCAGGCATGGTGGTGCATGCCTGTAATCCCAGCTACTCAGGAGGCTGAG
>NW_016107323.1:1294398-1299697 GCF_001604975.1 Cebus imitator
GAGCTTCGCTGTTGTTGCCCAGGCTGAAGTGCAATGGTGCAGTCTCGGCTCACTGCAACCTCCACTTCCCAGGTTCAAGCAATTCTCTTGCCTCAGCCTCCCGAGTAGCTGGGATTATAGGCAGGCACTACCACGTCTGGCTATTTTGTATTTTTAATAGAGATGGGGTTTCTTCATGTTGGTCAGGCTGGTCTCAAACTCCCAACCACGGGTTATCTGTCCACCTCAGCCTCCCAAAGTGCTGAGAATACAGGCGTGAGCCAATGCACCCAGTCCATCTTAACCATTTTTAAGTGTATAATTCAGCAGTATTAAGTATATTCACATTGTTATGAAGCAGATCCCCTGAACTTTTTCATCTTGCCTATCTGAAACTCCATGCCACCTCCATAACTTCTCATTTGCTGCTTCCCCCAACCCCTGCTATCCACCATTCTGCTTTCTGTTTTTGTGAAATTTGGCTACTTTAGATTCGTTAAAGTTGGTATCATACAGTATCCATCTTTTTGTGACTGGCTTATTTCATTTAGCACACTGTCTTCATGTTTCATCTGTGTTGTAGCATGCAACAGGATTTTCTTTTTAGGGCTGAATAATAATCCATTGTGTGTGTGTACATGTACATATACACACGCACACATGCATATATATACACATACACAAAGTGGAATATATATGCACACACCACTTTTTTATCAATTCAATATATCCATACTTTTGTATTGAATTATTTTATAATACAGAAAAGCTCACTCATTGTAATAAAACTTGCTAAATATTTACAAACTAAATATATGCATGCAGCCTACACTCAGCTAAGGAAATAAACGTTTCCAGTACCCCAGGAGCCCCCATAATGTCTCCTACTCCCATATCAAGGGCAACCACTACTCCGATTAAAAAACACAATAAAAGAATTTCACCTGTTTACTTTTTGAAACTTAAATTTAGGCTTATTTTAAGCATTAATCTATGAAAGCACTGCTTTATTCCAGATATTTTTCTTTTTCTTTTCTTTATTTCTTTATTTTTATTTTTTGAAATAGAGTCTCGCTCTGTTGCGTAGGCTGGGGTGCAGTGGCCCAATCATGGCTCATTGCAGCCTCAATCTCCTGGGCTTAAACAATCCTTCCACTGGCCAGGCACGGTGACCCATACCTGTAATCTCAGCACTTTGGGAGGCCAAGGTGGGTGGATCACAAGGTCAGAAATTCAAGACCAGCCTCACCAATATGTTGAAACCCCGTCTCTACTAAAAATACAAAAATTAGCTGGGCATGGTGGCATGTACCTATAGTCCTAGCCACTCGGGAGGTTGAGGCAAGAGAATCGCTTGAACCTGGGAGGCAGAGGTTGCACCACTGCTCACCAGGCTGGGTGACAGAGCTAGACTGTGTCTTTAAAAAAAAAGAAAATCTTCCCACCTCAGCCTCCTGAGTAGCTGGGACCCCAAGTGTGTGCCACCAGGCCCAGCTAATTTTTTTATTTTTTGTAGAGATGGTGTCTTGCCATGTTGCCCAGGCTGGTCTCAAACTTCTGGGCTCAAGCAATCTTCCCACCTTGGCCTCCCAGAGTGCTGGGATTACAGGTGTTAGCCACTGTGCCCAGCCTAGATATTTTTCTATACACATGCATATATACATAATTGTGATTATTATTTTTCTAGAGATGGGGTCTCATTCTGTTGCCCAGGCTGAAGTGCAGTGGCATGAATCATAGCTCACTGAAACTTTGAACTGCTGGACTCAAGTAATCCTCCTCCCTCAGCCTCCTGAGGTAGCTAGGATTATGGGGGGAGACCATCATGCCTAGCTCAATTTTTAAATTTTTGTAGAGATGGTTCTCACTAAACAACAGCCCAGTCTGATCTCAAACACCTGGCCTCAAGTGATCCTTCTGCCTCAGCCTCCCAAAGTATACCATGCCAGGCCCATATATATATAACTACTGACTTTAAAAATGCTCTTTTTTGTGTCACCTATAAATACTCTAGAAGCCATCTTCCTTAAGTACCATATGATCTCTAAGTTCCTTCTCAAATTAAAATTACATGGTTAGGTTTCAGGAAACTAATTTCTTAATAATGCAGAGGGTTTTGCTTGAATGACTGTTCAACGAAGCATCTATTATTTATCAGCCATTGGGAACTCAGGGGTAAACAAGGCATGATCTCAGTCTTTGAACATACAGTCTCCTGGAGAAGAATGGCATAGAAAATGCAGTGTCATAATGTGTAATCATAAAAGTGGATGGGTACACACCACTTCAGGAGAATGACAGAGGGAGTTAACATCTTGGCACTTAGCATTTAGTATTTCTAATATGATACACATTCCATTCTTTTTTAATTAGCTTGCAAACATTTTTCCTGCTGGATTCTTGAGGATCAGGAATGTGTCTTGTTCACTATCTTATTTCCCACATTCCTTGGGATATTGCCCTACAGATCAGTAAATGTATTTATATGACTCATGTGGCAAAGGGCAATTTATTTTTTTATACGTGAGTAATCTTGCAAAAGCCAATGCTATTAACATTGACCAGCTTCTCTAGTAAGGAGAGGAGACAGTGTTTTCTCAAAGTGTGGTCCTAAGACCACCTGCAAGAGAATTAATTACATGCTGGGGATGTGTAGATTAAAAACTCAATTTCCTGTTCTCCATTTCAGATTTGCTAAATCAGCCTCAGGGTGTTGGGCCAGGAAGCATCATTTTTGGTGTTGCAAATGATTCTATTTGAACCAAGGCCTGAGAACACCACAGTGAGGTGTTTGGGCTAGTGTCAAATCACCAATTTCTGGGCAGAGGCACCTATCCTCAGCAAAGGGGTTGAGGCTGGGGTGGAGGGAGCCACTGAAAATCATTGAGGCTGATAGGATGATTCCGATGCCCTGAAAGGAAATTGAAATTTTGGAGTGGAACCAAAGATCATAACTGACATGCAGCCATGCAATCTGCAATCAGAAGTGAATACTACACGATTTACTCAATTATTGTAGAGTAATCTTGCCTTTTGTTGATTTTGATTTTAACCAGGTAATTTAAATAAAAGTCATTACTCATTATTTGGATTTTCATACTTGAATGTTTATTTCTTTGTATTAATGTGTACTGAGTATTTAAAGTTTTTAAATTAGTTTTTTTTTTTTTTTAATTAAGTGTATTTTAGGCCAGCACGGCAAATCACGCCTGTAATCCCAGCACTTTGGGAGGCCGAGGTGGGTGGATCATCTGAGGTCAGGAGTTCAAGACCAGTCTGGCCAACATTGTGAAACCCCTTCTCTACTAAAAAAAAGATACAAAATTAGCCAGGTGTGGTGGCACATGCCTGTAATCCCAGCTATTTGGGAGGCTGATGCAGGAGAATTGCTTGAATCCAGAAGACGGAGGTTGCAGTGAGCTGAGACCATGCCATTACACTCCAGCCTGAGTGACAAGAATGAAACTCCATCTCAAAAAAAAAAAAAGAGTGTATTTTAGATTTACAGTTGGATTAAATCCTTGAAAGAACTTGAAAGAAGGAATTAATCTGTTAATGCCTTTTCTTTACCTTCATAAAACATCAGGGAATATTTCATGAATACTCCTTATATCCTGCTTTCTAGCTGTGAGCATTACTTTGCTGGTAGAAACTAGTCTACATGTATACAACTATAAATGACTATCACAAATCACTCTTTGGTGTTAAAAAACAAACTATCTGGCTGGGTGTGGTGGTTCATGCCTGTATTCCCAGCACTTTGGGAGGCCCAGGTGGGAGGATCATTTGACACCAGGAGTTCAAGACCACCGTGGGCAAAAAGTGAGAAACAGTTTCTATAAAAACAAATAGGTGGGCAAGGTGGCATGTGCCTGTTAGTCACACCTACTGAGGAGGTTGAGGTGGGAGGATTGCATAAGCATGGGAGGTCATGCTGCAGTGAGTCATGAGCAGGCTACTGCACTCCAGCCTGGGCAACAGAGGGAGACCCTGTCTCAAAAAATAAACAACAGCAACAAAACTACCTATTGGTTTTAGTGGTAGTGCAGTGGTTTTCAGCTTTCAACATTCAAGTATGCTCCCAACTTTGACAATATAGAAAAGTTATTTTTGCCACAATTTTGTGTGTTTATGGAAGATGTGTATACAGAATCTTCAGATGACGGTGAGTGTCTGTTAGATGAAAAACTGAGCTGGGCAGGTGGTGGGAAGTTGTATAGATTGAGAAATAACTTGTTATGATAAGAATTAAGAGGCCACAGATGCTGGGCACAGTGGCTCATGCCTGTAATCCCAACACTTTGGGGGGCTGAGGTAGGCAAATCATGAGGTCAGGAGTTCAAGACCAGCCTGACCAAGATAGTGAAACCCTATCTTTACTAAAAATACAAAAAATTAGCCGCGCGTGGTAGCAGGCGCCTGTAACCCCAGCTACTCAGGAGACTGAGGCAGGAGAATCGCTTGAACCTGGGAGGCAGAGGTTGTAGTGAGCAGAGAGACTCCGTCTCAAAAAAAAAAAAAAAAAAAAAAAAAATCTACTGGGACAGGCAGGTCATATAAATGAGTGAACCAGGGAGTGGTGGAGACTGGAGTGGACTGTACAGAAGGGGCAGCTTCTACTGAGCTTCCCTTTCTTTGGGTGGGAAAATGAAGGTAGAGGGTAGTGTTGCCAGACCTGTTTTTTTTTTTTCCAGAGAAACTAGAAATCTATATTCATTATATTTATGACTTTCTCAGTTTGTGAATGTCAGCAATAGTGCACTTAAGTAAAATACTGAGGGTCAAGCAAGATGTGATTGCAGGTAAATATTGTCTGTGAATGTGTAGAATAATGTCAAGCTGGCACACATTTTAAGAATAAGAAAAAGATAGTGTCTTTCGAATTTATAGAAGTGGCTGGGGTGGCCAATTTTTGTATGTTTTGTAGAGTCAAGGTTTCACCATGTTTCCCAGGCCAGTCTTTGAACTCCTGAGCTCAAATCATCTGCCTGCCTTGGTCTATTTGGGCCATTTATTGTAAGTGGAATCATCTGGTCTATGGTCTTTTGGTAAGTGGCTGCTTTTACTTAGCATAATATTCTCAAGGTGTATTCACATTGTAGCATGTATTCATACTTCATTTCTTTTTATTGTTGAATTCTAGTTCATTGTATGAATAGACCACATTTTTTGTCTATTTTAACCAGTTCTTGGACATTTTGGTTGTTTCCACTTTTTGGCTGTTATGAATAATGCTGAGAAACATCATGTACGAGTTTCATGGAGACACATATTTTTATCTATCTTAGGTATATATGTTGGAATAGAATTATTGGGCCAT
>NW_016107323.1:1300803-1302781 GCF_001604975.1 Cebus imitator
TTGTATTTTTAGTAGAGACGGGGTTTCACCATGTTGACCAGGATGGTCTCGATCTCTTGACCTCGTGATCCACCCGCCTCGGCCTCCCAAAGTGCTGCGATTACAGGCTTGAGCCACCGCGCCCGACCGGCAAGTGTACAAGTATTTTCAAAGGAGTGATAGAAGCTTTTGAAACTGTCATTGCAAAATTGTGACAGAGACAGTGAAAGTGATCTGACCCAAACAAATCCATTTTGTTTTCAGCCCCCAAGCCATCCTTGCCCATCAAACAAAGATGTTAACAGTCACTTCCCAAGATTATACTTACCTCTTGCTTGGGGACCAGACCAAGACACTAGCCATAAGATTAGAAACCACCGCCCAGGAGAAATGCAGCTGGAGGCTACAAAATTTTGACTCTCCCTAAACTGCTCTCAAGATTAGTGCTTAAGATATTTTGTAAACCCTGCCCTTGATGGATCAGCTGGCACCACCGGGATCCACAAGCTGACCTGATTTGGTGGCCCTCACCTAGGAACTGACTTAGCGCAAGAAGACAACCACCATTGTAAAATGGTAGGGACTAAAACAAAATATTGCCACGTGGTTACAGGTTATGTTCCCAAAGACATGAAACGAGATGGAGGCCTGTAGCCAAGTTTGTTACTCACTGTTTTTTGTTTGTTTGTTTGTTTGTTTTAATAAAGATGGTGTTTCACTATGTTGGCCAGGCTGGTCTCGAACTCCTGACCTCAAGTGATCTGCCCACCTTGGCCTCCCAAAGTGCTGGGATTACTGTTTTGTTGGGTTGACTCAAACAGTAGGCTTATGGGGTCCTGGGCCTGCATCCTGACCTAAGATGCCATTTCTTTGACAGAACCATACGGAAAGGCATGCAAAGCACACCAGATTGTCTACAGCTTAACCAACCTCACAAATCCATATTCATTAATTATACATTTACAGAGAATATAAACAATGATCCTTATTGTCCCTTTTACCAGTTTGCACAGGGAGAGAGAAGCCAAAAGCCCAACTAGTAAGAAGTTTTTACCCTCTTGCTGGCATATCAGGCTTCTGAGTTTCCTTCCCCCTAGGTCAGTCCCCAAGCTGTGCTTGCCCATCCCTAGGAGTAGGCAGAACCAGCTTTGGGAGGAGCCAGATTTACAGTCTATAGTCTAAAACAAAGATTACAACAGTCACTTCCCAACATATATTTTCCTCTTGCCTGGGGACCAGACCAAAAAACTAGCTACAAGATTAGAAATCATGGCGCAGGAGCCATGGTTTTTTAAGCCAAGCATTTTAAGTTCTGAAAAATTAACTTTTCCCAGGTTGGAAGAACATTATAAAAGAGATAGAAGCCATTTAAAACCACGAAAGAAGGAAAATACACCATAGAAAGGAGTTCCAATTAGGGTTACCAAGAGGTATTGCCTCTTTTCCTATTGGGAATGGTGTTTCCCCTATTCTTTGCCTTCCCAATTTTCTCTTTTCCCTTCTGACCTACTATAGGAGACATACTTCTCATCTCCAAAATTTTCTTCTGCTTGCAGAGCTGCCTGTTTTAGCTGCAGTTTGGGTTTGGCTTAGGAGCAGTATAGCATTCCTCCATGAGAGGTCAAATACCTGAGTTAAATTTTGGAAAGCTTTTTTTTTGCTTTGTTTTGGCTGACTTTAAAATGTTTATTGACTTTAAAAAATTAGTTGTTTTTTATACAGCTATACAAAGTTCTTAATGTTTCTTTGGCAATGAAATGTAATGGAATTTTACAACTATATGAAAAAGTTACCTTTGACTAAGAAACAGTATTTACCATATGTACATAGTTGACTGAAAAAATTCTCTACCATCCAGCGTGCTAATTAATTGATGAAATAAGCTAACTCATATTATAGGATCCCCCAAAAGAAAGAAGATCCCCCAAGATACACACACACACACACACGACCTCTTCGGTGGCTCAAAACAGAGTATCACAGCCCTATCTTTTTTTTT
>NW_016107323.1:1304691-1311479 GCF_001604975.1 Cebus imitator
TAGCTGGGACTACAGGCACGCGCCACCATGCCCAGCTAATTTTTGTATTTTTAGTAGAGATGAGGTTTCACCATGTTGACCAGGATGGTCTCGATCTCTTGACCTCGTGATCCACCCTCCTTGGCCTCCCAAAGTGCTGGGATTACAGGCTTGAGCCACCGCGCCCAGCCCATTTTTTAATGGTGTTAATATGAACAGTCTAAACCAGCTTTGCATTCCCAAGAAAACTCCACTAATTTGTGGAATATTATTATTCTTTTTTTATATTGCTGGATATAATTTGCCATTATTTTGTTGAATAATTTTGCATCTTTGTCTATGAGGGATATTGATTTACAGTTTCCCTTTCTTGTACTATTTTTGTCTAGTTTGGGTGTCAGGATAATATGGGCCTCATAAAATAACTTTGAAAATGGCCTCTCCCCTTGTATTTGATGGACAAGATTGTGTAGATTGACAGGGTATCTTTTATTAAATTTTATTTTTTTCCTGATATTCTGCTCATAGGTGTGTGTGAGAAACAGAAAATGTTATTGAATAAGAGGGATTTTAAGAACCATTGCTTTCTTCAGTTTTCTCTTAAACTTTGGGGTTAAATCTGTTGAAATACAATGTAGCGGCTGGTTATGATGGCTCACATCTGTAATTCCAGCACTTTGGGAGGCCGAGGTGGGCAGATCACTTGCGGTCATGAGTTCGAGACCAGCCTGGCCAACATGGTAAAACTCTGACTCTATTGAAAATACAAAAGTTAGCTGGGCATGGTGCCAGATACCTCTCTTATATCAGAGATTAAAAAAATTGAAGTCATGAATGTATTTTGCATATGATAAGGACATTAAAAAAAAAGAAGTCCAGAGGGCATCATTAAGCCAATGGTAGTTCTCTCACAGATAAGATAAATTTGATTTCTTTAATTTTACTTTTATTTTATTTATTTATTTATTTGAGACAGAGTCTCACTTTGTCGTCCAGGCTGGAGTGCAGCGGCGCAATCTCGGCTCATGGCAATCTTCGCCTCCCAGGTTCAAGTGATTCTCCTGCCTCAGCCTCCTAAGTAGCTGGGACTACAGGCACGTGCCACCACCCCCTAATTAATTTTTTGTTTTTTTCAGTAGAGACAGGGTTTCATCATGTTAGCCAGGTTAGTCTCCCTCTCCTGACCTCATGATCTGCCTGCCTTGGCCTCCCAAAGTGCTGGAATTACAGATGTGAGCCACCACACCTGGCCTATTTTAATTTTTTTGTAGAGATGAGATCTCACTATGTTGCCCAGGCTGGTCTTGAACTCGTGGACTCAAGTGAACCTCCTTCCTCAGCCTCCCAAAATGTTGGGATTACTGGCTGGAGCCACCATGCTCAGCGAAAAGTCTGATATCTTAAGTCATTTTTAAAAGGTGATATACTAAGAAAAACATTAACATTTTATTCTTTCATTTAACATCCTTTATTTATTTATTTTTGAGACAGAGTTTCGCTCTTGTCGCCCAGGCTGGAGTGCAGTAGTGAGATCTCGGCTCATTGCAATCACCACTTCCTGAGTTCAAGCAATTCTCGAGTCTCAGCCTCCAGACTGGTCTTGAACCCCTGACCTCAGGTGATTCACTCCGCCTCCCAAAGTGCTGGCATTACAGGCATGAGCCACCGCGCTGGCCAACATCTTTTATTTTTTATACTAATGATTTTTTAAATTTTTGAGACGGAGTCTTGTTCTGTTGCCCAAGCTGGAGTGCAGTGGTGCAATCCTGGCTCACTGCAACCTCCACTCCTGGGTTCAAGTGCTTCTCTTGCCTCAGCCACCTAAGTAGCTGGAACTACAGGTGTGGGCTACCATGCTTGGCTAATTTTTGTATTTTTAGTAGAGACAGGGTTTCATCATCTTGGCCAGGCTGGCCTCAAACTCCTGAACTCTTGATATTCCAGCCTTGGCCTCCCAAAGTGCTGGGATTACCAGTATGGGCCACTGCGAGTGGCCTATACTAATGTTTTTTTAAAAGCTCTGTTGTATTGCTTTTAAAATGATTTTCTTATCTTATTAACAGCATCAATATTAAATTTACAACTAGGTGAAAGGAAGGTGTATGTTTTTCTTCTTCCATTTGGTCTTTCAGTTACTCTTCCACATTCCCTATGGTAGAGCCCAACCCTGTCAGGAGACCCCTGGGGCTGAGTGATCCAGTAAACCAGGCCCAACCCCCAGCCCCTCCCACCTCACACACAGAGTCTAGTTCCAGTGGCAGCATACTTGGACTTCTGGTGTAGTTCCTCTTATCATGAACCATTCCATAAACCGGCCCTCTGTGGAAGAGAGAGTTCCTTTCAAATGTGTATTCTCAGGCTCACACAGCCACTGAGTGCTGGACGTGGCATATAATCATGTTAGAATACAACTGTGGAGTGAGGCAAATGGGAATTCTTGGTTAAGATCCCAACATAACTAAGGTTTAATCTTAGGCTTCAAGTAAGACTTCTTTGAAGGAGGTGCAAGCACAAGAGCTATAACCAGGATATTATAGTCCTTTTTTTTTTTTTTTTGAGATGAAGTCTTACTCTGTTGCCCAGGCTGGAGTGCAGTGGCATGATCTCGGCTCATTGCAACCTCCGCCTCCCGGGTTCAAGTGATTCTCCTGCCTCAGCCTCCTGAGTAGCTGGGATTATAGGCACCTGCCACTGTGCCCAGCTACTTTTTGTATTTTCAGTAGAGGCAGGGTTTCACCATTTTGACCAGGCTGGTCTTGAACTCCTGACCTCATGATCCACCTGCCTCTGCCTCCCAATGTGCTGGGATTATAGGGGTGAGCCACTGCGCCCGGCCTGTAGTCCTTTTTATAGCACTTAAGTCCTTCATATGACAGTTTCCTTGTAAAAACTAAAAAATATTTTAAGGCTACAAAAACCTTTCTTGGGGTTTATTTTAGTCTGGTAAATAAACAATACTAATAACTAAGATGTACTTATTATTAATTTCAGCATGAGAAATTCATTATCATGTCCTTTTAAGGAGTCTTTCATCTTCCTTCTTTGTGTTTCCACAAAGGCTTCTGTTTTATTTTTCCAGCTTGTTTCTTACCCTACAGACTTTCAGAAACACATATAAGTATCTTCTTGTGTTCACTTGATTTATAGACAGTGTAATGGGCATTTAAGCTTCCTGACTCTTACATATTTTGTGGAGTAACTTCTTTACTTGATGGGTTCTTTTCAGACCCAAGAATAATATTTGTGTGTCTTGTGGGTTGAATAAACGATTTTAATAATTATTACTTTGTTAAAGGGAATCTTCTGAGAGTAGTGGCATGTTTGCAAAAGTCTTTGCACTTGAACTGAATAAGAAGTTTTGTTAAGAGGCCTGGGGATCTGATTTCTTCTGACTTGCACTTCAGCTACTTTTAACCACAGGCAGCCAGTAAAAATATGTGTGTGACAAACCTATAAACCAAAAAGTGATGACAGCAGGCAGAGTGAGGTGCTGTAAAATTTTTATCATCACACTTGAAGCGATCGTGTTGCTTATTAATGGCGAAAACTCAAGTCCTAACACGTGGCAGTTTTAGTCTGTGTTCAGCCTTGCCATGTGCTTTCATCTGCCAGGCTCCTCTTTGCTTTCTCCCTTGTTTCTTTTTCTTTTTTCTTTCTTTCTTTTTTTTTTTTTTTTTTTTTTTTTTTTTTGAGATAGGGTTTCACCATGTTGGCCAGGCTGGTCTCGAACTCCTGACCTTAGGTGATCCACCTACCTCGGCCTCCCAAAGTGCTGGGATTACATGCATGAGCCACTGTGCCTGGCCTCCCCCTTGTTTCTCTGCTTGGAAGTTCATTTGTTGTCCTGGTTTACCGTGAAATGCCACTTGGGGATAATTCAAAAGAGGAGGGTGGCTTTATTGACCTGTACTTTCCATATTTCATACTGCCTGTTTTCCAGTTGCCCCCAGTTACTTTGTATTCCTTATGTACTGTGATGTTCCCGTGTTGTCAAACTAGAGCTTCTTCCCACAGCTAAGTGGCTGATCAAGGTTTCTCCGAAGAGATACGCATCAGTTCTATAGTTCTCTAAACAATGTGTAGACTGAGAGCCACTCAAAACCTGGCTCTCTGCAGACTTTCAGGTGGTGGTAGTCATGGAGAGGCAGTAGTTTTGGCAGGTACAAGCACATATTAATAGTACGTAGATGGGAACCTCTTTCTTGAGGTGGAGTGTCCTGGATGGAAATGTTTTCCTTCAGTAATCCCACAGTTCAAATATCTTGCATTATCTCCCCAAGAATACAAAGATTTGAATGAATTTCTCTGTTTAGTGAAGTCAGAGAGACAAGAACAAATGTGATAGGCTGGTATGCAACTTTTCTTTTTGAGTTTGGGAAATACAAGAAGGAAAATGTCATGGATAATTCTGTCACACCAATGTAACTAATATGGCCATTTTGCACATTCCTTTTCAGGATTCCTATATGCTGAGTTTCACATAATTGTAAAACTATCATACATAGGATTTGGTATTCTAGGTTTTTTTAAAATTAACATTGTGTCAAACTATTTCCACATTATTTTGAATATTGAATAGTATGCATCCATTAAATAAGCTTAGAACAAGAGAGCTACTGTAATTTAGCCATTCCTCTAATGTCAGATATTTATTTTTTCTAATTTTTTGCAATAGCTAATGATATTATAATGAAATTGTTGGTATTAATTAGATAAAAAGAAGGGATTGAAGATAGGGAAGAGAAAGGGGTGTAGGTTGTAGAGCAGGGATAGAACATCTTTGCGGCTTAGCCTTGGGAGAGAGAAAGCTTTGGCAACGTATAACTTTGTCCCTGTATCTAGAAAGGTAAAGGACATGTTTGGGAGAAGGGAATGGTGAGTATTGGTAGGTCAGTGGCCTGTTTTGTTCAATTATGTTTTACAGGAAGGTAACATGATTGGTTCTAAAACTATAGAACTTTTATTAAAAGGGAATATTCCCCTTTAGGTGATAGTAGCTATGTTAATAAAAGCTACTGAAAGCTTTTTCTAAGAAATGGCTAGGAGGTAGGGGTTTTTCTTATGAGTAAATGTTTTCATTATTTTAGATTTTTATTTTAAAAGGTAGATCATCAAAAATAAGAATACTGAATTAAAAGATATGGCATCTCAGGAGGTTGCAGTGAGTCGAGATTCAGCCACTGCACTCCAGCCTGGATGATAGAGTGAGACCCTGTCTCAAAAAAAAAAAAAATAGTATGGCCTTTTCAGTGGTTTTTGACCCTGTCAAATTGTCTTCCAAAAGAATAGTATTAGCTTGTGTTACACACCCTATATCCATGGACTCACTTCAGTGTACATTTATCAGCACTGGGAGTTTTCATTTTTTTCTATGTAAGAAATGATATTCAGTCACTTGAATCTGCATTTCTCTTTATGAAATTGAAATAAACAGAAATTTTATTCTATTTCCTTTGCCTATTTTCTTTCTATGAGTTGGCTGTTTTTGTTCTTTTTTTTTTTTTTTTTTCTTTTTTTTTTACACTATTGCCTGGGCTGGAGTGCAATGGCACGATCTTGGCTCATTGCAACTTCTGCCTCCTGGGTTCAAGCAATTCTGCTGCCTCAGCCTCCCAAGTAGCTGGGATTATGGGCATGCATCACCACACCTTGCTAATTTTTATGTATTTTTGTAAAGATGATGTTTCACTATGTTGGCCAGGCTGGTCTCAAACTCCTGACCTCATGATCCACCCGTCTCGGCCTCCCAAAGTGCTGGGATTACAGGCGTGAATCACGCACCCAGCCTGTTTTTGTTTTTTATTCATTTTATCATTTGTGGTCCTGTTGTTTTCTTACTGATTTGCTGGAGTTCTTTTTGTTGTTTTATTGTTTTTTTCCCTGTAAGTATTTTACTGATGCTGCTCTTTTACCTTACACAAAACTATTATTATCTTTCTTTGCTGCATCTATTGTAAGAATGAAGATCATTCTCAGCAATCACACTGTTGATATTCCAGAAAATGTTGACATTACTCTGAAGGGACACACAGTTATTGTGAAGGGCCCCAGAGGAACCCTATGGAGAGACTTCAACCACATCAATGTAGAAAAAACTCAATCTTGGAAAGAAAAAAAAGAGGCTCCAGGTTGACAAATGGCAGGGTAACAGAAAGGAGCTGGCTACCATTCGGACTATTTGTAGTCATGCACAGAAGGATGTTACAAGGGTGTTACACTGGGCTTCCATTACAAGATGAGGTCTGTGTATGTTCACTTCTCCATCAATGTCCTTATCTAGGAGAATGGATCTCTTGTTGAAATCTGAAATTTCTTGGGTGAAAAATACATCCACAGGGTTTAGATGAGGCCAGGTGTTGCTTGTTCAGTATCTCAAGCCCAGAAAGCTGAATTGATCCTTGAAAGAAATGACATTCAGCTTGTTTCATATTCAGTGGCTTTGATTCAGCAAGCCACAACAGTTAAAAACAAGGATATCAGGAAATGTTCGGATGGTATCTATGTCTCTGCAAAAGGAACTAGGCCAGATGCGGTGGCTCACACCTATAATCCCAGCACTTTGGGAGGCTGAGGCAGGAGGATCGCCTGAGGACTGGAGTTTGAGAACAGACTGACTAAAATGGTGAAACCCCGTCTCTACTAAAAAATACAAAAATTAGCCAGGCATGGTGGCGGCCCCTGTAATCCCAGTTCCTCAGGAGGTTGGGGCAGGAGAATTGCTTGAACCCAGGAAGCGGAGGTTGCAATGAGCTGAGACTGCGCCATTGCACTCTAGCCTGGGCGACAGAATGAAGACTCCGTCTCAAAAA
>NW_016107323.1:1312269-1313685 GCF_001604975.1 Cebus imitator
CCAAAGTGCTGGGATTACAGGCTTGAGCCACCGCGCCCGGCCACCCAGCTAATTTTTGTATTTTTAGTAGAGATGGGGTTTCACCATGTTGGCCAGGATGGTCTCAATCTCCTGACCGTCGACCTTGGCCTCCCAATGTGCTGGGATTACAGATGTGAGCCACCACGCTTGGTCACGTGATGGCTTTTTTAAAATCATAAATGATTCTATATTTGTCTCTTTTTGGGCTATCTAATGTCTTTTATTGACCTCTGTTTACTTTTACAAATACAAGTAGGGAGCCCATTTTATTATTACACTTTAGTTTTAGTTTTTACAAGTGGACAGTAAGTACTTCATGGATCCAAATATTAGGAATTGATCTTAGGCAAAAAAAATTGGGGCAAAATGGAAGCAACTTATAATTACAGTTTTATCTGTGTTTTTCTGACTACCTGGTTCTGTGCTGTTTTTGCAACATTTACTTAACATATTTCTTTGAATGCTGCTTCAAATTTTGTTTCAAAATTGAGGGGGCAAATTATTAGCAAACGATAAACATAAACAAAATTTTATTTGCCTTTTTTTGTTAGAGACAGGATTTAAGGAAAAATTCTGGTGATTTTGATTACAGGTAATGGCTAACCTCTTATGATTTATTTATTTATCTTTCCATATATTTATGCATTTTATTTTTGGTAAAGAGTCTCTTCCCCAGTAAGACTGCAGTTCTTAATCACTGAAGTTATTCCTTTCCTTGTGATGGCCTTCTGTGTTCTGTGTCTTGGCAAACATCTGAGCCTAATAGTTGGGTGGTGCCCTTGGCATAGATGTTATGTAAGGAATTATCACCTGCTTTTAGAGACAGTCATGCCATGAAATCGAATGAGTCAGTAAGGCGTTATGGAATCAGTAGGCTTGTGTGACAGCTCTGACGCTGATGCCAATTAATTACCTGCCTGGACCTCAGTTTCCTCATCAGTAGAATGAACACAGTTGGCCTAGTGACCCCAAATGTGTTGCCCAAGCTAACATTCTGTGATTCTCATTCTCTGAGATATTACCACAAGGAATGTTTACTTCTACATTGCTTTTAAAATAAGAAAAATGGAGAAAAGAAAATGAGAACTAGAGTTTAATTTTAAAAATTTGAAGTGTCATTGATGAGGTTATAGTGATGTGTCATGTTGCTTTAGTCCAGTAGTTCTTAATTAAGAGTATGCATTAGGCCGGGCGCGGTGGCTCACGCCTGTAATCCCAGCACTTTGGGAGGCCGAGGCGGGTGGATCACGAGGTCAAGAGATCGAGACCATCCTGGTCAGCATGGTGAAACCCCATCTCTACTAAAAATACAAAAATTCAGCTGGGCATGGTGGTGTGTGCCTGTAATCCCAGCTACTCAGGAGGCTGAGGCAGGAGAATTGCCTGAACCCAGGA
>NW_016107323.1:1314525-1325357 GCF_001604975.1 Cebus imitator
TTGAGACGGAACTCGAACTGTAGCCCAGGCTGGAGTGCAGTGGTGTGATCTTACCTCCCGGGTTGAAACAATTCTCTTGCCTTAGCTTCCCAAGTAGCTGGTATTACAGGCATGCACCACCATGCCTGGCTAATTTTTTGTATTTTTAGTAGAGACAGGGTTTCACTATATTGGCCAGGCTGGTCTTGAACACCTGACCTCATGATCCACCCACCTCAGCTTCCCAAAGTGCTAGGATTGCAGTCATAAGCCACCGCGTGCACCCAGCCCAGAGATATTACAACAAGCTAGTTTTTCTTTAAGAAGAACCCACTTCTTGTTTTCCTATCTGTTCAGGCTGGTATAACAAAATAACATAAACTAGGTGGCTTATCGACAAGAGAAAACGATTTCTCACAGTTCTGTGGCCTGCGAAGTCCAAGATCAAGGTGCCAGTAGATTCCATGTCTGGTGAGGGCCCACTTCCTGATTCTCAGTAGGTACCGACTCGCTGTGTCCTCACAAGGTGGAAGGGGAAATGGGCTCTCTGGAGTTTCTTTCATAACTGTGCTAATCCCATTCCTGAGGGCTCCTAATCACCTCCCAAAGTTCCCTCCTTCTAATGTGGTCACTTTGAGAGTTAAGATTTTGACACAGAAATTTTGGAGGTAAAGAAGCATTCAGATCATAGCACTTATATCTCAAAGATAAGGAGATTACTACGTTCCTTTTCACTTTTCTATCTATATTTTAAGTATTAGTAACATTTGATTGTCTGGTATATAATAAAACAGTCTTTTGATTGTTGACCCTATCTTGACATTGTATGATAGGGGTTATTTAAATTTGATTTTATTTTTTTTTGAAATGGAGTTTTGCTCTTGTTGCCCAGGCTGGAGTGCAATGGCACGATCTCGGCTCACTGCAACCTCTGTTTAAGCAATTCTCCTGCCTCAGCCTCCCAAATAGCTGGGATTACAGGCTTGTGCCACCACACCCAGGTAATTTTGTAGTTTTAGAGACGGGGTTTCTCCATGTTGGTCAGGCTGGTCTTGAACTTCTGACCTCAGGCAATCCACTTACCTTGGCCTCCCAAAGTGTGGAATTACAGGCATGAGCCACTGCGCCTGGCCTAAAATTTTTAAAAATTAACTACCTTTTTAAAAACACATAGTATAAAAAGTATGATGAAAGTGAAAGTCCAGCTTACTAGAGATAATGATTATTAACATTTTGGGGGTTTAGCTTATTTTATTAAATATAAAAATTATTTATTAATGTTAATTTAACATTAATATTAAAATAATAATACATTTTATTAAATACCATTTAAATATCAGTCTAGGGCTGAGTATGGTGGCTCATGCCTATAATCCCAGCACTTTGGGAGGCTGACGTGGGTGGATCACGAGGTCAAGAAATCAAGACCATCCTGGCCAACATGGTAAAACCTTTTCTCTACTAAAAATGCAAAAAATTAGCTGGGTGTGGTGGCACACACCTGTAGTCCCAACTACTTGGGAGGCCGAGAAAGGAGAATCCCTTGAACCCAAGAGGCAGAGGTTGCAATGAACGTAGATTGCATCACTGCACTCTAGCCTGGGTGACAGAGCGAGACTCCGCCTCTAAATAAATAAATATCAGTCTAGGCTGAGGGTGGTGGCTCACGCCTGTAATCTGAGCACTTCGGGAGGCTGAGGTGGGTGGATCATGAGGTCGGGCGTTTAAGACCAGCCTGGCTAAAATGGTAAAACCCCATCTCTACTAAAAATACAAAAATTAGCCGCATGCGGTGGCGGGTGCCTGTAATCCCAGCTACTCAGGAGGCTGAGGAGGAGAATCACTTGAGCCTGGGATGCGGAAGTTGCAGTGAGCCGAGATCACGCCACTGCACTCTAGCCTGGGTGACAGAGCAAGACTCCGTCTCAAAAAAAAAAAAATCTGTCTACGTGTAGTGATAGTATAACATACTGGTTATGGGCTCTACTTTTACATTTATGGTCAATTTTTTTTTTTTTTTTTGGCACAAAGTCTGAGTCTGTTTCCTTGTTTGTAAAATGGGGATGATAGTAGCAGTACCCACCTAACGATATTGCTGTAAGGATTAAATGAAAGGAGGCATACAAACATTCACCCTCTGTCTAGTTCTGGATAAATACAAATATCAGCTATGAAGATGATAAGGAGATTAAAGAAGGATGAATGGCTTATTTGGATCAGCAGAAATGAGAAGAAATCACCTAAGGAACAAGTAGTAAGGGTGGACCTGAGCTTGGTTTATTTGTGGGCCCTGGAGAAGATGGCTAGTTTAACCATTTTTACAAGCTGGAGATAGCGCTCTCTTGGTGGTTTTGACTGGTGATGACACCCAGGATGACAGTGCTGTCATGTGGGGATAACATACCACTGAGCTGGATTGTGTTTGTTTTGATACCTGATTGGGCCAGCACAAAATCCTGGGGAGAAAATAGAGAATCTGCAGAAAGTATTTTTTTACCGCAATCTTGCTGCATCTGGCCTGAAGATCCTGTGTCTGCTTATCCACAAGTTAGCCTGGGAGAAAATGTGTAAGCCTTGGTTTGAGTGGTCTGCCCCTATGTCTGTAAGCAGGGTTGTGTGAGAAGGGGATGTCTGTCTGACATTTGGCTTCTCTGCATTGAAACCATGGTTGGGAGTAAAGATGGCATAAAATGCGGCCTCAGTATTTTGTACCTGTTACTTATTCTCCTGCATCCAGGGAATGTTGCGATTATGGCTTGTTACTTGTCAGGATCCCCTGAGAACATATCTTGAGTGTGAGCTGAGTCAGGAATATTGAATAATTTGCCAGATGTTTCCAGTCAGTTCAAAGACCTAAAGCTCTACTCTTCATTAGAGTCCTTCCTTCCTCATTCCTTATTTTGGCCTGTGGGACTAAAATGGTAAGGCTTTTAGAGTGAACCTAATATTAGAAAATGTGTCATCATGTTTTCCTTTCTGATATTTACAATCCTTACTTCCATTACTTCTAGCTAAAGATCATCACCCTAGCAAAACTTTGCCAGAGAACCCTGCAGCATTCACCAGCATGGCCACTGCAGATCCCAGAGCCCTGCTACAGGCCTATATAGACAGTCACTCTGTGGTCATCTTCAGTAGGTCCACATGCACACGCTGTACTGAGGTAAGGCTCTAAGCTCAAGGGGTTTAAATGGAATTATAGGAATTTGACAGACTGTTGAGCTCAAATGTAAACAACTGGATTTCACCTTTAGGAAGAGTGTATGTAGTTGTAACTTGCTTCAGAGTAATGGTAAAACGTGGACTTAAGAAGAAAATATTGCCTGAATAATCTTTTTCTGAGCTTTTGCCAAGTATAAGATGTTTTCAGGTAGTCAAAGTCAGGGAAGGTTAGGGTGGGGGAGTTACCAAACTGGTTGATTTGCTGCTCTTTCAGATATGTCTGTAGGGAATATTTCATAAGGAATGGTTGCTTAGGGTACTACCAAATTTTGATAGATGTCTCTTCATCCTTTGGTTTATTATGGGGAAAATGACTTCACAAAAAATAAACTGTGTTTCCTACTTGGTTCTCAATGTTAGATTATCAGAGAGAAAAGGTCAGTGGTCACAGCCATGGGGAGGATTGGTTTAGTCTACCATGAATTAATCACAGAATGAGGGTGAGAATTGAAAGGCAAACCTGATCTGGCTGGTGCTTCAGAGGAAGGTTGAGGGCATTTAAATGTCACTGAAGTTTAGCTCTAAATTATACTCAGTGTAGCTCTAGGCCTACACAGTGGAGTCTTAAGTAAACATAACTGGCCATCTGTCCAGGTTCACCTGAAGGTTAATTTATTATTAAGTTTAATTTTCTCTCAATTTGTCTGCCCCGTGACTTACTTTCCAGATCTCGAGACTGAATTCAGAAGCCTTTTTATTCTGGAAGCCTTACGTAGAAATGGGCTTATGGGCTTTTTGGACTCTCGCTCTCTTTCTCTCTCTCACTCTGTGTGTGTGTGTGTGTGTGTGTGTGTGTGTGCACCTGTGCACACGTGCACTTTTTTTCTAAATGAAGAAAAAGGAAGGTGGGCAGCAAAAACACTGAAGTAGGGAGACCCTTTCATCCTTGTCTCTCTCCTGAACACAGTCTGCATCAATGCCACCTTTCGCTTCATCCCAATCAATGTGATAGCGATGCCTTTCACGTAGGACAGTGGGAGTAGGATTGCAAAGAAGTAGAAGACACAAGTCCTATCCCTGGGGGTTTAGCTCAACTGAGAGGGCAGAACATAGGCCTAAGAAGAAAAATGATCTCAGCTAGTCCATGCTAAAATCTACATGATTGGACAGGCAGTAAATGTTAGAGAATTTAGAAGAGCGCTTGGTATTAGAAATCTGCTATGTAATTCTTGGCTTCTAGGGGCTTCATTATCTAGCTCTAGTGATCTTACCTGCTTTGGGGACCTACCCCCACCAAAATTCCTTTTCGTTTAATCTTTAAAATGAAGGGCTTGCCTACTGAGGGTTTTTTTAGTTCTGAAATTATGTGCTTGTCTAGTCTCTTTTGTTACTGAACAATGGTTAAGAGACTGGACTCTAAAGTCAGAGCGTGGATCTTGGCTCTCTGATTTCTCAGCCACATGACTTTAGTTATTTACCTGTGGTGCCACAGTTTCCCCATCTGTAAAATGTGAATAATAATAGTACCTATAACATAAGTTTGTTATGAGGATTAAATTAATATTTATGAATGCCTTAGAACATACCTGACACATAGTAAACATTACATCTGTGTTTGTTGAATAAAAGAACTACTTGCATTTTTTCCTTTTCTGTCAGGACATTAAAAACTTGGGTGGTTAATCTTCTCGCCTGTCAGTACTGAGGCAAGATTAGATGGCAATCAACGAATACCTGACTTAATGCTAAGTACAATTAATCCTATCAGTGGCTTAATAGCTACCATTTGAGTGCCAACTATGTGCCAGGCATTCGGTCATTCTACCTATATTTTCAAACATTATTAAAGAATTGGGAGCTGGGCACAGTGGCTTATGCCTGCACTCCCAATGGTTTGGGAGGCCAAGCCAAGAGGTTCACTTGAAGCCAGGAGTTCAAGATCAGTCTGGGCAACATAACAAGACTCAACCTCCATGAAAAAAAAAATTTACATATATATATATATACACATATATATATGTATATTATATATATTTTGGCATGGTTTCCATGTGCCTGTAGTCCTAGCTTCTCAGGAGGCTGAGGTGGGAGGATCAGTTGAGCCCAGGAGTTCAAGGTTACATGAGCTATGACTGTGCCACTGCACTCCAGCCTGGGTAACAGAGTGAGACCCTGTCTCTAAAAATAAATAAATATGGGCACAGTGGCTCATACCTATAATTCCAACACTTTGGAAGAGTGAGGCAGGCAGATCACTTGAGGCCAGAAGTTCAAGACCAGGCTGGCCAACATGGTGAAACCACCTCTCTTCTAAAACTATAAAAATTAGCTAGACACGGTGGTACATGCTTGTAATCCCAGCTACGCAAGAGGCAGGGGCATGAGAATCACTTAAAATTCAAGAAGCACAGGTGGCAGTGAGCCAACATTGTGCCACTGAACTACAGCCTGGGCGACAGAGTGAGACTCTATCTCAAACTGATAATAATAATAAAAATTTAAAAATAAAATAAGTAAATAAACAGAAAATTCTGATTTTTAACCCTGCCTTAGTTCTGGAATGAAGAGTTGGGCTAGCAGTCAGGATTGCTACTAGTGATAGATAAATAGATTCTCAGTGTGCTCCTTGCAATCCCAGATCTCTTTGACCTGTCATTTTTCTTTTTTTCTTTTCTTTTTTTAAGTCCCCATTATGCCCCAGAATGTTCTTATTCTTAATGTTATCTCTGAAATCTACTAACTCCCTCAGTCTCCAGCTCTCCTGCCTATCCCCAAAAATGTAAAGCCTTACCTGTATTTTCCCCAGCTTTACTTAATTAAATCTAGCCTGGGAATGAAGAACTTTTCCTATAACATTTGTGTTAGTTGTTTGCATGCTTATTTAAATGTATGGTTATCTGGCAAGTTTATTTAATGTCATTATCCAAACAATCCCAGGGTATGCCAGGTCTTCTAGATAAATATCCTCTGGTTTTACCTTGTCGATTACTAATTCCTTAGCTTTTCTGAATATATAAACTGTTTTCAGATTGATGCCAGTTAATTTAGAAATTAATTTTTGATGTCTTTGGCCATGAAACATGATTAAGTGCTTTTCCTGGTAAAGTAGTGGATTTCTTCTGTGGGTGTACAACTCATGTACTTAGCTGTTCACATTTATTTATTTAAATTACCTTGAAGTAGAATTTTCCCAGGTTATTCGCTTTAGTTTTGATTTAATCTCTCATTTAACAACTGGGATGTGAGTAAATCAGAATGGAGAAACTTTGTTTTTATATTTGTACTTGGTCTGATTAATGTATATTTCTCTCTGAGATGAGTAATGTAATTTGCATTAATTCAAGTTGGGAAGTACCCATAAGGAAATTAACTTCTATGTAAAATTAGCCTTCCACTCTTGCATAACAGATTAGTTATGATAAGTGTTTTACATGCATCCTGCTGTGACGAGTAGGTTTTAAAGTGCAAAGTTAATCCCTCCCCACCTTTTCAGAAATGCAATATTTGTTTCTTATATCTATTTCAGAGTGGGAGGGGCTGAATTCAGATTCAGATTGGGGCTTGGGTGCCATCTAAAAGAGTTTAAGAACACTACTGAGGTTGTATAAATGAACTTATTTTCCCATTTTATTGAAATGTTGAATTTAGTCCTATAGAAATGATAGAAATTTCCCAGTATACTCCTATACAATAGGAAGTCTACTGTTTTTTTGTTATTGTTGTTGTGTGTGTGTATGTTTTTTGTTTTTTGTTTTTGTTTTTATTTTTTATTTTTTGGAGACAGTCTTGCTCTGTAGCCCAGGCTGGAATGCAGTGGCAGAATCTCAGTTACTGCAACCTCTGCCTCCCAGGTTCAAGTGATTCTCCTGCCTCAGTCTCCTAAGTAGTTGGGATTACAGGCACATACCACCACGCCTGGCTAATTTTTGTATTTTCAGCAGAGACAGGTTTCACCATGTTGGTCAGGCTGGTCTCAAACTCCTGACCTCGTGATCCACCCACCTCGGCCTCCCAAAGTTCTGGGATTACAGGCATGAGCCACTGTGCCCAGCCTGGAAGCCTACTGTTTTAGTCATTAAGTTTAGATTGAGACAAGAATACAATTTGTTTTTGTTTGTTTTTTGTTTTTTTGAAGAATACATTTTCCTCATTGATCAACTCTGTGAACTTCAGGCTACTCTGGCCTTTTAAATTTTATTGTATAACTGTAGGAATATGATTCTAAACTTTCCTAAATTATTGACAGGCTGTTTGTGTCTTACACATAAAAGTCTCTTGTGTCAGTAGTTTCAATGCTATCTAGTCGCATAAGTAAACTTTTAAATAAAATTTTATTTTTTATCAGTGTAATTTGTATAACCTTGAGCATATGATTTTTTGTTTATTTGTTTTATTTAACAGTCTCAGAGCATAATAGGCTTTTTTTTTTTTTTTTTTCAGTAACTGATTTATTGGTTGAGGGTTACTCAGCCAAAAAATAAATAATACTTTGACTATTGTAAGAATATATTTTTCCCAGGTTTGCCACATAATGCTTTGGAAACATTAAGTCTTCTAGTGCTTAGCAGGGTGCGGTGGCTCACGCCTCTAATCCCAGAACTTTGGGAGGCCGAGACGGGTGGATCACGAGGTCAAGAGATCAAGACCATCCTGACCAACATGGTGAAACCTCGTCTCTATTAAAAATACAAAAATTAGCTGGGCATAGTGGCACACGCCTGTAGTCCCAGCTATTCGGGAGGCTGAGGCGGGAGAATCGCTTGAACCCAGGAGGTGGAGGTTGCAGTGATTTGAGAAAGTGCCACTGCACTCCAGCCTGGTGACAGATGGAGACTCTATCTCAAAAAAAAAAAAAAAGTGTTCCAGTGCTTTTTAAAACATCGTATTAAATCCATTTTATAATGAGGTAGAAGACAAAAAAAAAAAAAAAAAAGATCAGTGTAAGGCTGGATGCTGTGGCTCACGCCTGTAATCCCAGCTCTTAGGGAGGCAGAGGTGGGAGGATAGCTTGAGCCCAGGAGTTCGAGACCTGCCTGGGCAATATAGCAAGACCCCATTCTCTACAAAAAGGAAAAAAACAAAAAGACTATTTACATATATATATATATATATATATATATATATAAAATGAGGTAGACTGAGTCACTAAACATATAAAATGTATCTTATGAAGTGATACAGATGAATCATTGACAATTGAATTAGAATCAATAGACTTCAAATACTCTTTTAAATATCGTTACTGTCAACAGGGAGAATCTTGTAAGTTACATAAAAGTGAAATGGAAAGTTTTCAAAGGAGAAGGCTGGTTGAGAAAGGAAGTAACAAAGCTGGAAAAAGAGGTTCTCCTGTTGGTTATAACCTCATTTTTCATTTTCCTCCTTGTTTCTCAACTTCTTCCAGGTAAAGAAGTTATTTAAGTCTCTGTGTGTTCCTTATTTTGTGCTTGAACTTGATCAAACAGGTAAGTTTCTGTTTAATATGTAAATCATACCTGCTGACTGTACATTTTATTTAATTTGTTCTGTCTAGCTTTAATTTTTCTTCCCTGAGGTTTTTATTGTTTAGTGAGTATCTGCTACCTGATTCCTCTTTTTGGTCATTTAGACAGGGCACTCCCCGGAGCTAATCATATTTACCTTTAGCCTTTACCTAGTTTATAGCCTTGATATTACCCAGCGTTTCCGGTTATTGAAGTTATTCCTCTTATTACTCATGAATCTAGTTACAGATACAGTATTTGCTGGTTTATGGTAACTTCGTTTTTGCAAACTTGTCTCCTTTCTGATAAGTAATACAAATAGTATTTGAATTAAATATAAATTGAGATGCATTCAGAAATTGTGGCAGGGACATGCAAAGATCAGTAAAGGTAAAAGAGCCATGAAAAGTGCTACTGGGAAATCCCAGGGAGAGAAAGGTTGGTGGAATAAACAGAAAGCTTCTTTCTAGGACCATGGTGCTCTTTTTTTGTGAGTCAGAAAATCCCAAGGGCTCACAGACAGACGTTATTAAGAATCTAATCTAGGCCCATTCGTGACTCACACCTCTAATCCCAACAGTTTGAGAGGCCAAGGTGGTAGGTTCGCTTGAAGCCAGGAGTTTGAGGCCAGCCTAAGCAATAGAGTGAGACCCTGTCTCTACAAAAATAAAAAATTAGCCAGGAACCCAGGCGCAGTAGCATGTGCCTATAGTTGTAGCTACTCAGAAGGCTGAGGCAGAAGGATTGCTTGAGCAAAGGAGTTTAAGGTTACAGTGAGGTATGATTGCACCACTGCATTCTAGCCTGGATGACTTAGTAAGACCTTGTTTCGAAAAACAAAAAAAAAATCTGCTTGGCTGGACGCGGTGGCTCACGCCTGTAATCCTGGCACTTTGGGAGGCCAAGATGGGCAGATCACAAGGTCAGGAGTTTGAGACCAGTGTGGCCAACATAGTGAAACCCTGCCTCTATTATAAACACAAAAAAATTAGCCGGGTGTGGTGACATGCGCCTGTAGTCCCAGCTATTTGGGAGGCTGATGCAGGAGAATCGCTGGAACCCAAGAGGTGGAGGTTGCAGTGAGCTGAGAGCATGCCATTGCACTCCAGCCTGGGTGACAGAGTCAGACTCTGTCTCAAAAAAAAAAAATAATAATAATAATCTGCTAGTGCCCAGCACCATCATTTCTATTAGGAAAAGCAGACCTCTCCAGATTAGGAAGAAGAGATAAACTTCATGCCACCTAGTAGCTTACAGGAAGCAGAGTTCTGGGCATTGACAGTCTCTGTTTAGTCTCCAAAGGAAAACAAGGAAAGGATTCAACTAGACACAGAAAGATACATGGCAATTGGGAGAGATGAGTAATTGGCATATAAGTTTCATTTGTTTTATTCTCTTTCTTTCCTTTCTTTCTTTCTTTCTTTCTTTCTTTCTTTCTTTCTTTCTTTCTTTCTTTCTTTCTTTCCTTCCTTCCTTCCTTCCTTCCTTCCTTCTTTCTTTTTGAGACACGTAGAGTCTTGCTCTCTCTCGTTCAGGCTGGAGTGCAGTGGCGCAATCTTGGCTCACTGCAGCCTTCACCTCCTGGGTTCAAGCGATTCTTCTGCCTCAGCCTCCTGAGTATTTGGACACAGGCCTATGTAATTCTGAAGTCTGTGTTATTTCCATAATACCATGTTATCTGTCTCCCCTACTGTGACCCTTCTATTCCTTCATCAAGGAAGGCTCTTGCCCCTAAATACTCCATAGTATGAAAGGAAATAATAATTAAAATTTCTTCTGGGTCCAAAAGTAGCCTTTTATAAAAATATAAATTTTCCTGGGAAACTTAAGTCACTTGCAACTTGCTGTGAATTAGGGAAAAATAACCAAACAGAACGATAACCAAACAAGCATATTAAATGAATACAAGATAAAACAAATGAACATGTGGGAAAAGTAAAGGAGGTAACATCGGAAGAGATGGGCAGGATGGATGCACTAAGTGCTTGGGGAGCATGATTTGTAAGGACTTACTCTCTGAATCTGGAAAATTTGCACTTTTTGTAACAAATGGCAGATGTTTTATTTCTAAAACAGTTAATAAGTGGCTAAGGAAGTTTTAAAAGACTGTGATTTAATATGTGCCAGTCCCACAAAATAAGCATTGAAATATGAATTGACTTTTGTCCTGGTGGTTTCCCAGTTATACTTCCCTTGCTCCTTTTTTTT
>NW_016107323.1:1325722-1336399 GCF_001604975.1 Cebus imitator
TTATCTTTTTTTTTTTTTTTGAGACGGAGTCTTGCTCTGTTGCCCAGGCTGGAGTGCAGTGGTGTGATCTCTGCCTCCTGGGTTCAAGCAATTCTCCTGCCTCAGCCTCCCGAGTAACTGGGATTACAGGCATGTGCCACCATGCCTGGCTAATTTTTTTTTGTATTTTTAGTAGAGATGGGGTTTCACCATGTCGGCCAGGCTGGTCTCGAATTCCTGACCTTGTGATCTGCCTGCCTTGGCCTCCCAAAGTGCTGGGATTACAGTTGTGAGCCACCTGCCCAGCCTATTCTTATCTTTTTAAATGTGTATTGCCAGTGGAGAGGTGGGGTGACTGAAAAATCTATTATATTTCTCCTTTTCCAACTACTTTTCTGTGTAAGACTAGATTTTTCATTTACTTCTACCAAAACAACATATATTGCAACAAATTAATCCAGAAGCAAATATGGGAATCTAGTTGTCTTCTATTAGCACAGATGTTAAAAACTTTCAAAAAATGTGAAACAATACCAGTCTTCTCACTATATTTACTTATTTGTTTATTTATTTTGAGATGAAGTTTCATTCTTGTTGCCCGGGCTGGAGTACAGTGATGCAATCTCAGCTCACTGCAACCTCCACTTCCCAGGTTCAAGCGATTCTCCTGCCTCAGCCTCCCAAGTAGCTGAGATCACAGGCATGCACCACCACACCTGGCTAATTTTGTATTTTTAGTAGAGACAGGGTTTCCCCATATTGTTCAAGCTGGTCTTGAACTCCTGACCTCAGATGATCAACCTGCCTTGGCCTCCCAAAGTGCTGGGATTACAGGCATGAGTCATTGTACCCAGCCGATGTATTTATTTTGTTTTGGAAAATATAGTTACTTTTATTAAAATATTTTATTTACATTTACATGTCATAGGATTATTATTGTTAATTTTAGGTAAATTAATATTTTTAAATATCCCAGTTTTCTTTTCTTTTCTTTTTTTTTTTGAGACAGAGTCTTGCTCTGTCCCCCAGGCTGGAGTGCAATGGTGCGCTCTTGGCTCACCACAACCTCTGCCTCCCGGGTTCAAGCAATTCGTGTGCCTCAGCCTCCCAAGTAGCTGGGATTACAAATGTGCACCACCATGCCTGGCTAATTTATGTATTTTTTTTCAATTTTTTTTTTTATGGGGGAAGTGGTGAGGCCGGCCTCAGCTCGCTCCCTCCCCCTAATTTTTGTATTTTTAAGTAAATACTGGGTTTCACCATGTTGGTCAGGCTGGTCTCAAACCTCTGACCTCATGCTCTGCCCACCTCAGCCTCCCAAAGTGCTGGAATTACAGGCGTGAGCCACCGTGCCTAGCTCCCAGTTTTCATTTTTAATGCAGTAAACGTTGATAGCTATGACCCATATAAACCAAAGCTCTTTGGAGTCATCAATAATTATTTGCGTGCAAAGGGGGACTAAGACCAAGTTTGACACCCCCTGTTCTAAAGCAAGTAGGAAGCATGAATATTAACACAGTTTTGATTTTGCGAGATTTATTTCTCCCAAGGATAGGAGAAACACCATTCTACATGTGCAGTGGGCCCTAGCCACACAGGAGAGAGATGTGATCTGGTTCATGTCTTCACGGAGCTTGTAATTATGGAGCTGGAACTGCTGATGTAGTCTCTAAGTGCTGGTTTCATGAATAAACACCTCCTTTATTTGTTTTTGCTAGGCTCCAAAAGAACCCTCCATAGGCATGATTTTTATACCAGTATTGGTTATGTAATATTCCCAGGGCCTAGATCATAGCAGGTATTTAAAGAGCCAGAGATTAATTTGCTAGACAGGACTATTTGGTATGAAATCAGGTGAGTGCATTTATTTATTCAGCATATTTATTGAGTGCCTGCTGTGCACTAGGCTCTGTACACTAAGCACTGGAAGTGTAATAATATGCTAGGCAGGTGTGCTTCCTGTCTAATAGAGTTAGACTTGCTTGTGTTTTTTTCCATCAGATTCCTTTTACCTTCCTTTAGAGTTGAGGGCCTGTGCACTGCCTAACTGGATTGGTAATAGAGTGACTGCTCCATAAATTCTTGTGTTTGAAATAGTATCATCTCTAAAAGAAAATCAAGAAGAGAAGCTATGCTACCAGGTGATCCTCTCTCTTCACCCTAACATTTTCTTCTTCCTTCTTTTGGCTGTATTTTGGGCAGTCTACATAAATTAAGGTTATTATTTGAAAACAACCATCAAGGTCAACTGAGTTCACTGAGATTGGTATTGGAGAGAGAAACTCAGCACTGGAAGGTCTGGCATTCATGTCTTGTGTGTAGGCAGTGGTAATAGTCATAAATGCTATCCTCCCTGTGCCAGAGGCTTATGCATGTTCTCCTATTTCATCTTCAGAAAACCACCAATCAGGTAATTGGTGATATCATCTTCTTATAATGAAGAAATAAAAACATAGTAAAGTATGTGTACAGGATGGCTGGCTTTCTGGTGAGCCTACTGGCAACTTGTAATCCCTCCCATTACTTCCTGAGACTATCTCCTCAGAACCTTCCATGACTTGCCCTACCTGTCTTGTGTATAATGTTCATGGTGTTGATATCATGATAGGAGTTCCTAGATGCGATGGTGTCTGTCACACATGCATATGATGATGTGTCTGGTGACAGAGGTTGTACAATCTACCACCATGCCAGCTACATACACCTTGGCTATCCCTGTGGATGAGCTGCCACTCACAGGGCCTGTTGATCTATGAAGACCTTGTATCTATACTTTGGGTGTCTTCCTAAGTAGCTTTGATCTAAGGAACAGACAACATCAATGCAATCATCTAAATTTGGCAGCTGCTGCCATTCTATAGCCTTCAATGTGGAAAACAGACGTTAAGATTTCAGCAGTTTGCCAAAAGTGTGTATCTGGATGCCATATGTCACTAGCTTGGGGGTTCTGATGTGTATTATTTGTGTCTCCGGGCTGCTGATAGAGGACATGGCTTTAATGCCTTCAGCAAGAGGGAGAGGCACTAATATTTGAGTTTCTTTTTATGGCAGTATCTTATATCTCTCTTACTTAATCCTCACAACAGCTTTGTGTGGTTATTGGAATTAATTGTGTTGTTGTGAGGAAGCAGATGCTCAGCATTTGAATAACTTGCTCAGTGTTGCTGTGTCAAGCCCAAGCCTGTCTGCTTCCCCAGTTGCCTATTCAGGGATTGCTTTCCTTAAACAAATAAAATGCCTCACAAACAGAGGTACCCTAGCTACCTCAGCATTCACCACTTTAGTAATGATGCTTACACATTCAACAGATTGTTTTAGGCACCTATTTATATGCCAAGCACTGGCAAGGGAGAAAAGTTGAGTAAGACACAACCCATTCTTTTTTTCTATTTGTTATTTTATTTTTTTGAGGCAAAGTCTCGCTCTTGTCGCCCAGGCTGGAGTGCAGTGGTGCAATCTCCGCTCACCGCAACCTCCACCTCCTGGGTTCAAGCGATTCTCATGCCTTAGCCCTCTGAGTAGCTGGGATTACAGGCTCCGGCCACCAGGCCCAGCTAATTTTTTGGTATTTTTAGAAGAAATGAGGTTTTGCCATGTTGGTCAGGCTGGCCTCAAACTCCTGACCTCAGGTAATCCGCCCACCTCGGCCTCCCAAAGTGCTAGGATTACAGGTGTAAGCCACCGCGCCCAGCCTGGCACAACCTCATTCTTTAAGATCATTTTGTTTGCCTCTGCCCCGCTTCCAATTTCAGTGTAATCTGGTATTTCTAAAGCCTGTAGGATCACAGAGTAGTGGGTGGATAGGTATTTTCCAGGTGGGTACTCAATACAAAGGTAGTGGGTAAGACATTTAAGGCTGTAAATGAAAACAGCTTAGAAAACATCATGGCATGTTTATTTAGAGCAAAGCTTACAAGGCCTGGGGCAGAGAACACTGAGAGTAAGAGTTAAAAAGTAAGGAAGCTTTCTCCCATAGAGAGTAAGGAGACAGACATGTGAGGTTGCTCTGTTTATTAAATAAAATAAATTAATTAATAAATGAGGCTCAAAATATTCTTTAAGCATTTTTGGTTTTGTCTATAAAAATGTTTATTTTTTAAAAATTTGGAGGCTAGAGTGTAATAAAATACAGAAAAAATCACATGTAATCGCATCCAGAGATAGCCACTATTAATATTTTACGTCTTTTTTGTAAACTGTGTTCTGTTTTATAATTTAATATTTTACATGTTATACAAGTGCTTAATAATTTTCTCAATGACTACAAAATAGTCCATGTACTTACTTAGCCATTCTACTGTATTTGGACAAATAGTCTGTTGCCAACTTTTTGCAATTGTGGAACAATAGGTTAGAAATATTTTTCTTTGTACATGAAGTTTTTGCTGTATTTAGAATTATTTTCTTAGGATAGATTACTGGAATGGATTCATGGGTCAGAGTAGGAACAATTCTAAGGTTCTAGAGTCCTTTAAATGGTATGTACTAATCAATAACTTCATAAGCTCAAAGAGTTCCCTATACTTACTGAGTAGTAAGAAATAATCATAGGTTTTTGGCTGGGCATGGTGGCTCACCCCTGTACTCCCAGCACTTTGGGAGGCCAAGGCGGGTGGATTACAAGGTCAGGAGTTCAAGACCAGCCTGGCCAAGATGGTGAAATACTGTCTCTACTAAAAATATATATTTTAAAACAAAAGGCTGGGTGTGGTGGCTCACACCTGTAATCCCAGCACTTTGGGTGTAGATCACCTGAGATCAGAGGTTTGAGACCAGCCTGGCTAACATGGTAAAACCCCATTTCTACTAAAAATACAAAAAATTAGCCAGGCGTGGTGGCGTGTAATCCCAGCTTCTTGGGAGGCTGGGGCAGGAGAATCGCTTGAACCTAGGAGGCAGAGGTTGCAGTGAGCTGGGATTGCACCACTGCACTCCAGCCTGGGCTACAAGAGAGAAGAGAGAAATTCTGTCTCCAAAAAAAAAAAAAAAATTAGCCCACCATGTTGCCCAGGCTGGTTAGTCTTGAATTCCTGAGCTCAAGCATTCTCCCACCTTGGCTTCCCAAAGCGCTAGGGTTATAGATGTGCACCACCATACCTGGCCTTCTCTTCTATCTCTTGCTATTTCCACCATATCTGCAGTTTCTTCCTCTATTGAAGTCTTGAACTTGTCACTCACGAGGGTTGGAATCACCTTCTTCCAAACTCCTGTTAATGTTGATATGTTGATTTCTTCCCAGGAATCCTGAATGTTCTGAATGGCATCTAGACTGGTGAATTCTTTCCAGAAGGTTTTCAACTTACTTTAGCCAGATCCATCAGAGGAATCACTGTCTATGACAGCTATATCCTTATAAAATGCATTTCTTAAATAATAAGTCTTGAAAGTCAAAATTACTCCTTTATCCCTGGGCTATAGAACGGATATTGTGTTAGTAGTCATGAAAACAACATCCATCTCCTTCTACATCTCCATCAGACCTCTTGGGTGGCCACATACACTGTCAATGAGCAGTAATATTTTCAAAGCAGTGGTTTTTTCTGAGCAATAGGTTTATTGTGGGCTTACAATAAACCATGTTGTAACAGATGTGCTGTCATTCGGGCTTCGTTGTTCCATTTCTAGATATAGGCAGAGTAGATTTATCATGATTCTTAAGGGCCCTAGGCTTTTCACTGTAAGCCCATTTGTCTCATGTTTAAATCATAAATATAGAAACACCTTAATATGGCCACTATTTGATGGTAGTGAGATGGAAAATACTTTGCCATTTTAGAAAGGCCAGTGAGTAAGCACTGGCCTAATATATGTTTTCTCTCCAAGAAAGAGGAAAGCCACTTAAAGGTCAACATTGAATCCTGTCAAGGAGAGTAGGAGGTAATCTAGCCTCCTTTATAGCAATATAACCTCAGGGTATACCTGAGATTATTGAAAGATTAAACAGGCCTGGCTCGGTGGCCCATAATCTCGGTGCCCAGCTGAGCTGGGCAGGTCAACTGAGGTCAGAAGTTTGAGACCAGCCTAGCCAACATGGTGAAACCCTGTTTCTACTAAAAATACAAAAAAATCAGCCCGGTGTGGTGGCGCATGCCTGTAATCTCAGCTACTGAGGAGGCTGGGGCAGGAGAATCGCTTGAACCCGGGAGGTGGAGGTTGCAGTGAGCGGAGATCATGCCAGTATACTCAAGCCTAGGCGACAGAATGAGACAGGAAGGAAGGGAGGCAAGGGAGGGAGGGAGGCAGGAAGGGAGGAAGGAGGGAAGGATGGAAAGTATTTGGATTTACTTTAAGAAAGATTAAATTAGCATTAGGGAAAGGGAAGGGGAAGGGCATATTTGAATTCACTTTAAGAAAGATTAAATAAGCATTTAGAGGGTCTTTGGATTCACTTTGAGAAAGATTAAATAAACCATTAGGGCCGTGCTGGGCGCGGTGACTCACGCCTGTAATCCCAGCACTTCGGGAGACCAAGGCGTTCCTGGCCAGCATGGTGAAACCCTGTCTTTACTAAAAATACAAAAAATTAGCTGGGCATGGTGGCTGGTGCGTGTAATCCCAGCTACTCAGGAGGCTAAGGCAGAATTGCTTGAACTCGGGAGCCAGAGGTTGCAGTGAGCCGAGATCGCGCCATTGTACTACAGCCTGGGTGGCAAGAGCGAGACTCCGTCTCAAAAAAAAAAAGCATTTAAAATTTGTAGATACTTTTTCTGTCTCCGGCCGCTGCTGCCAGAGGAGTCGCCGCCATGTCTGCGCATCTGCAGCGGATGGTCGTGCGGAACTGGTCCAGTTTTCTGATCAAGAGGAATAAGCCGACCTACAGCACCGAGCCCAGTAACCTGAAGGCCAGCAACTCCTTCCGCTACATCGGGCTGATTGACTGCCAATGGCAGAGGTGTCGTGGTCATCATGGAGCGGAGATCCATCCAGCGGAAGCCTACCACTTCCTAGGTGCGGAGCGGACCACCATCAATAAGAACACTCGCACCACTCAGCAGCAACATCAGACACATGATCCACAAGAACGAGCACCGCCCCGAACCTGCTCATGACAACCATCCGCAGGACCAGCGCCATCCTGTGCAGCCGGAAGCCTATGATCATGAAGAGGAAGCAGACCCGCCCCAGCAAGAGCTCCTGAGACCCCTGCCCCCAAGCAACAGTCAGCTGGCTTTCTTAAAAAAAAAAAAAAACCACCAAAATAATAATAATCTGTAGATGAATTCAGATATATATTGGTGGAGAACTATAAGGTTCTAATCTGCCTTTGGGGTGGAGAAATTGGCCTTAATGCCTTTTTTTTTTTTTTTTAAGATGGAGTTCCGCTCTTGTTGCCCAGGCTGGAGTACAATGGCGTGATCTCGGCTCACAGCAACCTCCACCTCCTGAGTTCAAGCAATTCTCCTACCTCAGTTTTCCCAAGTAGTTGGGATTACAGGCATGTACTACCATGTCCAGCTAATTAATTTTGTATTTTTAGTAGAGGTGGGGTTTCTCCATATTGCCCAGGCTGGTCTCGAACTCCCGACCTCAGGTGATCCACTCGCCTCCCAAAGTGCTGGGATTACAGGCATGAGCCACCATGCCCGACCTGGTCTTAATGCCTCTTAATGAGACATAGGTCACTCTCAGTTCAAACCAGGGCCTAGAGCATTAGGCAGATCCAAGGCTCCTTCAGGCTCAGCTCCATGAAGTGACCATAGCTTTCCATTAATGACTGGTAGTCATCAACTGTCTTGGGATTCTGGGATTTTGACTTTCAGAGAAATTAGAGGGGGACGTTCCTCTCAAGATCAACTACCTAATAGTGTTTAAGAATTTAGAGGGGCCGGGCGTGGTGGCTCACGCCTGTAATCCAAGCACTTTTGAGGCCAAGGCAGGCGGATCACCTGAGGTCAGGAGTTCAAGACCAGACTGACCAAAATGGTGAAACCCCATCTTTATTAAAAAAAAAAAAAAAAAAAAAGAATTTAGAGGTTAATAATAATAAGATGCATGGCACTTCTTTCATCTTAGGATCTAATAGCTGTTTACTACTACTAATTAGTACATTAGGGTGGTTGATCTTCGCTTTTATAAGATGAAACATCTAAGAGTTGACTGGAATGGGGCCTGTATCTCTCAAGGTACTTCTGGTCAGTGGTTTTCTACATGAAAACCTCTTTCTTTCCTCTAAGACTGAAATGGGACACTGAGAGACTTAAAGTAAGTAGATTGCAGAAGGGGAATATTCTGTATTTACTAGTGTGTGCACATTATGCATGTATGTACATGTAATGCAGAATGCAAGTACTAATATTTATTTTGGAGATGTAGTCTCATTCTGTCACGCAGGCTGGAGTGCAGTGGCATGATCTTGGCTCACTGCAACCTCCACCTTCCAGGTTCCAGCTATTCTTATGCCTCAGCCTCCCAAGTAGCTGGGACTACAGGCACGTGCTACCATGTCTGGCTAATTTTTTGTATTTTTAGTAGAGATGGAGTTTCACTATGTTATCCAGGATGGTCTCCATCTCCTGACCTTGTGATCTGCCCGCCTCAGCCTCCCAAAGTACTGGGATTGCAGGCATGGGCCACCACGCCCAGCCACAGGCACTAATTTTTAAAGAAGTTTCTCATGTTCCTTTCACTCCTTTTGCAAGTTGTTTTTTAAAAAATTATGTTTTTCTTCTTCTGACAGGGAAAGACAAGCTCTGAGTAATGAGAATATATGCAGCATTGTGGAAAATTGCATGCTTAGCCATAGATGGCTAATTAAAAGAAAAACTAATGTGTTACTCCTTGAGTTAGGATCAGTGTCTACTGTAATGCATTGTTGACATTTACTGTGAATGACCAATTTGTAAAAGGGGAAAATCCAAACTTCTAACCACACTGAGGTCATCATGGATTTATTTATACCATGCATGAGAACATAATGATTAGAATAACTGAAGTATTGAGTCCTTTACATCCTTTACATCTATTTACTCATCTAATTCTACACAATCACCACATGAGGTGTAGCTACTGTATTTATCACCATTTTATAGATGAGTAAACAAAGGCACAGAGAGGTAACAGAACTTGCCTAAGGGCACACAGCTTGCCAGCAGAAAAGCCAGGTTATGTGACTTCAGTGCAGGCTCTTGTAACTATTGAATTATACTGCTTGTTAGTAGAAAGCTAGATGATGCTACAGGATTAGCTCAGAGATTTACAAGAGGAGACCTGGGCACATTTGAAGGCAGAATGGCTTGAATGGTCCTGAATACAAGATAGGAAGAAGATGCTGAAGAAAGGTAGGGTCCCCTAAGACCACTTGGAATTGGGATAGTTTATAGGTTGTAGTGCTCTGGTAAAGGTGAGCTTTAGCAGTGGGAGAACAATCCTTATTCTTCTGAGGTTGCAGTGAAGTCTAAGTATAGAAAACTGCTGTGAAGAGAAGACAGAGAAGTACCTGATGACTTGAGCTTTTGGGCAGTGTGCTGGAGCTGGCTCGTACCAGCTCAAGAGAGTCCTTGTTAAACATTAAGGAATTTTTCGAATACGTTGGTAGCTTGAAATTAGCCAAAGTGGGAGTATTTCAACTCCAGAAATTAGCAAATACTACAAATCTGGGCCTCCCCACCACCACTCAGAACTGGTTTACCAGAACACCTTACACTCCCTTTCTTCTCTTTTCCACTTCACTAATAGTCAAAAGCCTGCTCAAGTACCAGCTGAATTCAAATCTTGAGCGAGTGCCCATTATGGGAAAGGCACTGTGCCAGATACCAGAGTAACAAAGACCAACCCCCCAGTAAATAATACTGTGGTGGAGAGTGAAGAGCATGCAGGCGTAAATCCTGGACTAGCTGTCGGCTCTTGAGCGAGTCACTTAACCTTGGGTTACTCATCTGTAAATGGAGATAATACATATCCCAAAGGGTTATTGAGATGACTAATGAGAACATATAAAGCTCCTGGCACAGAGGTGCTCAATAAGTGATGGTTCTAAGAGTGGCAGACATGTAAACTGATTTCTTTCATATAGTTTGATATGAGAAATAAAGACAGGAGTCGGGCACAGTGGCTCATGCCTGTAATCCCAGCACTTTGGGAGGCAGAGGTGAGAGGATTGCTTGAGCCCAGGAGTTCAATGCCAGCCTGGGCAACATAGTGAGACCCTGTTTCTACAAAAAAATTTTTAAAAATTAGCCAGGGATGGTTGTCTGTACCTCTGGTCCCAGCTACTTGGGAAACTGAGGCAGGAGAATCATTTGAGCCCAGGAGTTGGAGGCTGCGGTGAGCTACGATTGTGCCACTGCACTCCAGCCTGAGTGACAGAGCAAGACTGCATCTCCAAGAAACAAACAAATAAACAAAAGAAATAAAGACAGGATGACTAGAGGTCATGGTCCCATGACTACATTCCAAAGTTTTCAGGATGGATGTTTCATGAATGATTTTTTTTCCCTTGGTCACTATCAGAAGGTTTTTTTTGTTGTTGTTCCTACAAATCAAGTTTACCAGATTTACTTGCTGCTTTTACCTCTTTTTAGCCTGTTACTTACTATATGTTATTTAATTATAAGACAAACAATGGATTTTGGAGATAGGCACACCTGGATTTATATCTCAGCTCCAACACTTACCTGCTTTGTGAACTTTGGCAAGATTCGTTACTTCCTAGAATCTCAGTTTCTAATTTCATGTATAGGTATAATAACTGAAGCCAGC
>NW_016107323.1:1336494-1340856 GCF_001604975.1 Cebus imitator
TTCTTTATGCTTCTGCATCTCCATGCAAAAGACACTGTTCCTTTCTACTGCTGTGTCTTTGTATATACTGCTCCCTCTGCCTAGAAAAGTTCTGCTCTAGAGGTAGAATAGCACTGTGGTAAGATCCATGGCCTACATGTCAGTCTCAGCTTTGATGTCTAAACTAAGTGCCCATAAGCAAGATAGTTGTCCTCTTTATACCTCAGTTTTTAATATTTGTAAAATGGGGGAAATAATATCTCCCTCATTGAGTTGTTGTGATGATTAAATTAATCCTGTAAGAGCTAGATTTATGCCAGGCATATAGGAGGCACTGAAAAATTTAGGCATTACTTCCACTTCTATTACTGTTGCCTTCATTATCCTCAAGCTGTGGTTCAAAAATCACTTGCTTTATGAAGCCTTCCCATTTTGTCCATACCATTATTTACTTCTCTTCTCTGTACCCACTGAAGTTTATGAACTACCACATTTGGAGCACCTACTATGTCTCAGCACCCTCCTGGGCATAGTACAGATGTTGTTTTATTCAAACTACCCAATATGTTCTCACTTATTATCCCAGCTTCCTTCTGGGATAGATCAAAAAAAAAAAAAATTTTTTTTTTCTTTTTAAGATGGCGTCTCACTCTTTTGCCCAGGCTGGAGTACAGTGGCGCGATCTTGGCTCACTGCAACCTCAGCCTCCTGGGTTCAAGGAATTCTCATGACTCAGTCTCCCAAGCAGCTGGGATTATAGGCGCTCACCACCACACCCAGCTAATTTTTTTGTATGTTAGTAGAGATGGGATTTCACTATGTTGGCCAGGCTGGTCTCGAACTCCTGACCTCAAGTGATCTGCCTGCCTTGGCCTCCTTAAGTGCTGGGATTACAGGTGTGAACCATCATGCCTGATCAATAGATCAAATTCTTAAAGGCCAAATTACCTTATAAAACTGAGGACCCCCTAACATTTACCATGTAAAAGCTTTTATTCTTTTTTCTGTGAAAAAAGATGGAACAAATTAACTGAATAATTAGTTATAACTAAGTAATATCTGCATTTTTACAGATTTAATCTCTCAACAAGTATTTATCAAGTGATTACTATGTGTGCACACTATATTAAGTGCTGGGAACATGACGGTCCCTGCTCACATGTGGCTATGTACATTTATATTAATTAAACTTAAATAACATAAGAACTTCACATCCACACCTGTACTAGCCATCTTTTATGTACTTAATAGTCACATGTAGTTAGCGGCTATTGAATTGGACAGTGTAGATTTAGAACATTTTCATCGCCACAGAAAGTCCTCTTGGACTGTGCTATTCTAGAGTGGGGGAGAAAGGCATTGATCAAATACTCATAAAAGTATGATAGCAATTGTGATAAGTACTAGGCAGAAAGAATACATGATAACATGGGAACATTTCATAGGGAGATTTGACTTCTCTGTTGGTTTTCCCAAGGAAAACCTGTTCAAACTAGATTTGCTGAATGCTTGGAAGTTAGCAAAGCCCTGTGGTGGGAGGGAGCACAGTAATTACAGGGGCTGAAGCAGCTAATGAGTGGATTGTGGGGATTAAGGGGATGTTTGGGTGAGATGAAGAGGTGGAAGGACCACAAAGAGCCTTGTAGAAAGAAGATGAAGAAGCAGAGAGACTGAGTAACTTGGCTGTGTAGTTAGTAATAGAACCTGGATTTGACTTCAAAGTCTACGCTGCATAGTAAGTGTGTATTCAACGGACTTTGGTTCTGCAGTGATCTCTTTTGTTCCTTTCATCTTTGGAAATTGCCAACGTTCCCTCTACTGGATTATTCCTTTAGCATAAAAACATGCTGTAATACTTTCCTTCTTAGACAAACAAAAATAACCAAAAAAACTTCCTCTATCCTACATCTCTCTTTAGCTCCTTTCTACATATTTTTTTGTTTTTATAGCAAAACCCCTTTAAGAGTTGGCTATACTTACTACCTCAATTTCCTTATTTTCTGTTTCTTGCTGAACTTCTTCTAATTAGGATTTCTTACCTCCCATGATTTTCATAAATGACCTCCATGACTCAGCCCTTACCTTATAGGATTTCTTGGCAGCCCTTGATACAGTTGATCTTCCTTTTTGGAGCACTTCTTCTTTGGCTTCTGAGATACCACACAGTCTTGGTTTTCCTCCTACCTCCCTCCAGCTCCTTCTTAGGCTCCAGTGCTGGATCCTTCTCCCCTTTTGCAGTTTGAGCGTGCCGGGGCTCTGTCCTGGGCCATCTTTATTTCTCTAAATACAATAACTCCTGGGTAATTTCATCTAGTCCAATGGAGTGACAGTTAATTTTATGTGTCAAGTTGACTAGTATATGGTGCCCAGTTGTTTGGTCGGATAAGAGCATAGATGTTGCTGCGAAGGTATTTTTTAGATGTGACTTACAATGACATCAGTAGGCTTTGAGTAAAGCTAATGACACTCCGTAATGGGGATGGGCTTCATTCAATTATTTGAAGGCCTTAGAGAAAAGATGGAGGTTTCCCAAACAGGAAGCAATTCTGTACCCAGACAGCCTTTAGTCTCAAGATTGCTACATCAACTCCTGCTTGAATTTCCAGCCTATGGGCCAGCCTTGGAGTTTTCAGACTTATCAGCCCTCACAACAGTGTGAGTCAATTCTTCAAAAAAAAAAAAAAATCTCTCTACATACATGTATCCTATTGGTTCTGTTTCTCTGAAGAGCTGTGACTAATACACATGGTATTAAATTTTTTTTTTTTTTCTTTTTGAGATGGAGTTTTGCTCTTGTTACCCAGGCTGGAGTGCAATGGAGAGATCTCGGCTCACTGCAACCTCCGCCTCCTGGGTTCAAGCAATTCTCCTGCCTCAGCTTCCCGAGTAGCTGGGACTACAGGCGTGCGCCACCATGCCCAGCTGATTTTTTTTGTATTTTTAGTAGAGACGGGGTTTCACCATGTTGACCAGGATGGTCTCCATCTCTTGATCTCGTGATCCACCCGCCTCGGCCTCCCAAAGTGCTAGGATTATAGGCGTGAGCCACTATGCCCAGCCATATTAAATATCTTTTATATTTGACACCAAATGTTTATTTCTAGCCTTGACTTCTCCCTTGAACTCCATATGTATATATCCGACTGCTTAGTTAACCTCTCCATTTGATAAATAATAGATCCCAAAAAAAAAAAAAATAGCTCTCTTAAGCCATACTATAGATTTGTCTCAAACTATTGCATCCCCCCTCCCATCTTTCTTCCTTCTCTCTGTGTGTTCCTGCTTTTCATTGAAGAATGCCACCATTTGCCCCATTGTTAGAGCCAGAAATCTAGAGTTGTTATTTTATTTCTCTTACATATCTTATTCCATCTATCTATACAACATCCATCTGTACAATTAGCTTGACCTTCAAATGTATTTTTTTTTTTGAGACAGTCTTGCTCTGTCACCCAGGCTAGAGTGCAGTGGTGTGATCTCAGTTCACTGCAACCTTTGCCTCCTGGGTTCAGGTGATTCTCCTGCCTCAGCCTCCCGAGTAGCTGGGGTTACAGGCTCCCACCACTGTGGAAGATGTATTTTTTGTATTTTTTTTTTTGTATTTTTAGTAGAGATGGGGTTTTACCATGTTAGCCAGGCTGGTCTCGAACTCCTGACCTTGTGATCCTCTAGCCTTGGCCTCCCAAAGTTCTGGGATTACAGGCGTGAGCCACTGTGCCCAGCCTCAAATGTATTTTTTAACCTCACTAATCAGCCTTTATCATCTCTAGCTTGGATCAGCACAGTAAATTCCTAACAGGTTTGTATATCTCCACTTTTAAGTTTTGCCCTCCTTAGCTTATTCTCCACACAACTGAGCAATTATTTTATTGTACAACCATCATTTTCTTCTCTTTACACTCTGGCGTGTTACCACATTTAAAAGGAAATCCAAAATACTGACTATAGTCTGATGATGGATGTGACCCCTGGCTATTCCTCTGACCTCACTTCCTACCACTTTTTTCCCTCATTCATTAGGCTTTAGACATATTGGTTGCTTTGTAGATTCTTAGGTAAGTCAAGCAGACTCCTAGCTTAGGGCTTTAGTATGTTGAAGTCAAAATAAAAATGTGGTGACAAGTCTCTACATTAAAATTTTTTATTTGGAAAGAAAGAATAGCAATTTGGGGCATATATGCAGACAGGGTGGTCTTCAGTATGTCTGATCAACAAAGAGAAGGTTAGAGGTTTTGGAAATAGGAGAAATGTTACATATTGCTTTTTGAGAAAGTTCTTTGGCACTAGCTAGGGTTTGGGGAGCTGGAAAGCTCTGGTGAGTGATGGAAGTGGGCAAAATTAGTCCTAGAGTTTCAACAAGTTAACTTTTTTTTTTTTTTTTTT
>NW_016107323.1:1341511-1343165 GCF_001604975.1 Cebus imitator
CTCTTTCAAAAAAGCTTTTCGTGTGTGTGTGTGTGTGTGTGTGTGTGTGTGTGTGTGTGTGTGTGTGTGAAGCAAAGCAATGAAATGGGGTGGTGGTAATTACAAGGGTTGGGGCACATGGGATCATGAGAGCCTTTTCTTTCTTTTTGGAGATAGTCTTGCTATGTCATCCAGGCTGAAAAGCAGTGGCATGATCATGGCTTACTGTAGCCTCAAACTCCTGGGCTCAAGTGATCCTACCACCTCAGGCTCCTAAGTAGCTAGGACTGCAGGCATGAACCACCACACCTAGCTGACTTTTATAAATTGTTTTTATAGAGACAGGGTCTTGTTATGTTGTACAGGCCCAGTCTTGAACTGCTGGCCTAAAGCAATCCTCCTGTCTCAGCCTCCCAAAATGTTGGAATTACAGGTATAAGTTATTGTGGCAGGTTGGGAGGCTTTTTTAAAATGGTAAAACAACACTGCACTTGTATGATAATGGAAATGATCAGGTAAAGAAAAAGCAATTGATGATTCCAGAGAGGGGGGCTAATTTCGAGAATGATGTTTATGAATATTAAGAAGGAAATAAAAGATAAGAATCCATACACAAGTGGAGTTGGCCTTCACTATTCTCTGCACAACTGAGCAATTCTTTTAACATACAACAATCATTTCCTTCTCTTCTCTTCACACTCTGGCTTCTTATCACATTTAAAATTAAATCCAAAATCCTGACTGTGGCCTGAGGCTGGATCTGACCTCTGGCTATTCCTCTGACATCACTACCTGCCACTTTTTTCCTCACTCATCAGGAAATAATAATATGAAGGAAGGCGGGGAATATGGCAGCTTGCTGGTTGAGATGAAAATATAAGGGAGTTCTGTCTGATTGATGCGATTTTCTTAAAGAAGAAAGTAGGTCATGAGCTAATGCAAGGGGTAGGGGCATTAGAAGTTTGAGGAAAGAGGGATGTGTATGAAATAGGCATTTTGGATCCTGGGAAATAAATATACCAGGGATGTAAAGGATTGCTGGGCAACACTGAGGACACATTTGAAGTTTGTGGTCTTGACTTTAAAGTGAAATCGCTTTGAATTTCTGTGTTTCCTTTAGCAATGTTTTGCTGCTTTAAGTGGGGTACAGAATATGTGGACAGCTAGGTTCAGCAAGGGCGGCCTTGCCATGTCAATGTGATTGAGAAGCTTGCACTTCATCTTGAGGGTCCTAGAGAGCTACTGAAGATGTGAGTAAAGAAGATTTGGGTATTAGAAAGATTATTCTAGCTCAGTATGGTGTGTGTGTATATAAGAGAAAGGCTGTTCTATAGTTTAATACAATAGGAGCCTTTATCAAACACCTGCATAGATTTGTTATAGCTTAGATGACACTTCAGGAACATAGAGAGGGTACATTTCCAGCATTTTCTGAGTGCCTACTATATACCAGATTTTGTAAAGACAAAATAAACAAGGGTTTGCCTATCCAAAGCTTGTATAGAAGATTTATAATTACTATTAGGTATTTGGGGAACACGGAAGAGGGAAGGAGCAATTAACACTGGGTGGAAATCTGGGAAGGCTCCCAGAGGAGAAATATTTCAGATAAGCTTTGAAGTACTAGGCCCTCAGGGAGGGAAGATAATTCTTTTTTTTTTTTTTTTTTTTTTTT
>NW_016107323.1:1344635-1350994 GCF_001604975.1 Cebus imitator
TTTTTGAGACAGAGTCATGCTCTGTTGCCAGGCGCCAGACTGGAGTGCAGTGGCATGAATTTGGCTCACTGCAACCTCTGCCTCCCGGGTTCAGGCAATGCTCCTGCCTCAGCCTCCCAAGTACCTAAGACTACAGGCCACCACGCCCAGCTAATTTTTTTTGTGTTTTCTAGTAGAGACAGGGTTTCACCATGTTGGCCAGGATGGTCTTGATCTCTTGACCTCATGATCCATGGCCTCAGCCTCCCAAAGTGCTGGGATTACAGGTTTGAACCACTGCGCCCGGCCCGAAATAAGGTGTATTTTTGATATATTTCTAAGAATGAGGAGTTTATGACCCTGGTTCATGGTCATTGTGTAGATTAAATGAGATAAAGGCATATAAAATGATTAATACAGAGCTTGGCTTGGGAGCCAGAAATAATGTTTTGTAGTCTCTCTTAGTTCCAGCTTTCTTTTCATGTTTTTCTTTCTTTCCTCCTTAAATCACATTGTTTCCTGAACATCCATGTACTAGATCCATCATCTGTTCTAGGGACCCCAGAATCAGGTGAAACATTCAAGTCAATAATCACCATACAGGGGAAGTGTTAAGTTAGTGTGTGTAGTGTGTGTGTCCATTTAGAGGGTGAGGAGGCTAAACCAAGCCTCTGAGTTTCACCTTGGAAGGGCCTGGCAGGGACCTAGCAGTGGCTGTTTGCTTGTTTAGCGGAAGTGTGGCTTCTGCTAGCTTTTAGGAGCCTGCAGTGCTCTCACCTGAGAGTGATTCAATCTAGCATTATCCAAAGAAGTGGGAGAGCCATTCATTCATTCATTCATTCATTATTTATTCAGCAAATATTCATAGCCTGCTAGTGTGCGGTGCTGAGTAAGAACATGTGTAAGAGCAGGGAAGCATAAGAGAGCAGGCTCCCCTTAGCAGCTGCAGGTGGCTGGGCGTGGCTGGAGTTGAAGGACACTCAGTTTTCCTTAAAACAAACAATAAAAACTAAACTCAGAATCTGATAAGGAAGAGGTGCTCTCAGGGGAAGTTAGGTGTTTTCCTGAGAATTTGTCATTTCTTTTCAGGGTTAGTCAGGATGAACTAGACGTTTCTTTTAAAAAGCCTAATAACTTCCTTTAGGGAATTGCCAAAGTGACTAACCCATGACCTCAGAGCAGTGGGTCCCAAACTTTGCTGCCAACTCGAATCACCTTTGGAGGTGTTTTTTTGTTTGTTTGTTTTTTTAAACGCAGAGGCCCAGGTCACTCTCCATACTAATAACATCAGAATGTCTGGGGGTGGGAGCTGGCACCAGGATTCTAAAGGTCATCACGTGATGACAACAGGTAGCAAAGTTCTGGAGTTACTGCCTTAGAGCATAGCCTAGTTTCTTCAGTAAAAACGTACTTATTCCAAATTTGGTTCCAGAGTTGTCTCAAATTGTTTTTGCTCTGTTCTTAGTTTTGGGCGGCTATAAGCAGGCAGAGGATGTGGTGTCACCCAATTAGGAGCTCTCAGTTTGCTAAGTCAATTAGCATAGGTTGCCAGGGCTGCACGAGGAGTGGATTTCTGCTTTGTCATTCTGACTCTGGCAGTTTGCCCGCCCGCTCGGCGCAGGGCGTGGCTTCTCGTAGTCTTTAGGAACCAGCATCCCTTTCACCCGTTTCCTTCAGTCTGGCATTTGCAGCGGAGTGGAAAGAGTCCTGAAGGAGAGCCTGATGTCTTCACCATTCTCTAATTCCTGTAAGCTCTGCGTTGGGTGAAACCAGACAAAGCCGAAAGCCCGGGGATGGGATCGCGCGGCGGATGGCCTGCCGGCGGGGATGAAACCATTACGCCTGGGGGGAGTAGTGTGCGTCCTAGGGAAGGGGAGATTATATTTTAAGTTGAGTGCGAGCTGGCGGGGAGGCTTTTCCAAACCCAGGCAGGCTCGTGGCGTTTGCGGTTTCCACCCGGTCACACAAAGCGTCAACATGTGGTAGGTGAGACCTGCTCCTGTCGGCTGGCGGTTTCCTTCCTCTTGCTCTTTGTAGAGACAGTTTGCAGACAGAGGAGAAATGGTTATTGCATCGTTTCTTACAGAGACTGTCTTGAAATGCAGACGACAACGTGATGGGTGGATTGACAGGTCCTTGACAGCATTAAGAAAGTGTAACTATGGATGCTTCTCCAGGAATTTTCACACCATTTAATCCTCAGAAATCCTGAGAGATTGGCAAAACACTGGGGGTCTCCACGTTTTACAAGTGGGGAAAGCAAGGCTCAGAAGGATCAAGTGGCATGTCCAGCTGGACACAGACTATTAAATGGGGCGACGGCGACGACGACGACGACCCCAGGGCTTCCTCACTGTCTCAGGCAGTACAGGATAGTGATTAAGAGCATACACACTGCCTGGGTTTGAATCCTGCCTCTGCTGTTGAGTAGCTCCTTGGGCTTGGGCAAGTTTCTGAGCCTTTTTGTACCTGTTTCCCTGTCTGTACGTTTGGCCTGGTAATACCTACTTATAGAGTGGTTGTAAAGTTGAAATGTAAATATGTGTGAACCAGTGTAGACATGTTAGCTACTATTATTACCATTAAGCAGCTATACTTTTGAGTGTCGGTGTAATTTATGTCTCATGAATGGGTTTCATGTCCGTGTAACTAGAATCTGTATTCTCCACCGAGTTTAACCCTTTGTGAAATTTTACCATTGTTCATGGTCTCATCTGTAGCGTTGTGTATTGCTTCAGGATTCTTTTTAAGAAAGCACCAGGTAGGCAGAGTGTTCTTAATTTTGCTCCACGGTTTCAAATTTCAAGGAAACATTGAAGTTGGATTTTGGCATTCAGTATAGATGCATAGTTCAAAGCAAGATCAAATTGGAAGGTGTTTTGTGAAAGTTGAGATAAATGTGTATTAAGCTTCTTAATTGAAGTTTTTCTGAATTCGGGATTTACCGGAAAGTAGGACGTTTAATTTTAGCGGGTTGTGCAATGATTTAACTCTGACCGGAACTCAGACATTTATATCTAGCCTAGAGGCCATGTTTTCCGCTAGTGTGCAGATTTGCCGGGGTCAGAGTCCAAGCTTTATTGTGAGTTCCTGCCTTTGTCAGAATTGCAGCAAGTCATGCTAACTTGCAGGGGAGCCACCCAAGGGCAACCGGTGCTCGCAGGGCAGGGGCGGAAGCCCCGCCCCCGGTGCAGTTCCCGCTGGGCCGCGGGGGAGGAGGACCTTACACGCTCCGCTCTGCTTTTGTGCCACAGAGGACGGTCGGGCCCTGGAAGGAGCGCTCTCGGAATTGGCCGCGGAAACCGACCTGCCAGTTGTGTTTGTGAAACAGAGAAAGATAGGCGGCCGTGGTCCAACCTTGAAGGTAGGAGAGAGTAACGTGTCTTCTTAAACGGGGGATGGGCTCGTCGAGCCCAGCGTGGTCACAGCTTGCCTTTTAAAGCCAGCGTAGATGTGACCCTCCAAACGGGGCGCAGCGCTGGAAAATGACGAAGAAACGCTCATGGGCTAGCGCATGTGTTAATCGAAGTTGATCAGACGGACACATTTCACATCCTGAGAAACTTGAAATTTCTATTTTTATCTTTTAAAATAGCTTTTTAAAAATGTCCTTTTTTTCCTATTTCCCCTTCTTTCCCTTCCAGTTGTAAATAAATATTTTTGGCAGCAGTGTAATCTGCTAAATGTTGTTTAGGGAAGTCCTGAGAAAAGGGGATCTGGAAATGCTTATCTTTGTCATCACGGCGGCCCGGAATCTTCCTCTTAATTCTCTCAGGGGTAGGGGGACCCGGAAACCCCAGGCTCTGAGGAGACCAACCAGGAATCTCTTGGGGTGACTTCGTTTTCCTTCGGGTGTCTCTTTTTTAGCCCAGAGTTAACAGTTGGGTGAAGGGAAAGGAATAAATTTTCCCTTTGGCTGGTAGCAAACACCGTGGAAATCCTTCCTTAGACCTACGCCACTGAGGAGTTACAGCCACTGAGGGATTTATAGCCTCCAATATTGGAAAAATGCTTGGAGGCTGGGTGCATGTTTAAGGGAACAGGACACCTGGGTGATGTTCTGTATCACCTGTGGTAGATTACCACGTTAGAAAACCTCCCCTAATGCCATCACCACGATCCGTCTGATTTTTGCCCTTATCCATTTATATCTATGTAATTATTATTTTTTGAGACGGAGTTCCATTCTTGTTGCCCTGGCTAGAGTGCAATGGCGCCATGTCGGCTGGGCGCCATCTCGGCCCATCGCAACCTCTGCCTCGCGAGTTCAAGCGATTCTCCTGCCTCAGCCTCCTGAGTAGCTGGGATTACAGGTATGCGCCACCATGCTCAGCTAATTTTGTATTTTTAGTAGAGGCGGGTTTTCTCCATGTTGGTCAGGCTGGTCTCAAACTTCTGACCGCAGGTGATCTGTCCACCTCGGCCTCCCAAAGTGCTGGAATTACAGGCGTGAGCCACTCCGCCTGGCCTATATCTCTGTAATTTTTAAGAAATGAAAACATTGCATTCTTAGAAGTAAATGTAAAAATACTTGAGGCCTGCATTAAATGTAAAAATATATTTAGATGTGTGTTGCAGCCTTAGGAAAAATACTAATAATTTGAATTTGCATTTTTTACTTTGTCTTCTAAAAGTATTTTATTTATTTTTAACATAGTTATAGGGAATGGATCTATGCTTCAAACACAGCAAATTAATGGAAACAAATTAATGGAAATACAGAGGCTTTTCCCATTAGTTAAAATATTTGTTAAATCAGCTTAACAATAACCCACAACACTCGGACCAACTAAAAAGAAGGTTAAGATTTTATACTTTAATTGCAAGATAAACAATGGAGGGAGCTCTTCAAAATGTCCACTTTTCCTTTTTTTTTTTTAAAATATTGTTTCTTCCTCATCCCCTTTTCCCTGAATAAACAACAGCAGCAAAACCTACCTTGCTTTCACAGTAAGTGTAGAAGACAAGGGAGAAAGAATCCTGCTGGAAGAAATTGGTGAGCCTAGGTGACTACCTTGTTAAAGGATGAAGGTTTTCCAGAACAGTGTTCCATAAAAGTGTAGTCTCCAGACCACCTGCTCAGAATCCCCTGGAGTACTCGTTAAACGTGAATGCCCAGGCTTTACCTAAGTTTTTTTTGACATAGACTCTGGAAGGAGGTAGGAATCTGCCTTTGTTTTTTTTGAGATGGAGTTTCACTCTTGTTGCCCAGGCTGGGAGTGCAGTGGCACAGTTTCTAGCTCACTGCAACCTCCACCTCCTGGTTTTAAGTGATTCTCCTGCCTCAACATCCCAAGTAGCTGAGATTACAGGCATGCCCCACCACACCTGGCTAATTTTGTATTTTTTTTTTTAGTAGAGACGGTTTTACCATGTTGGCCAGGCTAGTCTCGAACTCCTGACCGAAGGTGACCCACCCAACTTGGCCTCCCAAAGTGCTGGGATTACAGGCATGAGCCACTGCGCCTGGTCTCCTTTCATTTTTCGAGACAAGGTCTGGCTCTGTTACCTAGGCTAGAGTGCAGTGATGTGATCTCCACTCATTGCACTCCGCCTTCTGGTCTGAAGCCGTCTTCTCACCTCCCAAGTAGCTGGGACTACAGGTGCACATCACCAAAACCAGCTTACTTTTGTATCTTTTGTATAGAGGGGGGTTTCACCATGTTGTCCAGGCTGGTATTGAATTCGTGAGCTTAAGTGATCTATCTGCCTGCTTTGGCCTCCCAAAGGCATGAGCCACCGCTCCCAGCCAGGTCTCCTTTCAGTTCTAACTTATAAAGTTTCCAGAAATCAGAATCTGAACTGAATAGATATCAGGAAATGAGTGGTAATTGAATAACTCTCCATCCATCCCTTTTTTTTTTTTTTAAGACTGGGTTTCACCATGTTGGTCAGGCTGGTCTTGAACTCCTGACATAAGGTGATCCCCCCGCCTTGGCCTCCAAAGTGCTCGGATTACAGATTTGAGCCACTATGCCCGGCCCCATCCCCTTTCTTAACTACTCTTTACTTCAGGTGCTACCAGAATTTGACAGAAAACACAATTTGTTTTGTTTTTTTCCTCTGAAAAAATCCCTTTTTTTTTTGGAGGCATAGTAATTTATCTACTTTTGGCTTGATTAAAGTTGAGGCCTGGCAGGGCTGGTGGCTAACACCTGTTATCCCAGCACTTTGAGAGGCCAAGGCGGATAGATCACAAGGTCAGGAGATGGAGACCATTCTGGCCAACCTGGTGAAAACTATCTCTACTAAAATACAAAAAATTAGCGGGATGTAGTGGCACGTGCCTATAGTCACAGCTACTTGGGAGGCTGAGGCAGGGGAATCGCATGAACCCAGGAGGTGGAGATTGCTTGTGATTGGAGTGAGCTGAGATCTCG
>NW_016107323.1:1351103-1362886 GCF_001604975.1 Cebus imitator
AAAAAAAAAAAAAAAAAAAAAAAAAAAAAGTTGAGGCCTGAGAAAAACTGGAGGACTGCTTTGAAGTTGAGGGAAGTGACAGGTTCTCTGGCCTATGTTAGAAGGAAGTAAGGGGTTAGGACTACCAAGTTTTAAAAGAGTCTTAGATTGTTAGAACTGCAAATAAATGTATTTGATGCTGGTGTTAGAATTTTACTGGTTGTAGAGTCATGTTGAGACCCTCCTCCCACTTCCACCAAGTGACAACACAAACTTCTTTTTTGCTGTATATCTGTTCTTTAACAGGTGCATCAAAATTCTGGTGGTACAGGCTTCAGATTTTTTGTTACTTCTGTTTACTCACCAGCGCCTGACTATTCTAGGCATCAGCCTCTTGCCCCTATTTACTTTTGCTTAGACCATTTCATGAGTCTTTAACTGGCCTCCCACTTCGGATTTCCCTCATCTTCCAGCTCCTGTTGCCAGAGTCATCTTCCTGATTGCTGCTCTCTGGCCCCAGATCTGCATCCAAAATGAAGTGGGAACTCCTTAGCTTGGTATTCAATGCCCTCCAGGGTCTAGGCCCAACCTGCTTGTCTGGTTATCTCCTGCACCGCTCCCTCACTTACTGGAGGCTCCTGGGAATACCATTGCAGCCGAAATATTTCTCCCTACAAGTTTCTTCCTTGCTTCTATTTTTTATTTCAACACCTATCTTCTCTTCCTACCCCAATCCACTTTTCTAACTGCCTAACTGTTCAGAATACAAGACCAAACTTTTCCATGTCTTTCCTCCTCTGTTCTTACGGCACTCCCACAAATCTTTATCTTTGGAAAAGGAGGAATCGCCAATCATAATTTTTTGGCTTACATATTGAGGTCAGAGAGCTAGTCTTACTCTTTTTGCCTGTAGTCCTAGGCATATGGTAGAGTCCAGCAGATATCTAAGTGAATATGCCTGTTAATGATTGTAACTTTCATTTATTGAATGCCTATTATGTGCTAGACTCTAAATGCTGTAATACTTAAGTTGATTAGAGGCTGGGCGGAGTGGCTCATTCCTGTAATCCCAGCACTTTGGGAGGCTGAGGCAGGTAGATCACCTGAGGTCAGGAGTTCAAGACCAGCCTGGCTAACATGGCGAAACCTTGTCTCTACTAAAAATACAAAAATTAGCAGGGTATGGTGGTGCATGCCTGTAATCCCAGCTACTTGGGAAGCTGAGGAAGGAGAATCGCTTGAACCTGTGAGGCGGAGGTTGGAGTGAACCAAGATTGCACCACTGCAGTTCAGCCTGCTGGATGGGAGTGAGACTCTATCTCAAAAAAAGGAAAAAAAAAAAAGTTGATTAAATCATCACAACAGTCCTGTGAAGGAGGTGGTATTACCAGGTTTACAGATGAGAAATGCAGGCCTTGAGAATTTTTTTATTTCTTAAACAGTTTCGCTCTTGTTGCCCAGGCTAGAGTGCAATGGCGTGATCTCGGCTCACCAGAACCTCCGCCTCCCAGATTCAAATGATTCTTCTGCCTCAGCCTCCCGAGTAGCTGGGATTACAGGCATGTGCCACCACGCCCAGCTAATTTTGTATTTTTAGTAGAGATGGGGTTTCTCCATGTTGGTCAGGCTGGCCTCAAACTCCTGACCTCAGGTGATCCACCTGCCTCAGCCTCCCAAAGTGCTGAGTGAGGGCTTGAGAATTTAAGGAGCTTGCCCAGATTACACAGCTAGTTAAGCTGCAGAGTCAGGGCTGGAACCTAGGCCTGCTTGCCTGCAAAGCTCACTCTTGTGTACTCATACTTCTGGCACTTGGCTTTATGTTGTTGCTATTAAGATACATTCTTGTGTCCTTGATAAGATTGTGTGTTGTGCTCATGATTTAGGGTCAGGCCCATGCAAATCTTGGTATTCCTAGCATAGTGCTGGCATATGGCAGGTGTTCATTCATTACATGCTTGCTGAATGAACTTCATTCTTCTGTGCCTACCTCCACCTTCCTTTAGGAAAAGAATGACATATTTTAGTATCTTCCATATATGGAAAAAAATTTCTTTAGAGGCAGGGTCTTGCTCTCACCCAGGCTGGAGTGCAGTGGCACTATCATGGCTCACTGCAGTGTCAACATCCTCCTGGACTCAAGCAATAATCCTCTTGCCTCAGCCTCCTGAGTATCTGGGACTACAGGCACATACTGCCATACCTGGCTAATTTTTAATTTTTTTGTAGAGATAAGGTCTTTACAAAAGACTTTTATTTGGCCTAGTCTATTTTTATTTTTTGAGATGGAATCTTACTCTGTCACCCAGGCTGGAGTGCAGTGGCACGATCTCAGCTCACTGCAACCTCCGCCTCCTGGGTTCAAGTGACTCTCCTGCCTCAGCCTCCCGAGTAGTTGGGACTACAGGCATGCTCCACCACACCCAGGTAATTTTTGTATTTTTAGTAGAGACAGGGTTTCACCATGTTGGTCAGGCTGGTTTCAAACTCCTGACTTCGTGATCCGCCCGCCTCAGCCTCTCACAGTGTTGGGATTACAGGTGTCCAGACGGCTTATTTTTTAATTCCTAGTGGCATTCAGTAAATATGTGTTGAGTGAATGAATGGTGGTAGGGCTGAAAGAGACTCACTTAAAGGATTTAGCTCTAAGGTATCTGTTTTTATTGAAGATGAGCTGACTATCAGGAGCCAAGCTCTAGGTTGTTCAGAAGAGATTCTAGGCAGCATATTGGAAAGCAGTTCAGAATTAAAAGCTATATGACAGCATCATTGTCTGCCTTCAGCATTTTATGCAGATGTGTCCAGATCAGTTGGGAAGGAAGTCACTTGACATCTATTTAGCTAGTATTTATTGAGCACCTGTGTTGACACCGGGCTAGGCACTATCTTTGTAATCTATAACACAAGTCTGTAGAGCAATAGAGCAATGTACTTATTTAAAAATTGATTTGTCAGACTGGGCGTGGTGGCTCACACCTATAATCCCAGGCAGGTGGATCACTTGAGGTCAGGAGTTTGGGACCAACTGGCCAACATGGTGAAACCCCTTCTCTACTAAAAATAGAAAAAATTAGCTGGGTGTGGTGGTGTGTGCCTGTAATCCCAGCTACTCAGGAGGCTGAGGCAGAAGGATCACTTGAACTCAGGAGGCAGAGGTTGCAGTGAGCTGAGATTAAGCCACTGCACCCCAGCCTGGACGATACACATTTATTTTATCAAAAAATAAATAACAAGTGCTCGTATATGATTTTGTTTTTAATGATCACAATCCCTTTATATGGCAGAGTGAGACATTTGATAGACTCATGTTAGAATTGCTGAAGAAAGTAAGTGGAAACTAATAATGCAGACCTTTCCATCTGATCCCTTAGTGGAGTTCGTTGAATGCTGCATCCTTTAGTAGCTACACACCCAGTGCTTTCTTACCCTCCCGGTCTATCAAAATAACACTACTAGTCATTGTTGTCTTTTGAGGTGTTGTGGAGGCTCTTGTAACCTTAAAGGTTCTGTTCTTTTCATCTCACACCCTTGTTTATATTCTTAAGGCTTACCAAGTCAGCCAGCACTGGGTTTTTAAAGTGTCATTAAGTATATGATTTGACCACAGAGCAAGGGTGGAGGTTGTATCTAAACCAAAGTATTTCAATTGAGTGAGTCCAGATTATTTGGTGAAACTCTTTTACTTCTCTAATAATAATGCCATCTTATTTGAATAAAGCAGTTATTCAAAGCCTCTTTTGGTTACTAGATTTAAAAGAATCTGCTGAAATCTAAGGAGCTATTCCTGAGAAAAATGCACATAAATAATTTTGCATATAAACTCAGACTATTTATGGATCTGCTTCAGAATATCTGGTACAGAGGTTTACACTTCAAAGTGTTACTATGCACACTTTAAATAGTTGAAGCCTTAGTAGGTTTTTAAAATTTTGTTATATGGCAAATTTCTTTCCACCAGTATTTGTTATAGTGGAACATATTCCTGTGTTCCTCCTTACTGATTTAACCTTTAAAATATTTTTTCTGGGACTGGGCATGGTGGCTTATGCCTGTAATCCCAGCACTATGGGAGGCTGAGGCAGATGGATCACAAGGTCAGGAGTTCGAGACCAACCTGCGAAACGTGGTGAAACCCCGTGTCTACTGAAAATACAAAAATTAGCTGGGCATGGTGGAGCACACCTGTAGTCACAGCTGCTCGGGAGGGTGAGGCAGGAGAATCGCTTGAACTCTGGAGGCGGAGGTTGCAGTGAGCCGAGATTGAGCCACAGCACTCCAGCCTGGACGACAGAGTGAGACTCAGTCTCAAAAAAAAAAAAAGTTTTCTGTTCCTAAAGCAGCATTCAGAAGTGAAACTACTGGTTTGTATACAGTTTTTCCATTTGCTATCTTTGGGATTATTTGATATATTAAGTACCTACTCAGTAGTTGAAAACACTGTCAGATACATTATTTTCATTTACTATAGTAATTATATGGTTTAAATACAGTTGTCCATTGGTATCCTTAGGGGTTGGTTCCAGGACCTTTGCGAATACCCAAGTTCATATATACTCAAGTCCCAAAATCTACCCTGTGGAACCAGCATATATGGGAAGTTAGCTCTCCATATTCACAGGTTTCACGTCTCACAAATACAGTATTTATTTTTGTATTTCTCACAAGCTTTTTTCTCTTTAAGGAGCAGGCAAAGTTGGGTAAATGCTATATTTTTTATTGCTTTTGGTATAAGCGGATCTGCGCAGTTCAAAGCTGTTTTGTTCAAGGGTCAACAGTAGTAGTGTTCCTGTCTTACAAATGAAGATGCTGGAGGCTGAGAGGTTAAGCAAGCTGGCTAAGATAATACTAAGAGCTAATAAGCCAAGATTGTAATCGAGATTGTCTCTTCCCACAATCTGTGGTCTTTTCAGAAACGAATTTTCATTTTAAAAAACATACAGATATCTTTTTTCTCTTCTTTTTTTTTTTCAACAGACACCTGTCTTTAGCAAAGTTTATACCTTTTAATAATAAAAAAAACAAGAAAAGCAAAGTATATACCTACAAACATAACCTTAAAGAAAATTAAGATGAAAGCGAAACTACCTAACATCCTGCTACTCTGGCAAATCAAACTAGGACTTTTACCACATTTCTTCACAACTCAGTGTTAAAACAGATGCTCTGGTGGTGTGAAGGGAAAAAAGCTGCTATGAAAAAAGGAACAGAAAAGTTTAGGGAGGTAGCTGATAGGATAAGTATATATGTTAGAGTGTGGGACTCAAACTTGACTGATTCCTGGGTTTGGCTCTAAAGTCTCTTAAAAATCCGTTTGTTATAGGTAAGTCTTACAGCAAAACCTCACTGGAAAAAAATAGTGGACTCCATGTGACATCTTCCTTTATTTGGTTACAGGGAGACATGTGACTTTTGTCATCCGATGTATCACGTTTGTGTTGAGCAGTATGGGTTGTGGGAAAGAGCTTAGGAATGCTTGGAATTAACTTAAACTAGAAAAGGGACTGAAAAATAACATAGGAGAAAAGACTGAAGAAAAGAGAAAAGGAAATGGAGGGTTGTAATGAACCCTGGGTAGTTGAGCAAAGAAAGAGGAAAAAGGGGGAAGAGGGGAGCTAAATGATCTCTGAGGCAACTCAGTCTCATGGTTGCCTGAACTAGTCTATACTGTGGGAAGAAGTAGACTACTGATTTCTTTGAAGTACCAGTGTACTTCTTGCTTTCTATTCCTAGTCATAGACAAATTTACCAGTAACTTGAAACTATGTAGTGCAGTTTCTTCTTTTTAAGCTGCATTTAAATAATTATTAGTAGCACTTGGACCTTTGGTTAGAGAATCACTGTTTAATTATTTAATTTAAAGATTTCACCAGCACGGAAAACCCATTCTTTATATGATTGGGGAAAATTATTAGACTTGAGATTGTTTTACTTTTTAGCACTGTCTAAAGGCAGATTTTTAAAGGTGGCATATAATGCAAGTCTGCCTTTCTTAGGATGATTGAAGTTACATGTTAATAAAGTTCTTGGGGAATCTAGCATACAATGCATTCAGCACTGTAAATCACAACTTAATAATGCTTGCCTTGATATGCTCTGTTGCTCTGAGGAAGTTGTGTGCGCTGTTATCTCCTGAGAAATCCCTATAATGGTATTAGTAATACTTTATAAGTAGGTTGGGAGAATGTAGTTTTCTAAGGCATTTTGAAATTCTTAGATGAAAGCCTCTTTATGTGGCAAATTGGTGCCAGCCTGTTTTCCTTCCTCTGAGCCAGGAGAAAATAGGCATCATAGGGTGGGAAGGGTTGGCTTGTCTTTCAGAGTTCTTTTATAAATAGCTTCTGTTGAATTTAAAGTGGATGCCAGAAGCTCCCAAGAATATCGTTGAGTGTAAAAGCAGACTTTTTGGGATTTGGGTCTTGGAATGCCTTTTATTTATTTATTTGAGACAGAGTCTCGCTCTTGTAGTCCAGGCTGGAGTGCAGTGGTGTGATCTTGGCCCACTGCAATCTCCGCCTCCTGGGTTCAAGCGATTCTCCTGCTTCAGCCTCCTGAGTAATTGGCATTACTGGCGCCCCCACTACGCTAGGCTAATTTTTGTACTTTTAGTAGAGACAGGGTTTCGCCATGTTGCCTAGGCTGGTCTTGAACTCCTGATCTCAAGTGATCCTCCCGCCTCAGGTAATCTGCCCGCCTCCTAAAGTGCTGGGATTACAGGTGTGAGCCACGGAGCCCGGCTGGGTCTTGGAATTCTTAACTGTATTTTCATCTAAGATTTAAAACAGATATAAAAACTAGTTTGTAATTCGCCAGACTTGGGAAAGATATGGTCCTTTAATGATCCTGGGTCTCAACTTACCTTTCTCTCATTTTTCCTTTATTTCAGAAGAGGGATAAGAACTGACTTTTTCTGAAAAGCAGTCAACTTTTACTTTCACTGTATAGGATTACTTCCATGAATATGTTAACTTAATCTTTGCTGTCAAATAACTTGCAGTAGATGCTGGGACAATTTTAAATCTATTTTAATTTGCACATTCAGTACATCAGTCATCCATGTAAAAACAGCTATGTTTGGAAGATCTAAAACCCAGCTTTTGTTCTTGAGAAGCCAACAATGTATGTAATATATATGTACAACTAACCATAATGCATCATGTTTTTTGAAAAATGCATGTATCTCCCAGAATTACTCCCTAGTTAAAAAAATAATTGTGAGCAAATGGTAATATAAGGATTTTGGAGTAACAATACCACTAGATTTTGCTCTTTGTGCATTTGCAAGAAAGTTTCTGCAAATGCTTAAGAAGTCTAGATGCATAAAGGAAGGTAGGGCTAAGTTACTTCCTGGTGCTATGAAACTGGCAATTGGACAGGTGCAATTGTGGGTGTCCTTTTTTTTTTTTAAGGTGTACTTATTGCAGGCTTGAAAAGCTGTTGATCCTCATGGGTTGGTTGGGTGCATGTTCTCTTTAAAAACAAGATCTATTGATTCCCATTGTTGAGTATACTTTGCTGCTTGCTACTGGTGAGACTGATAGGCGGATATCCAAAAAGTTTGGATACCAAATTAACTGCACTTGAGTTTCCAGTGACCCCATTAAATCCAATGGGTAAATTTTCCAACGCAGTGTAGTCACCCAATTTACAGATTAAGCCTTCATATCCTTAGATTGTATCTGAAATCTTCATAGCGTTGCTCACCTTTTAGGGTTCAGAGTTACTACCCATTCAGAGTCTGTGGCCTTTAGCTGTTGGCAAGCTTCTAAGTGAACTGCTCTTTTGCAGAGATCTGTACCCGCTCTATTCTTCCACTCCTGGGTGGTGGAGAGCCAAAGTTCACTTGAGTAATGCGCGTGCCCAGCATCCACTAACCCTGCAGGGGTTAGCACGGGTACTGGCGGCTCCCCCCACCCCCATGGGATGCTGGGATTTGGTTTTTAAGAGGACCTGTGAAAGGAATTACCGATCTATATTTGTATGAGTCCAGACACCACCTTGCAAAATAATTGAGAGTTCAGCCTGTTTGCTGTGGAGTTTCTGCTTTTCACGGTCCTTGGCCTCACCGACGGTTTACAGTCCAGCCAGATTTAGTTCACAAAAAAACAAAACCCTAGGTCGACCTCACTGCAGTGTGTGATGGCAGCGATGGTTTTAAAGCGCAGGACCTGTAGTCTGCTCAACAGTTTTGTCTAAAGTTGTCCAAAAGTGTCTCTTTAAAAGTGAGGTGATCCAGTCGGTAAACGCTTTGAAAAAGAATAGCTGTTCCCTGAGCGGACCTTAGTCGCGTGTGGGGTCGACGCCCATTATTGCGTGCGTTCGGATCGAGGCGCGGGCCTGTGAGGGAGCGCCTCGGACCGGGCCGGGGCGGGGCGGGGCTGGGCTGTCCTCCCGGAGCGTGCTGGGGCGCGTCGCGCCGGCCTTGGCCGCTAGTGCGCCTGCGCGGGCGTCCTCGGCTCCAGCTGCCGCCAGTTTCCACACGAATTTCCACACGCTGGGAAGTCCGTTACCTGAGAGAGATCCATGGCCAGCATGTCGGATGAAAAAGCTTCCCGGAAGGGAGACGAGGAGAAAGAAGAGGAGCAGCTCGCGATCATCCCCGGTAGCGAGTACGCGGCAAAGCAGGCGGCGGAGGAGGGAGCGCCCACGAAGTTGGAAGTGGCGGTGAGGGCGGCGGGCTACTCCGACGACCTCAGCTCCGGGGAAGCCGACATTGACCCAATGCTCTTGGAGCTCGCCGCTGACGAGGAGAAGTGCCGCAGCATCCGCAGGCAGTACCGGCAGCTCATGTACTGCGTGCGGCATAACCGGGAGGACATCGTGAACTCGGCGAGCGACTCCTTAACGGAGGCTCTGGAGGAAGCCAACGTCCTGTTTGATGGCGTGAGCCGAACCAGAGAAGCAGCCCTCGATGCCCAGTTTCTTGTGATGGCTTCTGATTTGGGTAAAGAAAAGGCAAAGCAGCTAAACTCGGACATGAACTTCTTCAATCAGGTAGCATTTTGTGACTTCCTGTTTGTGTTCGTGGGTCTGAATTGGATGGAAGGTGAGCCTGACGACTTGAGTGGCTATGACGACGATATAACCCTTTCCTTCTGGGAGGCCATAGAAAAGGAAGCAGCATCCTGGATGGTACAAGCAGAAACATTCCATTTCGTTTTCGGTTCTTTCAAGCCACAACCTTCTGCACCAAAGCCCCGACTTGAACACCAGAGAAAAGTTCGCAGAATGGAAGAAAATGGGAATATGCCTACAAAGTTGAGGAAGTTAGACCTGAGTAGTTACCCAGAAGCGACCGAAGAAAACGTAGAAAGGATTTTGGGATTGTTGCAAACCTACTTTCGAAAGTATCCTGATACTCCTGTGTCCTATTTTGAGTTTGTGATTGATCCAAACTCTTTTTCTCGTACTGTGGAGAATATATTTTATGTTTCTTTTATTATAAGAGATGGTTTTGCAAGAATAAGGCTTGATGAAGACAGGCTGCCAATATTAGAACCGATTAATATTAACCAAATGAGTGAGGGAAATGATTCCAGTTGCCATGGCAGGAAACAGGGAGTTATATCTTTGACTTTACAGGATTGGAAGAATATTGTGGCAGCTTTTGAAATTTCTGAGGCTATGATAAACTCCTCATGCTAAAGATTTCTTGGTATAGGATCCTTTTTGTGTTTTTTTTTTTTCCGAAGTTCTCTGAGAGAGTTAAATCTAAACTGAAACACATATTGTATCTCTTGTAAGCTGAAAACATATATTTGAAAACATTGTTTTACTGTGCAGCATAGTTTTCTTAATAATTTGTAAGGCCACGATGTTCTGTTATTTAAAAAAAAATTTCGCTGGCATATTAATGAGAATGTTTTATTGAATGCCCTTTAAGACTATTTTAATAAAAAGTTTTGGATACCAAATTAAAGAATATTTGATAATTTACAAAACATAATAATTTATGAAAACCAGTTATGATGCTCTGTGATAAGGTGTTGCTTTCTCTGTTACAGGGAAGCAAGAGAATCCCAAAAAGGATTTCTTACCAGGTTGGGGAAAGAGTGGGTAAAAAACAAAAGTCAAAAAAACCCTGTCTGTAATGCAGTGAATAGGTACCATTATGACTAAAAAAGTCATTGCAAAGAGGACTTAACACTTGTGAGTGAGGGCCGGGTACGGTGGCCGACGCCTGTAATTCTAGCATTTTGGGAGGCCGAGGCCAGTGGATCACCTGAGATCAGGAGTTCGATAACAGCCTGAAACCCCTGTCTCTACTAAAAATACAAAAGTTAGCTGGATGTGGTGGCAGGCTCCTGTTATCCCAGCTACTCAAGAGGCTGAGGCAGGAGAATTGCTTGAACCCAGGAGGTAGAGGTTGCAGTGAGCCCAGGTTGAGCTGTTGCACTTCAGCCTGGGCGACAGAACAAGACTCAAAAAAAAGATTTGTGAGTGAGTATCCATATTCCAATTTCTCCTATTACTGGACTCAGCAAAAGTAGTATCTCTACTGAGTAGTATCAGCTAAGGGCTGAAAGGTGAGTAGAAACACAAGGAAGGGAAAGGCATTCTAGGCAGAAGAATAACAAGGTCAAATGCATGGAATTTTTTTTTTTTTTTTTTGAGATGGAGTTTCACTGATGTTACCCAGGCTGGAGTGCAATGGCTCGATCTCGGCTCACCGCAACCTCCGCCTCCCAGGTTCAGGCAATTCTTCTGCCTCAGCCTCCTGAGTAGCTGGGATTACAGGCACGCACCACCATGCCCAGCTAATTTTTTGTATTTTTAGTAGAGACGGGGTTTCACCATGTTGACCAGGATGATCTCGATCTCTTGACCTCGTGATCCACCCGCCTTGGCCTCCCAATGTGCTGGGATTACAGGCTTGAGCCACCGCGCCCGGCCACATGGAATTGTCAACAGCACAAGAGACCTGTTAGATTTATGGAAAAACTATTATATTTGAATGTTAAGCTGGGCAAGAATTGAATAACTTCATCTTTTAGTATCCTCAGAAAATGTTTTTGTCTAACTATTATACTTTGAACACAAAATCTTTTGGTATCCAGTTGTAGTTTTTAATCTACTGAACTTCTGCTCCGGTCCCTAGTGTCCCTTTGTTGTCTTTGCTAGTACACAGAATGTCCTTCAGAACTGTGGTGTTTCATCATGTAACAACTTTAAATATTTGTCCTACTTCAATTTTGCATTTCTTTTGTTTTGTTTTGTTTGCTTTTTGAGATGGAGTCTCGCTCTGTCACAGGCTGGAGTGCAAGCTATCTCGGCTCACTGCAACCTCTGTCTCCTGGGTTCAAGCAATTCTCTGCCTCAGCCTCCCGAGTAGCTGGGATTACAGGCACCCACCACCATTCCCAGCTAATTTTTGTATTTTTAGTAGAGACGGGGTTTCACCATGTTGGCCAGGCTGGTCTTGAACTCTTGACCTTGTGATCTACCCTAGGCCTTGGCCTCCCAAAGTACTGGGATTGCAGGCGTGAGCTACCGTGCCCAGTCTTTTTTTTCTTTGAGACAGTCTCTCTTGCTGCCCAGGCTGGAGTGCAGTGGTAGGATCACGTCTCACTGCAACCTGTGCCTCCTGGGTTCAGGCAATTCTCATGTCTCAGCCTCCCAAGTAGCTGGGATTACAGGTGCATGCCATTATACCCAACACATTTTTGTATTTTTAGTTTGAACAGGGTTTCGCCATGTTAGCCAGCCTGGTCTCCAACTCCTGGCCTCAGGTGATCCTCCCACCTCGGCCTCCCAAAGTGCTGGGATTACGAGTGTGAGCCAAATTTTGCAATTTTTTTTTTTTTTTTTTT
>NW_016107323.1:1363141-1372449 GCF_001604975.1 Cebus imitator
AGTGCTGGGATTACAGGCTTGAGCCACCGCGCCCGGCCATTTTGCAATTTTTAACAGAGCTTTAAATGCTAGGAAACTGCCTCTGCTGAAACTAAAACATGTTAATTCATCTAGATGTTCTTCACTTAGTGTAAAGCCATAAAGGCTTTTTTCTTTCTGTGGCTTATAGTTGTTTTAAGAATATAAATTACAACCTTATTTGGAGATTATTGCCAAGAATTTGGGTCATTAAGAAAACAACTTGAGAAGGTGCAGTAAGCATGCCCCATAAGCTTTTTTTTTTAAAGATGGGGTTTCACCATGTTGGTCGGGCTGGTCTTGAACTCCCAACCTCAGGTGATCCGCCTGCCTTGGCCTCCAAAGTGCTTGGATTACAGGCATGAGCCACGACGCCCGGCCGCCCCATAAGTTTTTTTACCCCAATTCCTATAGGAGCTTAATGTTTGGTGGTCGTGGAATTTTGCTGTTAGTAATTTAGCAAATGTTTAGGTATTTGTTATGCATAGCAGTGGCAAACTTTCCTACTAAGCCTAGTGGTACAGGAAAGGGAAAGCCAAAGACAGACAAATGACACCAAGATTGAGTTGAAGGATCTTCCATGCATGGGGGTGAGGTTCTTCACCAATAATAATAGTAGAGGTTTTAGCAAAAACAACTTTCATGAAACTTGGCAAATTATTTTCTAAACTAGTCATTCCTTCTTTCACATGTGAAAGAGTGCTGACCCTTGCTACTGTCTACTATCCTTTGATTTATAGTAGCAGTCATGGAAGCATCATTTGGTCTCACTGATCTTCAGCATGTCTCTACCAACCAAGTTCCTTAGGTTTTGCAGAGATCTGTTGCTGGAAGAAAAAGTACTCTCACTGACAGCAAAAAGACCCTGCCCCAGTACTTTACTGCCAATCAGTTGCTCTGTTGAATGCCTCATGTCTTTACTAGGAATATTTGACAGCAATGACTTGAAAGCCTTAATAGAGAATCTGGAGGCTTAGGAGAGGTAATTTTTTGGGTCTTCTCTAAAGTTAATAGCTGTTAAAATATAAAGTTAACCATTAGTGTTTTTATTTTTACTGGTTGGCATGACACCAACCAGTAAAATGATATGACGTGATGGATTGCCTCATTTTTGAAATTAAAGTGACTGCTTGCCTTGAGGAAATAAGGAGATTAAAAATGTTTATAGAGTTTAAGAATCAAACTGCAAATTTGGTTGTTTCTTGGTAATATAGATTACTTTAAATTTTGCAGGTTCAATAAACTGAAATATAGGAAATTTTTTGTTGTTTTTGAGACAGGGTCTCTTGCTCTGTTGCCCAGGCTGGAGTGCAGTGGCACAATCATGTCTTAGTGCAGCCTTGATCTCTCAGACTCAAGTGAGTTGCCTGCCTCAGCCTCCTGAGTAGCTGAGACTACAGCTGCGTGCCACCATGCTCAGCTATTTTTTTTCTTTTTTTTTTTTTTGGAAGAGACAAGGTCTCATGTTGCCCAGGCTGGTCTTGAACTCCTGGGCTTAAGAAATCCTCCTGCCTTGGCCTCCCAAAGTGTTGAGGATTAACAGTGTGAGCCACCACACCCAGACTAGGACAATATTTTTAAGAAATATTTTAAAAATATTTTGAGAATATTTTTATGTAATAGAACTATTGAATCGTAGAACCACTTGCTAGTTAGAGGATCTGGGATCAGATCCTCACTCTATAACATTCTAGTTATGCACTTTGGATAAATTATTTAACCTGTAAACATCAGGTTTTTCATTTGCCAAGTGGGAATAAGTTTACAGTAAGAAAGTAGAAAACGTTTGTGAAATGTACTTGGAGATATGAATTACGGTATATAGTATAGTTGGAAAAGCAAGAGGTTTGTCATCTCCGTTCGAAGTTGGGCTGAATTCTTGGCTTGTGGGCAAGTTTCTTTATCTCTAAGGGCCTCTATTCAATGTGAAATGGGAATAAACATCTGGCTGGAAGACTTTATTGTGAGGGTCAAATGAGATAATATATAAAAAGACATTTTTCTCATTGTAGACTCCATGTTAGTGGCTCACTCTCTAGATCAGAGTCAGCAAATTCCATGATGCCACCTCCCTCCATGATAATGGTTCATCTCTGTAATGGTTCATTTCCTTTCCTTTGATTCTCTATGACTGTTTATCATGCTTTTTAGACCCTTGTCCTAGGGGTTGTATTACCAAGTGATTAGTAATTCGTTTATTCTACAACTGTTTGAGTACCCATTTTGCCAGTTACTGTTCTAGGCACTGGTGAAAGAATGGTGGATAGAACAGTGCCCACCTCTCATGGACTTCATAGTTTAGTGGGTATATTAATTTCCTATTGCTGCTCTATCATACTACCAAACGTTGAGTGGTTTTAAATGACACTAATTATTTTACAGTTGTGGAGGTTGTATGCTAAAATCCAAATATCAATACGTCTGGTTCCTTCTGGAAGCTCTGAGGCAGAATCTGTTCCCTTGCCTTTTTCAGCTTCTAAAGCCCACCTGCATTCCCTGGCTCACAATCTGTCCCTTCCTCTATTTTCAAAGCTGGAAATGCAACCTCTTCTGTCCTCACATCTCCTGGTACTATAATCAAGTGTCTCTCTGCATCCCTCTTATAAGAATATTCGTGATTACATTGGGCCTAGTGGGATAATCCTGGAAAAATCTCTCTCTAAAAACTTAATCATTCTCCAAAGTCTCTTTACACATAACGTATTCAGTGGTTCTAGGGATCCAGACTTCTACCTTGGAGAACCATTGTTCACCCTATCATAGAGAAAGACAGCATATTCCTGTTAATGATGATAGCTCTGAAGAAAAGTTGCTTAGGCTGGGTGCAGTGGCTTGTGCCTGTAATCACAGTACTTTGGGAGGCCTATGCGGGCGGATCATGAGGTCAGGAGTTCAAGATCAGCCTAACCAACATGGTGAAACCCCATCTCTATTAAAAATACAAAGATTAGCCAGGCCTGATGGTGCACACCCGTAATTCCAGCTACTCAGGAGGCTGAGGCAAGAGAATCACTTGAACCCAGGAGGCAAAGGTTGCAGTGAGTCGAGATTGTGCCACTGGACTCCAGCCTGGGTGACAGAACAAGACTCTTATCTCAAAAAAAAAGAAAAGTTGCTTGGATAGAGGTTGGAGTGCTGCCTGGGAAGAAGGGTTAAGGGGAGGCTCCTTGAAGGAGGCATTTGAAATGTAATCTGTTTTTCATAAGTCATTTACCAGAATACAGTAATGCACTATATAAGGTCAACCATGTACTGAATGAGGTCAACAATAGACCACATATATGGTGGTGGTTCCATAAGACTAGGCTCTCATCTAGTGAGGCGGTAGTGCTCCCAAAGTCTGGGCCCACAGAGATGAAAGACAGGATGCTCATCCTTGCAGAGTTGATGGGGTTGTGTGATGGCAGCAGTGGGATTTCAGAGGAGAAGCACCCAACTCAAGGTGTATTAGTCCAATTTTCACGCTGCTGATAAAGACATATCCAAGACTGGACAGCTTATGAAAGAAAGGAGTTTAATGACCCCAGAGTTCCATATCACTGGGGAGGCCTCACAATCACAGTGGAAGGCAAGGAGGAGGAATAAGTCACATCTTGCTCCTCATGGCTGCAGGCAAAGAGAGAAATTGGGGAACTCCCCTTTATAATACTGTCAGATTTCATGAGACTCATTCGCTGTCATGAGAATAGCATGGGAAAGACCTGCCCCATGATTTAATTACCTCCTGCCGGGTATCTCCCACAACACGTGGGAATTCAGTTTGAGTGAGGACACAGCCAAACCATATCACAAGGGCTGTTAAGTAAAGGCTTCTAATTTAAGCTTGAAGGGCATGAAGGGGTTGGAGTGGAGAAAAGAGGACATCCCAGGTAGTGGAACAGTTGTATATTCTGAGTGCTGTGGCAGCTTGTGTTATTGGCATTGTAAGAAAGAAAAGAACATTGGGAACTGAAGAGAAATTTGTTGGATAAAATGGAACTTTTGTGTTGTGATCTCTTAGTGTGTTGGTTAAGGAAGCCCCCAGTCTCCACGGGAATGCTGTGGAAGGGTAATATGTTTGTACACTGAATAAAAATGTATAACATCATGCTAGTCTGTCTATCATGCTAGTGGATCAAGATTTGTTAGGAAGAGGGCATTTCAGGTGGAGATTGATGCAGGGAAGCTCAGCGGAGGACACCTATAAAATATGTTCTAGCACTTCTTGACTTAGTTTCAGGCAATTTCCCTTCTTCAGGAAATGGAGAATTAGTAACTTAAAGGGATTAATTCCTACCAGCCACTATGCTAACAGGCATTATCTTTCTTAAACTCAGCCATTTGATGAGGTCAGGAACCTGTTAGCTTCGTTAAGGATTAGGTGATTTGTCCAAGTCACCTCGCCTTTGAGTTGTAGAGCAAGTATTTTAACTCAGGTTATTTCTGAACCAGAGCCATGTATAATGGTAGGGGGACAAAAGTACAAATCTGGTAAAGGATAGAAGCTATGTTTGGGGGAAAAGTCAGGATTGCTTCTTCTGATTTTAAAAGGCCACCACAGTTGAATTGCTTTCTGTATTGTACCCTTTTTGGAGGAGACTTGAGGAGTGTTTTACTAGGAATAGGGCTGGGGAAAGGGATTACTATGACAGACAGGTGGAAGAAAAGGAAGACCATTCAATGTGTAAGCCTTGCCAACAAGTGACAAATGCCTACAGGTCATCTACTTACATTCTAAGCAGTGGCTCTCAAAGTGGATGAGGCCCTTTTGGGCATACTTTGAGGTCAGAATTATTTTCATAATACTATGATTCTCTTGGATGTGAACTGTGAAGTTTTCCAGAGGTTACATGACAGGTGATGTTGCAACAGAGTGAATGGAGAAACAGATATGAACTGTCTTTTGTTGTCAGACATTAAAGAGAATTGCAAAGATACAAAACAGTGCCATTCTTCTAATTAAAAAAGTTTTTTTTTTAAGTAAAAATACTGATGTTAACATTTAATAAGTATATTATTATTATTATTATTATTAATTGAGATAGAGTCTCATTCTGTCACCAGGCTGGAGTGCAGTGGTGGGATCTCAGCTCACTGCAACCTCTGCCTCCCGGGTTCAAGCAATTCTCCTGCCTCATCTTCCTGAGTAGCTGGGACTACAGGCACATGTCACCACACGCAGCTAATTTTTTTTTTGTATTTTTAGTAGACACAGGGTTTCACCATGTTGGCCAGGATGGTCTCCATCTCTCGACCTCATGCTCCACCCGCCTCAGCCTCCCAAAGTGCTGGGATTTACAGGCGTGAGCCACCACACTAGACTTATTCTTAAATTTGTTAATATTTTAAGTTTCTTCTCAATTTTAATTTCTAGTATAGTAAATGGATAAAACCTACATTAACAAAAAAGCTCTCTGGAGTCTCAATTTTAAAGCTAAGATTGTAAAGGAGTCCTGAGATGTAAAAGTTTGAGAACTTCTGTGGCATTCACCATGGTCAGCGGATATAATTTCTAGTAATTGTAACTGGAGGAGAATGGGAGCATTTTTCTCTTTTCCTTACCCCATCTCTGTGCTACTTTCTTATACTCTCTAGGGGAGCTGTCTTCTATTTTATTTATATTTCAGGTGAGATACCACTTAACATGGAACTGAATGACAGCACTTTCAAGTTTGGTTAAAATTTAAAAACAAAATGTTTAATTCTAAGGTCAACTGAATGCTTCAATTTCCCATGTCTTACCAGTTTTACCTATAGTGCTTAAAAATGTTGAGGCTCATCCAGAGCTTTTTTTGTAAAATCTGTGCACTGGTTGACTTTAAGTTTAAACCATGAGAACCCAGGTTAGGTACAGAATTTTAGTAAGGAACAGATTTTAAACATAGGTGCATGAAATATGTGGCTTTTCAGCTTGAGGATACATTTTCCAATATTTGTTCTAGTAGGTATATTGGAGGAGGGAGATTCCCAGAACTGTGGTTTTCATTTATTCAACTGGTTATTGTGTTCTGTCACCATCTTTGCTAAGTTCATGCAAATAAAATGAGGTCAAGATGAAAAATGATTATATTTTATTTTTCCAGCAGAGCATCTAATTGCGTTTATTGGTTAACTCTTAAACCAAANAAAAAAAAAAAAAGAAAGAAAAGAAAGAAATTTGTAAAATACGTAAATGACTTTTTCAAAATCCATACACAGATTATACAGACATAATAAACATTATTTTTGAAAGACCAAAAAACTCTTAAACCAGTAAGTCATGCTTTTTGAGACTGAGTAGAGAGTCACACTAGTTATTTGAAGCTTAATTGATCCTTTCATCGAATGGCTGTTATTACCAAGTTGTTTTTCCCCCACAGTGCCTTGTATTGAAGGAGGAGCCTTGGCCATAATGCCAGTTGATGACTACTGGCTGTGTTTACCAGCCTGTCATGCTAGACCTTTTGTGCAGACTGTCAGGGTGGCGCAGTCTTGTCCCCACTGTTGCTGGTTTCCAGGTGTTCTCCCTTCAGTCCCTGAGCCACTACATGTGCCTGACGTGCTGCCAACAGGTAGCCACAATGCTGTGCTTCTTCCGTCACATAGCTCCATCGCACCCCCTTCCACATCCCAGGAACCTTGTTGTTCTGCTGACCCCAAGCTCTGCCTTTCACCCCCTACATCTGATGGTAGGCAAGAGAGAAATGTGCAGTTTGGGCTGGTAAGTTTGGGGACTTTTTTTGTTATTAAGGTTAAGATTTGATTTTTTTATGAGATGGAGTCTCACTCTGTCACCCAGGCTAGAGTGCAGTGGTGTGATCTTGGCTCACTGCAACCTCTACCTCCCAGGTTTAAGCGTGTCTCCTGCCTCAGCCTCCAGAGTAGCTGAGATTACAGGCACATGCCACACGCCTTACTAATTTTCATATTTTTTAGTAGTGACAGGGTTTCACCACATTGGCCAGGCTGATCTCGAACTCCTGACTTCAAGTGATCTTCCCATCTTGGCCTCCCAAACTGCTGGGATTACAGGCGTGAACCACTGAGCCTGGCCTAAGACTTGATATTTTAAAAACATTGTATTGTGCCTGCTAACAGCATTCTCAGTCATTATCTCTTGTTAACATAGATTTTTATTTTAATTAAAAAAAAAAAGATTTTTATTTTAATAAAAAGGTAATATTAAATAAATCACCAAAATATCGTATTAAACCCATGTGAAATATGATCGATGGGTATCAGAATTAGTGGAATGAAAGGATTTTTTTTTTTAAATTGAGAGCCTAACATCTAAGTTATAAAAGCCTGTTACTTGCTAAGTATATGGAAACTAAATATAAATGATAAATATGGGAGACTTCATGCATATTAATGCAAATTAAAGGAATGAGCTTTGCAGAGTTGGGCTTATTTAAAATATCCTACAAGAGCAGCAACTTTTACATGTAACTTTTCATACAGATCAGTATCAATTGACAGTTTTGGTCTGAATTTCTAGATGTTACACCCCAGCTAAACAGTGTAGAAAAGTCTTAAATTTGGCTGATCTTTTAAAATTGTTATACTGAGATTAAGCTGTGACCATATTTACCAAACCCCTATCTTAGCTTGGGATCATAACCCACTCATTCTATCTTTGATTAGAAAGTAAAGACGATTGCTGAATTATATTGAAACATAGTACAAATGTTTTTAAAAACCTGGTTTAAAATCTAGTTTAAAAATTCTAGGAATAAAGGGCTGATGATTAATCTTGATTTTGACCTAAGTTGGTTTACTTATGTAGAGGTATTATATGAACACTTCAAAGTAGTTAGCAGTGACAGTCTTTGGGGTTAATAAACTAAAATAAAGCAAGCAGTTCACCACTTTAAGGAAGGTTGAATATTTCTATCTGTATGGTGTAATTAATATAAATCAAATGACATCTTCCGTTTGAAAATTCCTTTTGTTTTTCTTTAAGGAAAGATTTTCTTACAAAGCTTTATAGAAATTCCCGATTCTAAGTTAAATTATTTTCTCTTCTGTTATTTTTCTTTAGGCTTATCAGGAGGGCAGACTTCAAAAGCTACTAAAAATGAACGGCCCTGAGGGTCTTCCCGAGTCCTATGACTATGACCTTATCATCATTGGAGGTGGCTCTGGAGGCCTAGCAGCTGCTAAGGCAAGGCTCCTTGTGTTATGTGTTGTTTGGGTTGTGATTAGAATATTAACTTCCTTGACGGGGTTGTCTCTCTTCTCTGTGGAATTTATTTGATCCACTCATGTGACATTTTGCACATTAACTTGGGCAGAACATGGACATGGTAAAGGACCAGTTTATAAATCACTTTTTCAGACTGAAATAGATGGTCCTTATATAAAAATATAGAGCCCAGTATTTTGGAACATGTTTCATTCACTTTTTTAGTTGACTTTTCAAAGATAATAAGGATGTTGTGTAAAAATGGTTTGAAATTAAGCAAATGTATTTCTTTCTTCTTTCTTTTTTTTTTTTTGAGACTGAGTTTTACTCTTGTTGCCCAGGCTGTAATGCAGTGGCATGCTCTCCACTCACTGCAACCTTCGCCTCCCAGGTTCAAGCAATTCTCCTGCCTCAGCCTCGTAGCTGGGATTACAGGTGCCCACCACCATGCCCAGCTAATTTTTTGTATTTTTAGTAGAGATGAGGTTTCACTATGTTGGCCAGGCTGGTCTCAAGCTCCTGACCTAAGGTGATCCACCTGCCTCAGCCTCCCAAGGTGCTGGGATTATAGGCATGAGCCACTGCACCCGGCTCATAGATTTCTTATTTTTATTTATTTATTTATTTATCTTAGATGGAGTTTCGCTCTTATCACTCACACTGGAGTGCAGTGGTGCAATCTAGACTCACTGCAACCTCCACCTCCCAGGTTCCAGTAATTCTCCTGCCTCTGCCTCCTGATTAGCTGGGATTACAGGTGTGCACCGCCACGCCCAGCTAATTTTTGTGCTTTTAGTAGAGATGGGGTTTCACCATGTTGGCCAGGCTGGCCTTGAACTCCTGACCTCAGGTGATCTGCCTACGTTGGCCTCCCAAGGTGCAGGGATTACAGGTGTGAGCCACTGCGCCTGGCCATATATTTCTTATTCTTAATTAGTATCTGTCTTTTTGACTTGAATGATTTCTCTGTTCATAACCCCTCCTCCCCAATATAAAAAAGATGGAGAGCAATTGGGTTTCTTAAACCCATTTATTAAAAATGATTTGCAGGCCGGGCGTGGTGGCTCAAGCCTGTAATCCCAGCACTTTGGGAGGCTGAGGCGGGTGGATCACGAGGTCAAAAGATCGAGACCATCCTGGTCAACAC
>NW_016107323.1:1373101-1413497 GCF_001604975.1 Cebus imitator
AAAAAAAAAAAAAAAAAAAGATGTTGTGGTTATCCTTCCCTAAGGTGTAGCTTGTGCTGAATCAGTAAAGGGTAGAAGCTGCCCAAATTAGGGGAAGACCAGTGTGTAGCATTGAAGCAGGGCTTTGCTGAAAGTAATTCAGGAATAATACCTGATGTATTTTACTCCAGTGATGGTGTATTTGAAAGTCTTGTAGGTTCAGTCCTTTCACATAACCTTTGGAGGTATAGTTGCCAATGTAAAAGCTTATTCTGTTTCTCAGATAAAATATACTCTGTTAAACAAACTTCTAACTCTTGTCTTCCCTCCCTAAAAATAGATTTGGAAATATCATAGATATTGTGAACTTTTTCATGAGCTCCTTATGTGAAAATTTTAGGAAATTTTATAATACAGAAGAAAAACTTCTTCAATATTCTTCCTTAGAAACCAAATTAGATTAAACTTTAAAATGCTTTTTAAATTATCACCTAATAGGATATGGGTTGCATTAGGGCTATAGACTGTCAGTAAACCTACTTTTTTAGCTACTTGGCAACTTGCTTGGAAATGGCCATGTTCTTTTTTCAGGTTATTACTTAATCTGTTATTGTTTGAGTGGAATTTTGTTAGAGGATTCTAAGGTTTCCAGCGGATTCTAACAATTTTACTACTATAATCTGCATAATTTTAAAATCTACTCTCACAACTATCTGAATATCTCTTAATTTTTATCCTGGAGTTGAACTAATCATCATGGTATATGAAGTACCCAGGTATTGATTGCTCGTTATGCTTTAAGGTCTATAGCTTAATTTAAAAAAAAAAATGGATTTTTAATAGCCCAGTTCCAATCTGTCATGTTAACCTTTCCAACTCATTTTAATTAATTTTATTTTCCAGGAAGCAGCCCAATATGGCAAGAAGGTGATGGTCCTGGACTTTGTCACTCCCACCCCTCTTGGAACTAGATGGGGTGAGCTTTTAAAATACTCTAGAAGTGATGTTTTCGAAGCTGTTTTCCCCTGGCTCCTAAAACCTAATTGAAAAAATCAAAAACTAAGTTAAAGAAAAACCAGCCCCAAAACATATATATCTTTTATTTGAGCTAAGTTAAAATGGATCAGGTTAAATGCTAAAAATTTAGGTTATCTAGCATATATAGGGGCTTATTAACTGAAAATAGAAACTTTTCATATATGGATTTCTGTTTTAAATCTACCTCCTACGTTCAACAAGAACTGGAATCAGATACCTTACTGCATAGCCCTTGCTGCTTCTGAGTTTTTATATGTTCCTTATTCATTTATTCAACAAATATTTATTGAAGATTCATTATGAACCAAGGCAGTGACTGTAGCAGTGAACTTGGTACATTCAAAGTTCCTGCCCTTGTGGAGCTTATGTTCTAAGTGGGGAGACAAAATATATGTAAGAACTTTAGGAATTGTGGTAAGTGGCATTGAAAAAATTATATAGTGGTATAGAGAGGAAGTAGATAAAGGAAAGTTTAACTTTGAGAAGATTATCAGGGAAGGCATCTGAAGAGGTGACATTTAGAAGAGGCCAAAGAATGAGAATGAGCCAGCTGTCAAAAGGTGAGGCAGAACCTTCCAGGCAGCTTTCCTCTTTCTCTGAAGATAGCACATACAAAGGCCCTGAGGTAGGTAAGAGTCCTTCATGGTTGTGGTGTGGATATCGGGAGCTGGAAGTGGTGATGTGAGCTGAGACCAGAGAAGAAGACAGGTGTCACTATCGAGGGCTTTGTAGGCCAAGATGAGGAATTTGGACTAATCAGAGCATATAATTTAGACCAAATTGGACTAATCAAAACATATAACTGAAACTTTGAAGACTCTAAGTCAGGGGAGCCATGTGATAATACAAATTTTTTTTTTTTTTTTTGAGACGGAGTCTTGCTCTGTCGCCAGACTGGAGTACAGTGGCACAATCTCTGCTCACTGCAACCTCAGTCCTTGGGTTCAAGCGAGCCTCCTGCCTCGGCCTCCCAAGTAGCTGGGACCGCAGGCGCACGCCATGACACATAGCTAATTTTTGTATTTTTAGTAGAAACGGGGTTTCACTATGTTGGCCAGGATGGTCTCCATCTCTTGACTTTGTGAGCCACCGTGCCTGGCCATGATAATATAAATTTTGTTAAAGATACTTGACTGCTTGCATTAGAAGGAACAAAGAAGCAAGAAGTCCATATAAGGTGATGTCACAAATTCTGATTCATCCGTGCAGCAGATATTTAATGTATCAATTCTGTGTCAGACACTGTTCTTGGTGCTAGGTATTTCCCTTTTGCCCTGTGGAGCTTACACTCCAGAGTGACACTGGTAGCATTCTGCTTAGAGGACTTACTTTGAGTTGTATTCTTTCTTATTCCTGTCATTTTGGTCACCTGCCTGTGTTTTGTTCTAATGGAAATAAGCTGTCACCATATTCTTTAAGCTTAGGGATATGAAACCTTTTTTTAGGGAGCAAGGGAAGTCATGCATCCTTTAAAAAATCAAGTGAATGCTATAGGCCACCTTCTTAAAAAATGCTCATATATACCAACTTTTATATCTAGTTTAAGACCCACTACATTCTAATCATGCACAGCATAACAGCTCCTTTATCAGTTACCTCTGTGCATAGATTCAATGGCAAGTACAGCTGCTGCTTGAATTACAATGGGACTACATCGTGATAAAAATCTTTGTATGTTGAAAACCTAAGTTGAAAATGCATTTAATATACCTAACCTACCGAACATTATAGCTTAGCCTAGTCTACCTTAAACATGCTCTGAACGCTTACATTAACCTAAGGTTGGGCAAAATCATCTAACACAAAATCTATTTTATAATAAAGTGTTAAATATCTCATATAATTTATTGAATACTGTACTGAAAGTGAAACACAGTATGGTTGCATGGGTATCAACATAAAGTAGAAAAATGACAAGTCAGAGGTTGTCTGTATAGGGTTGTGTACATAGTAAAATTTCAATTTCTGGCATCTTTATCAGCAGTCATTTAACTTTGAATCTTTGAAGTATGTGGAAATTGTGGAAATCTGCCCCTCTTTTTGTTTTGTTTTAGGATGATATTGCTGTGTTTGGTATAAAAGGGTCCCTGAACTTAGGAATGTTGTGAAGATTTAGGAATAAACTTATATAAACATTATTGGCCACATTAAGCATATATAATACAATATTTCTTAGAATTGTAATAATTGTTGACTTTTTTTTTCTTTGAAGGTTTGTAAGGTTTGAAAAGCAGGCTATAAACTGATTTCTCAATGTTTTTGTAGGTCTCGGAGGAACATGTGTGAATGTGGGTTGCATACCTAAAAAACTGATGCACCAAGCTGCTTTGTTAGGACAAGCCCTACAAGACTCTCGAAACTATGGATGGAAAGTCGAGGAGACAGGTACAGGAGGGAAAAGCTACTCTTCTGTTTGTGCTTTTAAGGGGTTGAGCTGCAATCTTGCAATGCATCATCCATTTCCGTGAAGATAGCAAATAGTCTAGCTGTTTTTTGTTTTTGTTTTTTGAGACAGAGTCTTACTCTGTTACCCACGCTAGAGTTCAGTGGCAGTGACGTGATCTCCACTCACCGCAACCTCGGCCTCCTGGGTTCAAGCAGTTCTCCTGCCTCAGCCTCCCAGTAGCTTGGATTACAGGCGCCTGCCACCATGCCCAGCTAATTTTTGTATTTTTAGTAGTAACAGAGTTTCTCCCATTTTGGTTAGGCTGGTCTTAAACTCCTGACCTCGTGATCCACCCGCCTTGGCCTCCCAAAGTTCTGGGATTATAGGCGTGAGCCACTGTGCCCAGCCAGCCTAGTTGTTTTTATTGTTTACATTTTTGATAGATATAGTCACTGGAATTATCCTTTGTCAAGTATTTACATAGTTGTAATGGTAATAACAGATACTGCATTTGGACTATGGGGTTTCTATTATATAAAATTAGAATTCTTTTGAATATATTGTCATGTAGTGTTTGTGAGAAATCATGCAGTGTTTATAATTTGTAAGGAAGTACTAATTATGTTTGTTTTCTTGAAGCTTTTGCATTTTTCTCCCTCCAAAGAAGTCTGTTTCACGAGCCAGTATTTGTCGGGGGTGGTGGGTGGTTGTTGAAGAGAGGGAGTAGTTAGACTTTGTTGGATTAAAAATATTTAGAGTACCCTGGATAACCTAGAAACCCTAGATGAGTTGAAGAGATTGGGATTATTAATTTTAGAAAGCAGGTTGCATTATCTATTAGAATAATAAAGGGAGAACCGGCACAGCTTCCTGGCTAATTTATGACATATGTCACTCTGTTATGAAGAGTGAAACTCCAACCTCTATCTGATTGAGGTTTGAGACCTATGGATTATGGAGCATTTGAAAGAAAATACTCTAGCCAGTAGCCAGGGTAAACTATTTTGTGTTTTTTTCAGGGTTTTAATTGTTTATTAAATGTAAAGATAAGACATAAATACATACTTTGAAAAATTTTGCTGTCACTCAAACTAGTCATGCTTCCTTTGTTGACACTTTGACTTTCTATTTAAAATCAATAGTACCTTTTTTTTTCTTTTTGATACGGAGTCTCGCTCTGTCACCTAGGCGCGATCTCGGTTCACTGCAACCTCTTCCTCCTGGGTTCAAGTGAGTGCAATGGCGAGATCTCGGTTCACTGCAACCTCCTCCTTCTGGGTTCAAGCGATTCTCCTGCCTCAGCCTCCTGAGTAGCTGGGATTACAGCTACCTCTCTCCGTGCCTGGCTAAGTTTTGTATTTCACCATGTTGGTCAGGCTGGGTTTCACCATGTTGGTCAGGCTGGTCTCCCAACACCTGACCTCGTGATCCGCCCGCTGCAGCCTCCAACGTGCTGGGATTGCAGGTGTGAGCCATTGCGCCTGGCCTAATAGTACCCTTTTCAAGTCTGGAATCTTAGAAAATCACTAACTTTTAAAGTTTTATAATGTTGGGATCACATTATTTGTTGAGATCCTTGAGAGAGAAAGGGATATGAGAAGAAATTTTGTAAAACATTGATAATTGCTGCGGCTTAGATGATTGGCACGTGTGGGTGAGTTATATACTATTCTGTTCTACTTTTAGTAGAGAAACAGCAAGTCCTGAGCCTTTCATGGTGGTGGTGGTAAACAGAGGCCAGGCAGGCAGGTTGGTCCAGGCTTCCTGTAGAACCATAACCACAGTGGCATCTGCAGTTATTATTTTTTCTTTCAGTTGAACCAGTCTCTTAAGGTTTGCTCTAATTCTAACATATGTTCATATGAATTCAATATCCATGAACTATCTATTCTCTAGGAGGCTTTAAATCAATTTTTGTATGCTGTCATTCCCACTTCCAGAGGCTGACCAGCAAGTGTTATAAGTCTGTTTTCAACACTTTCTGTATAGCCAGGCTACTTGCCCACTGAATTGGTCTCCATATTCCTCATTTCCATGAGAGAAGATTTCAGTATATGTTGATTCGCTTCTTCCATCCAAATCACAGCTGCCCTAGGACCTGTCTTCTGCCTACCACTAGAGTATATTTACCTGTATCTTGTTTTTTTCCTAGTAATTTGTAAGATATTAATTATTGGGCCAGGTGGCTCATGCCTGTAACCCCAACAGTTTGGGAGTCCAAGGTGGAAGGACCACTTTGAGGCCAGGAGTTTGAGAGTACCTTGGGCAAGAAAGGAAGACCCTGTCTCTACAAAAAAAAAAAAAACAAAACTTAGTTGGACATGGAAGCCCTCGCCTATAGTCCCAGCTTCTCAGGTGGCTGAAGCAGGAGGATAACTTGAGTTCAGGAGTTCGAGGCTGCAGTGAGTGATGATTGATTACACCACTGCACTCCAGCCTGGGCAACAGAGCTAGACCCTATCTCTAAAGATGAGATTATTGAGGCTGGGCGCAATGGCTCAGACACCTGTAATCCCAGCACTTTGGGAGGGTGAGGTGGGCCGATCAAGAGGTCAAGAGATGGAGACCATCCTGGCCAACATGATGAAACCCTATCTCTACTAAAAATGCAAAAATTACCTGGGTGTACTGGCGTGTGCCTGTAGTCCCAACTCTTGGGAGGCTGAGGCAGGAGAATCTGTTGAACCCAGGAGGCGGAGGTTGCAGTTAGCTGAGATTGCGCCACTGCACTCCAGCCTGGCAACAGAGTAAGACTCTGTGTCCCAAAAAAAAAAAAAGTTAGCTGGGTGTGGTGGCCTGCACTTGTAGTCCCAGCTACTCAGGAGGCTGAGGCATGAGAATAGTTTGAACCCTGTGAGGGTGGAGGTTGCAGTGAGCTGATAGTGCCACTGCATTCCAGCCTGGGCAACAGAGCAAGACTCTGTCTGGGGGGAAAAAGAAGAAAGATTGTTGAATAACAAAGAACTGATTTTTATCCTTTGAAATTTAATATTGCTTTAGTGCCCTGACTTAAAAGATTAATTTCATTATGACAGAATAAAAAGAATTTTTAAAAGTTCTATGATAAGATGTGGGAGTTTGGAGGGAAATGAGATAGACTCTTAAAATTCTGTCTAGATGAACAGTGAGTGAATTTTTTTCTGTAAAAGGCCAAATGGTAAATATTTTAGGATTCTTGGGCCACTGGGTCTCTAGTAGCCAATTAACTCTGCTCATGTAGTGTGAAAGCAGCACTAGAAAATATTGAAATAAATACACATGGCTGTATTTTAATAAAGGCTGTATTTTAATAAAGCTTTATTTACAAAAAGGTGATGGGCTGGATTGGCCCATGGTGCCAATTTGCCAGTCCCTAGCATAAACACTGTTACTAGTGTAGTGACTCAGTAGTTGGCTACATCAGAAACTCTTGGATTTTCTTACAAATAGAGAATCCTAAACCTTAATATATTCCAGAAATCAGTAAAATTTGAGTTCATTTCTAGATAAAGAAGGAAAAAGTTTGTGTATTGTTACTTTAGTTTAAAATTGTCAGTTCTGTCTTATATTTATTTAATTGTATTAGTCTTATAAAAGGGAAAGAATATTTGAAGATGAAAAAGTAACATACGTGCGCAAAATGGAGGATATGCCCTTTTAGATTGCCTTTAGAGCTCTGCTACTTGTATTTCACTTGTGTGGTTATTGCGAAATGATCTTTGCCAGGAGTTGAAAAGCCAAACAAGATTTTGTCTTATTTTCTTGTACAGTTAAGCATGATTGGGACAGAATGATAGAAGCTGTACAGAATCACATTGGCTCTTTGAACTGGGGCTACCGGGTAGCTCTGCGGGAGAAGAAAGTTGTCTATGAGAATGCTTATGGGCAATTTATTGGTCCTCACAGGATTAAGGTAATTGTGTGACATCCTGACTTAGCTCTTTTTTTTTTTTTTAAGCTTTAGTTGGAAAATGTTAAAATATTATAGTAAAAGTATATATATGTGAAAGTATTATAGTAAAAGTATATGTATGTGAAAGTATTATAGTAAAAGTATATATATGTGAAAGTATTATAGTAAAAGTATATATATGTCACCTAGACTATCCAGTTTGGTGATTTTGCTGTCATATCCAATGGGGCCTTGCGTGGAGGTATGGTAAAATGTAAGCATACTGGACTGGATCACTTGGATTTGAGGCTTGGCTCTGCCTCTTAGTAGCATTGTGACTTTGACTAAGTTTGTTAAATACTCAGCCTTAATTTATCCTTTTTATTATATTATTGTTCTCATTATAAGGATGAAATGAGATAATGTAGTGAATGACCTTTGTTAATATGAAGGTTACAATTCTGAGGAACGAATACTTAATAAGGTTTTCATATTGGTTCCTTTGTAGGCAACAAATAATAAAGGCAAAGAAAAGATTTATTCAGCAGAGAGATTTCTCATTGCCACTGGTGAAAGACCACGTTACTTGGGCATCCCTGGTGACAAAGAATACTGCATCAGCAGGTAAGGAAAAAATGCAGGGAGGAAAAGAAAAACCCATTGTGGATTTTTGCTTTTGCAAGTTTCTTCAAATCCGCTTCATCAATTTCTTGGACTTCAGACAGATTTCTTTGCCACATTGTGCCCTCTCTAGGGGCCAGGGTTTGGGAGAAAGAAAAAAAGGAAAAATTATTTTAAAGGAAAGCTTTTTTTTTTTTTTTTTGAGACAGATTCTCATTCTGTTGCCAGGCACCAGGCTGGAGAGCAGTGGCGTGATCTCGGCTCACGGCAACCTCCGCCTACCGGGTTCAAGCAATGCTCCTGCCTCGGTCTCCCAAGTAGCTGGGACTATAGGCGTGTACCACCACACCCAGCTAATTTTTGTATTTTTCAGTAGAGATGAGGTTTCACCATGTTGGCCAGGATGGTCTCGATTTCTTGACCTTGTGATCCACCTGCCTCGGCCTCCCAAAGTGCTAGGATTACAGGCATAAGCCACCGCGCCCAGCCAGGAGAACATTTTAAATATTGAAAACTTGGTCATCTTGTTACACAGAGTTAGTAGCACTAACATACTAGCATATAGATTTATATCTACATTTGTATTTGAAATTTATATGTGTGTGAGTATATAAGTATATATTTAAAAAGCCAAATGAATATTCACAACATTTTGTAAAATAAGTATAATACGTATATACATTTAGATTTTGTAGAATGAGGATCATGTATTATCCTTCAACACATACAGAATGGCCGCTATAAGAATTAGAGGATGGCAGGCCATTTAGATTTATCGACCTCTAGACCCCACTGAATGCTGTTTGAATGGTTGCAGTGTCATTGTAGAAGGACCTCTTGAAACCAGTCAAGCAAGGAGAGGTTTTTCTGTGTGGTTTATTTTTGCCCATCAAATGAAAACACTGCTGACATTGTTCAGGAGCTTTCAATTATGAAGTCATTAAGACAGAGTGTTGGTAAATGTGTCCTCTTGAATGCTTTTTGCTCAGGAGTTTCTGATTGTCTTATAAGTTACTCTTCTCCTTCAGGCTGTTTTTGGTATATGATATTATCCTTTCCCACATGGTGGGAAAGGCAGGTCTCTGGGGCCTTTTTAACAAGGATATTAGCCCCATTCATGAGAGCTCTGCCCTCATGGCCTAATCACCTCCCAAAAGGTCCACCCCTCAGTATGATTGCCTTGGGGTTTAGGATTTTAATGTATGCATTTTGGGGGTACATAAGCATTCAGACAATAGCAGGCTCCCTTCCGATATTTTTTAAAAACTCGTTCTTGGCTCATGCCTATAATCTCAGCACTTTGGGAGGCCGAGGTGGTCAAATTACGAGGTCAGGAGATTGAGACCATCCTGGCCAACATGGTGAGTGAAACCCCGTCTCTACTAAAAATACAAAAATTAGCTGGGCATGGTGGCGCGTGCCTGTAGTCCCAGCTACTCAGGAGGCTGAGGCAGGAGAATTGCCTGAACCCAGGAGGTGGAGGTTGTGGTGAGCCGAGATCGAGCCATTGCACTCCAGCCTGGGTAACAAGAGTGAAACTCCATCTCAAAAAAAAAAAAAAAAAAAAAAAAAAAAAAAAAAAAAAAAAAAAGCCAGGCAAGATGGCTCACACCTGTAATGCCAGCACTCTGGGAGGCCATGGCAGGTGGATCACCTGAGGCCAGGAGTTCGAGACCAATCTGGCCAACATGGTGAAACCCCGTCTCCACTAAAAAATAACAAAATTAGCCAGGCTTGGTGGCGGGTCCCTATAATCTCAACTACTCTGGAGGCTGAGGCAGGAGAATCCTATGCTAGGTGGAGGTTGTGAGCCGAGATCATGCCACTGCACTACAGCCTGGGCAACAGGGCGAGACTTCATCTCAAAACAAACCAAACAAACAAGAAAAATAACTCATTCTCTAACAATGCTTTTATTTTTATGATCTCTGTGTCCTGTATATTCCTAGCTCAACTAGAAGACTTTTGTCAGCTTCTACTTTTTATAGTTGGCTTTTATATTTCAAGATATTGAAAGTTTTTTGGTTTCTTTTCTCCATGTTTGTTCACACTCTTGATAATAATTGGTTTCCACTAAGAAGAAGTAACACAGATTTTTCCACCTCAGAGAGAGCTGAATGGTGCATGAGGATGGAGGTTTGCGTTTGCAAATCTATGATTTATTCCAAACAGTTCAGAATCATTTAGTGTGAAGATGAGTTGTACTAACTGACTAATATCAGGAGTTACACAGTTTGCTGTGTTTAGCTATGGGTAGCTTGAATTACTCCCAACGCAACTGAGTGGCAAGAAAGGGTATCTAAGAATTATAAAAACTTTTCATGTATTATATGTGTAGCTAGTAGAATGTTTATCATCCTGAAAGTATGTTCTTAGCAAAGTAAAAATGTGTACTTGGATTTAGTAATTATTCATATATGAACATTATTTTTATTCTTTCTTCCTCTCCCCCACCCCACCCCACAAGTGATGATCTTTTCTCCTTACCTTACTGCCCGGGGAAGACCCTCATCGTTGGAGCATCCTATGTTGCTTTGGAATGTGCTGGATTTCTTGCTGGTATTGGTTTAGATGTCACTGTTATGGTTAGGTCCATTCTTCTTAGAGGATTTGACCAGGAAATGGCCAACAAAATTGGTGAACACATGGAAGAACATGGCATCAAGTTTATAAGACAGTTCGTACCAATTAAAGTAAGTGGGTTTGCCTGTAGGTTTGTTGATTCTATTCACGATAAAAGGCAAAAAGAGAGTTGAGTTGGTAGTGGAAGCACCCTTTCAGCATTATAAACCATCGGAAATGCTGATTCCCCTACTATTGTATATTGTTATACAAACCTGTACCTACCTAGCATCTAAACACCTATGTAACTTTGTTCTTACTTATAGATTAATAATCTCTTCCTTTGGTTTTCTTCTGTTCTCTTCTGTTTAATGCTTCCCTTATGCATTCCTTTGTCATCTTTGGTCTGGTAATACTTTTTTTCTTCATATGCACCAGAGATTTAAATAAGAATTCAAGAATAGGCACCCTCCACACTCGCCGGCTCCCCATAGGACATCCCCCCTTGGTATACGATACAGTCTCAACATATACACTACATACTTCTGGCATCCTTGGTAGAGATTATCTCATTTATTTATGTATGCTAACCTTTTTTGCTCTTTTACTCTTTTGAAAAGTTCTAATAACATGCCACATCACACCTGGGACTTGTTAACATTATCACAATAGTTTTGACACATAAGAGTGACAAAATTGAACACTTAGTATATGTCTCAGACTCATAGATAGTTTTCTCTAGTGCAGGGAAAATGGTGGGACTATTTTGTTAAGGAATTATAGTTGTCATTTTTTTTTTTCGTCTCTCAATGGGTTAACTTGAGTTGTGTATGTGACTATGATCTCCTAATGCTGTTAGATAAGAATATGAACTTTGAGGTCGTCACGATCTGAATTCAAATACTGTTTGGCCAGTTTCTTGCTCTATGACTTTGTAAGAGTTACTTAACTTCTCTGAACCTGTTTCTTTTGTAAAATGAGGTTGATAATAGCATCTAAGAATTCTTGTGAGGATTGAATTAGCCAACACTTATAAAGTAATTAGAAAAGTACCTGGTAGAGAGTAAGTCTGAAGTGAATCTATCTCATAATATTGTTGTGGAGAGTAAGGCACAAATTTCCTGGAAGCTGTCAGTGCTTGATTACTGTAGCTGTTTTTAATTTTTATTTTTTTTTTTGGAGATAGAGTCTCGCTCTGTTGCCTAGGCTGAAGTGTAGTAGCCCAATCTCGGCAGACTGCAATCTCTGCCTCCCAGGTTCAAGCGATTCTGGTGCCTCAGCTTCCTGAGTAGCTGGGACCACAGGTGCTCACCACCATACCTGGCTAATTTTTGTATTTTTAATAGAGAGAGGTTTCACCATGTTGGCCAGGCCGGTCTTGAACTCCTGACCTCAAGTGGTCCTCCCAGCTCAGCCTCTCAAAGTGCTGGGATTACAGGTGTGAGCCACCGCACCTGTCCTGTAGCTGTTTTTTTAGAGTAGAGGCATATGTGCTATATTTGTATTAGAGCTATGATTCGAAAACAACAGCTGTATGTATATGCTGTACTGATAGAAAGTAACATCTTCCTATATAAATTTCTTAACATTTGGGGAGTTGTGGACCCCTTTGAAAACCTGGTGGACTAATCCTAGTAAAATGGGGTTGCCAGGGTATCTGATTCCCACAGGTAGGTATTAAACTCTTGCTGTATTCTAAAGTGACCGAGTGGAAGGAACCTTCGGTGGAGAGCGGGAAGAGAGTACATTTTGGATGGAGAATGCAGTATGTGTACAAAGGTCCTGTGGGGAGAAATACTGTTGTAGATACAAAAAAGGCCTGATTGAAGTACAAAAGTGGATAAGGGTGGAGGTAGGATGAGGCCCTTATCGTTTTCAAAGAAATCTTAAGCAGTGGACCAATTAAACTCTTCTCTAAGGATTAGGACATTTTAATTAAAATTAAAGAGGAAAGACTTTTCCAGTATGTCCAAAGAAGTTTATTTAACTATATAAGAAAGAAAGGGAATTCAGGAAGGAAATCTTTATTTTTTATTGATGTCAAATAAAATAACCCTGGACAGTTTTCTAGGTGAAAGAATTTCTAAGTCATTGTACCTAGTCTGTAGGTTGTTGTTGACATCTATGTGTAGTGGGTTGGTATATTCATTTTCATCCACCATCATTCAAATATTAGGGGTCGCTCATTTCTTTCTACAGCCTTAACAACCAGAAACAACCCCTGGTTCTGATAAATGCCCTCATTTCCTTTCCCACGCCGATATTTAAGACTTAATACAGTTACCTATATTACTACTGACCTATTCTAATATCTATCCTTTGTTGTCAGTGAAAGCTGAGCATCTGTAGTCAAAAGGGAATCTCTGAATTTGGGCAATAGTTGCCCTCCATGGGATTAATCGTTCTGGGTGAATTATAGGATAGAATCCTGGGAAAAGCAGTAAGTCATTGGTTTGATTTTAGGGATGATAGTGTGCTTTCTGTACCTTTCTTTTTTCCGTATTTTTCTCTGAATTTCTTTTTAAGACGAGTCTCACCATGTTGGCCAGGATGGTGTCGATCTCCTGACCTCGTGATCCACCCGGCTTGGCCTCTCAAAGTGTTGAGATTACAGGTGTGAGCCACCGGGCCCAGCCTTTTCTCTGAATTTTATTGCTTGAGAACTCTTTAAAAGAAAGCCCCTTTAGCAGACAGCATTGAGCAGCAAAAAGAAGGAGATAATCATTATCACCCTAATAATGTTAAGTGAGGGAGATGAGACATAAAAGACCTTTTTTTTTTTTTTTTTGAGATGGAGTCTGTGTTGCCCAGGCCACAGTGCAGTGGCTCCATCTTAGCTCACTGCAACTTCCACCTCTCAGGTTCAGGCGATTCCCCTGACTCAGCCTCTCAAGTAGCTGGGACTACAGGCATGTGCCACCATATCCAGCTAATTTTTGTATTTTTTTTTAAGTAGAGACGGGGCTTCACCATCTTGGCCAGGCTGGTCTTGAACTCTTGACCTCTTGATCCACCTGCTTTGGCCTCCCAAAGTGCTAGGATTACAGGTGTGAGCTACTGTGCCCAGCCCATAAAAGACCTTTCAAGCAAGATTTTATATTTTAACTTTGAGTTAACCAGATAGAAGGGGAAGTTACCGAATCCAACTTGATAAATGTTTTTATTTCACAGTAAAATTTTGTTACTCTTAACAGGTCGAACAAATTGAAGCAGGGACACCAGGCCGACTCCGAGTAGTAGCTCAGTCTACCAATAGTGAGGAAATCATTGAAGGAGAGTATAATACGGTAAGGAATGGGCTTAGGTTAATACTTTACCAGAAAGCAAATAATGTGCTTATTGAATATTGTTTAGGAACTTAAAATGGCTCTTAGGGATTTCCAGGTGTACTGGTTCTATGCCCATTCTAAGACATCTCAATAATTTGTGATATTAAAATTTGTTTTGGTGGCCGGGCGTGGTGGCTCACTTTGGGAGGCTGAGGTGGGCAGATCACAAGGTCAGGAGTTCGAGACTAGCCTGGCCAATGTGGTGAAACCGTATCTCTACTAAAACACAAAAATTAGCTGGGCATGGTGGTAGGCGCCTGTAGTCCCAGCTTCTTGGGTGGCTGAGGCAGAAGCATTGTTTGAATCTGGGAGACAGAGGTTGCAGTGAGCTGAGATTGTGCCACTGTACTCCAGCCTGGGCAACAGAGTGAGACTCCGTGTCCGAAAAGAAAAAATTGTTTTGGTATATGGATGGCTTCAGATTTTTTCCACTATAACTTAAGGCAACAGAATTTTTTTTTTTTTTTTTTTTTTTTTTTTTTGAGACTGAGTCTTACTCTGTCACCCGGGCTAGAGCGCGGTGGCACACTCTCGGCTCACTGCAGTCTCCACCTCCCAGGTTCAAGCGATCCTCCTGCCTCAGCCTTCCAAGTAGCTTGGACTATAAACATGTGTCTCCATACCAGACTAATTTTTGTATTTTTAGTGTAGATTGGGTTTCACCATGTTGGCCACGCCAGTCTCGAACTCTTGACCTCATGACCCACCCGCCTCTGCCTCTCAAAATGCTGGGATTACAGGCATGAGCCACTGTGCCTGGCCAGGCAACAGAATTTTTAAATGGACCAGAATTCCTGTCTTGTGTTCTTCCCTTTCATCTCCCCAGGCAACCACTTAAAAAATAATTTAGTCATAGACTATGATGTTGTTGTCTTTAAACTTGGATAGGTTTATTAAGGCATTACAGATTCTCTTTTTCCTAATTAGAAGTGCAAAATAATTTCTGCTATTTCATGTTCAAAGGGTTTTTTTCCCTGAGGATTTTAATTTATTTAAACTCTTGTGTTACTTTTTTAATGAAATATTTATTTCCAGGTTTGATAAATGAAACCAGATTAACTTAGTAAGCAGAGAAAAATATGATTAAGTAATAAATGCAAAGCCTTTTTGTTGTCAGTCACTAATATATTAATAATTTTTCAGGTGTTGTTGGCAATAGGCAGAGATGCTTGCACAAGAAAAATTGGCTTAGAAACTGTAGGGGTGAAGATAAATGAAAAGTAAGAAAAAAATCTTTATTATGTAATAATGCTATTTCAGTTATTTACAGCGTTGGTCAATTATAGAATTTTAGTGTTTTTGTTTGTTTATTTTTGACACAGAGTCTTGCTCTGTTGCCCAGGCTTGAGTGCAGTGGTGCAATCTCATGTCACTGCAACCTCTGCTTTCTGGGTTCAAGTGATTCTTGTGCCTTAGCTCCCTAATAGCTGGATTACAGACACCTGCCATCATGTCTATAATCATGTTGGCCAGGCTGGTCTCCATCTCTTGGCCTCTAGCGATCCACCCACATCAGCTTCCCAAAGTGTTGGGATTACAGGCGCAGAAAACTTTTCTTCCAGTGGCATTCACATTAGTATTTCTGTTTTCTTTTTCCATTTTGGGGGATGTTATAATTTAGAATCCTCACTCTTAACCTCTGTGTTGGAGTTCTTCCATTCTAAGATTTCTTAGAGTTTTCTTAATTCTTTGATTTTCAAAAGTGGCCAGAGTTGTCATGATAAACTTTTTTGTTTCTTTGAGCTGTTTTGTTTTATTTTTAATACATTAGCACATTGTCCTCAGCTAGAGTCGTGATTTTGGGCTTCCTTGGGAAAAAGGAGGATTTTGTTCTCCTTAATTAATTATGGTAATTAATGATAATTTTTAACTGAATAAAATTTCAGGACTGGAAAAATACCTGTCACAGATGAAGAGCAGACCAACGTGCCTTACATCTATGCCATTGGCGATATATTGGAGGGTAAGGTGGAGCTTACCCCAGTTGCAATCCAGGCAGGAAGATTGCTGGCTCAGAGGCTCTATGCAGGTTCCACTGTTAAGGTGAGTGTTGTGCTTATCCTCACTAGATACTGTTGTCAATAATACTCCCAGTTCCTTATTTAAGGGGCAGTTGGGAAGTTTTGCAGATCTTGAATATTTTAGTTATTTTGGTGATAGCATCCTAGATGTCCTTTATTAGCTGTATTCCAGACAAGATAGTATTAAGGCTGCTGTACATTTGTGACTTTATATGAAAATGGACATTCTTGGATTCATATTGTGAATAAAGATCTTGATTAATCAGGTTTTGGCACTATTGTTAAATAGCATACTTCATATCCATATACTCTAAATAGTTGCATTTTATGTCTGTTTTATTATTGCCAATATAAATTAAATGTTCTAAGGTCTTTTTATGGCACTTATCTAGGCTATAAAAGGACTTGAGGATTTAGGTAATGGTGTCAGTGTGCAAAGTAACTTAAACCACTATTTCCTCTGTCAATTTTGAACTTTTTTGAAGTGTACCCTTTTTTTTAAGTTTTAACTTTGCCTATTATAACTCCTTACCTCCATTTTTAAACAGTGTGACTATGAAAATGTTCCGACCACTGTATTTACTCCTTTGGAATATGGAGCTTGTGGCCTTTCTGAGGAGAAAGCTGTGGAGAAGTTTGGGGAAGAAAATATTGAGGTAATTTCTCTTTTCTCCTATATGAAATTACTACTTTAATCCTTCAGAATTTTAAAGTATACAGAAAAGTTGAAAAATAGTACAAAGAATTTTCATATACCCATTATCCAGAGTCATATATTACTAACATTTTGCCAATTTATTTTAGACACTTTCAGTATTTTCCTTCTTTCTCTCTCTCTCTCTCTCTGTCTCTCTGTGTGTGTGTGTGTGTGTGTGTGTGTGTGTGTGTGTGTGTTTCTGCGAATAATTTGAGAGTAAGTTGAATGCTCCTTTATCCCTAAATACTTATTGTATACTTCTATGAACAAGGGGATTTTCCTATATAACCACAGTGTAGTTACTACTTTCAGGAGATTTAGTATTGAGTAATATTTTTATCTGATTTAACTCTCATTTTCTAATTTTGTCAGTCAACCGAATTGTATTTCCCTTGTAAAAATCATATTTATTGATTTCTCTTGATTAATTATAGGAAAGTGAATGCTCTGACCATTAGTACTACTTGTTTATAGCATTACCTTCTAATTTGTACTAACTTTTCTGCTTACATTTTATCATGAACGAAAATGCACATGAAATACAGTATTCATTCCTATAATAAAGATATACTCTTCTTATAATCAGAAAAAAATATTAATAATGTGTTACTAATAGGCCAAGATATAACATGCTACTACCAATGCATGTAATAAAAAGATTATTTTGTTTGTTTGTTTTGAGATAGAGTATCACTCTGTCGCTCAGGCTGGAGTGCAGTGGCGTGATCTCGGCTCACTGTAACCTCTGCCTCCAGGGTTCAAGTGATTCTTCTGCCTCAGCCTACTGAGCAGCTAGGACTACAGGCACGTGCCACCACCCCGGTTAATTTGTTGTAATTATTGTAGAGACAGGGTTTCACCGTGTTAGCCAGGATGGCCTTGATCTCCTGACCTTGTGATCCACCCACCTCGAGCTCCCAAAGTGCTGGGATTACAAGTGTGGGCCATCATGCCCAGCCTGTACTTCTTCTATTAAGCGGTGCTATACTATAATTTGTTAAGCCATTCTTTGATTAGCTTGTTTACAGTTTTTTCATTATTATAAATAGAATGACGAACATCTTCATAATTCATTGTTTCTCAGATTATTTTTTGAAGATAGATCCTCCTATGAGTGTGTGTGTATATATATACATATATAATAACATACATATATAATTAAATTTTGAAATTTTTAACATATATTTCATTTCTTGATAGACAATATTTAAGTTTTTTTAATTTGCTTTTTTGTTATAGAAGTGTAATGTGTTTGAGTTGAAGAAACTTTGAAAATTGTAAGGGAAAGAGGAAACAATTACTCATGGACTTATGTCTGTAACACAGCAATTTTTAGCAATTTGGGGTCATTCCTTTAATTTTTTTCCTATAAAATTATGATACTATGATACTGTACTTAAATGTTGTAACCCATGTTTATTTTAAAAATTATGTATTACAACATGGAAGAACACTACTTATGTCTTCATAATCAGTTTGCTTGTAAAAGGTAGCAAAACATGTTTTGAACTGAGGCTAGCAGCTGGGGGAGAAAAAAAAATCCATTTGGTCATCCAGGAATTACATCAGTAAGGATGCTGTCCTTCCAGACTTCCTTCCTCCTTCTCTTCTTCCTTCCTTCATTCCTTCCCTGTCACCTTCCTTCATTGCTTTTAGTGAATTATGCCAAAGGAGGAAATGTCTTTTGGAAGCATTAAGCAAGAGAACCAGGTAATTACTATAATTGATCCTGGCACCTTATTTGTTTCTTGCCCAAGTTGTCATTCACATTGGGTAACAAGATAGTATTGAGGGTTGCGTATGTGTGTGTTTTCAATGTAAGACAGCAGGTAATTAAATGGCTTCTTTCTCTCATTCTCTTGTTCTTTTTTGTTATTAGTTAGGGTGTATTCTTTTGAGGTTGAGATATACATAATTAAGGGATGAGCTTATAGCAAAAGTGCCTGACAGCAAGGAGTTTAAGGTCATTTACCTTTTGACCAGATTCCTATTTATTCCATGAATGTTATTGTTTAATGAAAGTCTACTTTGTCTCCACTGTCTTTCACCGTACATAATGTTTGACAGACATGCTGTTTAAAATAATGTGTCTAAATTTTGCTTTTGTATTTTCTTAGGTTTACCATAGTTACTTTTGGCCATTGGAATGGACGATTCCATCAAGAGATAACAACAAATGTTATGCAAAAATAATCTGTAATATTAAAGACAATGTAAGTGCAATTCTCACTTAATCCTTTTCCAATAATTTTATTTTTACTTAGGTTTTTAAATTTTATTTTATTTTATTTTATTTTATTTTTGAGATGGAATCTTGCTCTGTCCTCTAGGCTGGAGTGTGGTGGTGCAGTCTTGACTCCCTGCAACCTCTGTCTCTTGGGCTCAAGCAATTCTCCTGCCTTAGCCTCCTAAGTAACTGGGATTAGAGATGCATGCCACCATGCCCAGCTAATTTTTGTATTTTTTTTTTTTAGTAGAGAAGGGGTTTTACCATGTTGGCCAGGCTGGTCTTGAACACCTAACCTCGTGATTCGCCCACCTCCCAAAGTGCTGGGATTACAAGCGTGAGCCACCACACCCAGCTTTAGTTTTTATTCTATAGCTTAGTTGGTCACATGGTACAGATGGCATTCCTTCAGTATTTCGCCTGCCAGTCTTCTCAGCTAATAGATATCAGCAGCCGGCAAGGACCTTGCCTGCTCTCCCCTCATCTTCACTGGCACGAGGCCCTACACTTAGTCAACAGGCAGCCAAAACTTACTGAGAGAAGGAACCAAAGGCATAACTTGAGAACTGTCTGTTTGTTTTTATAAAAGAGGAACAATAAAGTCATCAACTATCAAAATATAGTGAATAACAAAAAAGAGCAATGCACATTTGATGCTCAGCAACTGGGACTAATGAAAAAGAGCTCTTAATTGAGTTCTAAGATTTCATTGCCTCCTGCTACATGTAACACTGGTCAGGTATTATTACATGTAAATCTAATGTATTTAAGTGCTTTTTAGTAGTTCCTCCTACAGATATACTTTATTTATACCATAAGGCCCCAATTGTCAGGGTGAATATGTGTAAGAGTACAATGTGCTATATATTCCAATACTTTTTTTAGCAGACACCTGTGAAGGCCTGTGAGCAAACTCTATACCTCACAGGTATAGAGTTATTTCCATATGTACGAAATGAGGGATTGGATAATTCATATTTTTTAAACTGTTTTGACTGCTGCCACACATTGTAACCTGGGACACAGGTATGCATATACACACACTCTCTTTAAGTGATGTATTGACTCTTAAGAAAACCAATCTTTTTAACTTATCTGACACTTTTTAAAAAATGACCTCAGTAAAAGTATAAATTATGTTAAAGAATCTATATGTTAAAAGCCTAGTAAACTCTGATAATGTTTTAATCTCAAAATTTTAATATAATTAAGCCATGTTTCCTATTTGGAAACTACTGTTTGTTTTAGGCAGTAGGACAGTTACAGCTTGGTTTTTTGGTAGAACCCAGGGTTTTAGAAAACATTTTCCTGGATCCACTGCAAAAAAGAAAAGCTTTAAATGAATATACTAGGATAACCCATAATGAGCTACACAGTTAACATAAAAAACAATTGTATACATAGTTTTTATTTTTAGGCAGATTTTCTTAAAAGTTTTTTATATGGGCGTATATTAGATATCACTTTTGCTGCATACCAAAGGAGAAAATGTCAGGATTCTCATTGGCAGTATATTAACTGCCCGGTCTCGCTGAGAGACACTTCAGTTGCTCATAGCAGTCAGTGAAACCTTGCAGGTTTCCTTCCTACCGAGCAAATCCATTTTAGCCATATGTATTTTGTTCTTTTTTCAGTGTTTCAATTTGTTCAAATGGCATTGCTAGTATAATGTGAAAAATAATTTTACTATCAATAAACCTGCCAGTAGTTGAGGTCATAAGCAGGGTGACAGTGTTTTCAGTTATTTTCATAGATAAAGATGGTAATAGAGAAGATGAATATTTGTTACTGCTCTTTTGTCATGAGCTATCTGAGGCAAAAGCTTGTAGAACTTGGCTATCCCTGGGGCGTGCTTTATTCATTTTGAGTCAGTCACTTGACTTCAGTGTCTAAATGTCCTTGATTCCAAATTGTACTTACAATGTTTATTATCTGCTGGCTTTTGTTCTCTGCTATTTTTTTTTTTAACATAAAATGTTTAAAATGTAATAAAGATGAGGAAAGTACTCACCATCCAAAGTCAACGAATGTTAACATTTTGCTGTATTTGCTTCAGACCTTTTTTCTTATAAACAATCACATATGCAGTTTACAACAGCTTAAATTTTTGAGCACTTAATATGTACTAGGCACTATAAAAGTCTACAGGTAATAGGTTATGTAATCCTTACACAAGCCTGTGAGGTATATGCTGTTGTTTTCCCCTTTTTTTAGATAAGGAAACTGAAGCACGCGGAAGTTAAGTAATTGTATTCAAATCATTTACCTAGGTAAGGGCAGATCTGTACATTCATTCTCACACAATGTAGATACCATGCTATTAACTATTATTCCTGTGCAGTCTTCTGTCTTCCTTCGCTCCCCGAGAGGCAAAACTTAATGCAGTCAAAGGGTCTCTCATACTTACGTTCTTCTGTTTGCCACCTATTTATGAATGCATAAACATTATACAGTGTTTGTGGTTTAATTGAAGGTGGCATCCTCATTATATAGAGTTCTGCAACTTTTTTATAATCTCATATTTTTAGATCCTTTTCACATTATTACGTGTAAATGTATTTTAAGTGGTTTTTAGTAGTTCCTCCTACAGATTATACTTTATTCGTACCCTAAACCCGAAAATGTCAGGGTGAATATGTGTTAAGAGTACAATATACAGTATATTACTGTCCTTTGTCAGCAGAACAACTTCCTGATTGTTCCCAGGGAGTGACAGAACCTTAGACAAGTTCTGCACCCCACAGCCTGAGTTGTTGCCTCATTTGTTATGATGAGATTGGACTAGATAGTCTAGTCTTGCCAGAGTCCCCACTGAAAATCTATCAGCTGAACAGTTGAGCACATCAGATTTCTCTGCTTTTGGCACAGGTAGCCAGAGTTTGAGATTTCAAATTTATCCAAAAGAATTTCTACACAGGTATTTTAGAATGCCAGACATTTTTCTTTTGCTTTCAAAAATGTTTTCAGACTTTGCCGGGCACAGTGGTGGAAATACCTGTAATTGCAGCACTTTGGGAGGCTGAGGTGGGTGAACGGTTTCAGCTCACAAGTTTGGGGCCAGCGCAGGCAACATGGCGAAATCCCATCTCTATTAAAAACAAAACAAAAATGTTTTCAGACTTTGGTGATCTTGCACTATTTATCCTTAAAACCTTATTTAAAATGACTTTTTAAATTTTATTTTTATTTTATTTTTTAGAGACAGGGTCTTTCTTTGTCACCCAGGATGGAGTGCAGTGGTGTAATCATAGCCCACTGTAGCCTTGACCCCCTGGACTCAGGCAGTCCTCCCACTTCAGCCTCCCAAGTAGCTGGGACTACAGATGTAAGCCACCATGCCCAGCTAATTTTTTAATTTTTTTTTTTTTTTTAATAGAAACAGAGTCTCCCTGTGTTGCCAGGCTGGTCTTGGACACCTGGCTTCAGGTGATTCTCCTGCCTCAGCCCCGCAAAGTGCTGAGGCTTGAGATTACAGGCTTGAGCTATGGTGCCAAGTCAAAATGACTTAAATTTGAATGACTACTCTTAAGGGTCCCAGCTATTGCAGATAGTCTGTGTGGAGCTGAGGCAATCAAATATAGGATGTGAGGATGCCCTGCCCTTTGATAATATTTTCCAGAGCATTTTGGTTATTAAAGACCTGCTGGCATCTTTGCCTTTTGTATTTTTCCTCATAAAATGAGTAATCTCTTGTAGCTGTCTCTTGTGTCTTTGTTCTTATTTGAAGTGAGCATCATATTCTCTGTATTGGCTCATGTTGGGGAGTCTTTAGCCTAAATAGCTGTTACCAGCAGTCATTAAAGTTTCTGGACATTTTTGAGTTGCATTTTTAAGAAAAGAGACTGGAGAACTGCTCTAGTCTGTGTAGGAAGAGAAGGGGAGAAAAATCAGTTTAATTGCATTATTTTATTTTTTTTACTTTAGGAACGTGTTGTGGGCTTTCACGTACTGGGTCCAAATGCTGGAGAAGTTACACAAGGCTTCGCAGCTGCACTGAAATGTGGACTGACCAAAAAACAGCTGGACAGCACAATTGGAATCCACCCTGTCTGTGCAGAGGTGGGTTATCTACACTTCTGCAGTTTAAAAATGCACACCACCCAGCTTATAAGTGGCAGATATAGGACCCTGAGTTTGATAATGATTCCTCAAAAGAGGGCCTTGTCTCTAAAAATGAGTTTTCATCTTTCAATATTCATTGCTCATGGTGTGAACTGGAGGTTTCTATCATGCTGTTAAGTGTTAAAAATTATCAGAGTGATTTATAGAGCTGTGCCTTAAATATTTTATTTAGCATCTAAATTATTTTCATGGCAATCAGTTAATAATGGAAGAGCTTCAGTTTCACAGCTGTCTTGAAGCTAAATGATACTGCTTGCTTCTTCAGCTTTTGGTATCAATGAATGAGATTTGCAAATAATGCTTTCAAAAGATCAAATGACAGTAGAAATAGAAATTGACCAATCTAGGCCTCTGGGTGTCAGTGTTTCTTCGCTGCCAGTGATCATCCGAGAGTTGACTATTGTAATACCTAACTGCATAGGAATGGTAAGCCAAAAATGTGTTTATATTGGAGAACTTGGGGAGGTGTGGGAGGAGGCATGTCATACTATGCCAGCTTATACATGGAGTTGAAAATTGCGGTGATTATCCGTTGTTGGGAGTGGTTTCCAAGTTGTATATTGTACTTGCGTGCACGCACACACGCACGTGCGCGCACACACACACACACACACACACACCCACCAGATTTCACTCAGCAGCTCCATGACTGGTTGGTATTTGTTCCTGATTGCCCTTGCGCAACTGAACTCATTGCCGAGTATGTGGAATGTCAGCTTTAAGGCCTGGAAAAACGTTTTAGCTTTCTTTTGCTTTGCCTTCTCTGTGATCAAGAATCCTTCTCTATTAATAGGCACCTGGCTGGGATATAAGCCTAAAATATTAACAGGTTGAGAGATTAGGGCATCAATTATAGAAAGCTGCTGTTTTGTGAGAGAAATAGAATTAAGCTTCAAAAAAAATATAAAAACTGAAGTCTTGATGAATGCCCTTAATGTATGGTAGATGTTTTGTTTTGTTTTGTTTTGTTTTTTGAGACGGAGTTTCGCTCTTGTTACCCAGGCTGGAGTGCAATGGCGCGATCTCGGCTCACCGCAACCTCCGCCTCCTGGGTTCAGGCAATTCTCCTGCCTCAGCCTCCTGAGTAGCTGGGATTACAGGCACGCACCACCATGCCCAGCTAATTTTTTGTAGTTTTAGTAGAGACGGGGTTTCACCATGTTGACCAGGATGGTCTTGATCTCTTGACCTCGTGATCCACCCGCCTCGGCCTCCCAAAGTGCAGGGATTACAGGTGTGAGCCACCGCGCCCGGCCTATGGTAGATCTTTTATTCAGTGGAATGACTCAAACTGCCTGTGTTGGGAAGGAGCCAATTAACTTTGCTTTCTTGAGTACATTAGTTTCCTAGGGCTATTGTAACAAAGTACCACAAACTGGGTGGCTTAAAAATAGCAGACATTTACTCTCTCTCAGTTCTGGAGGCTAGAAGTTCAAACTCTAGATGTCAGCAGGGCCAAGCTCCCTCCAGAGGCACTAGGGAAAAATCCTCCCTTGCCTCTTCTCTCTTCTGGTAGCAGTGGCAGTCCTTGGCATTCCTTGGCATTCCTTGGCTTGCAGATGTATCACTTTAATGTCTGCCTCCTTCTTCACATGGCTCATCCCCTGTGTGTCTGTGTCCAAATTTCCCTCTTTCAAAAAACTCCAGTTATTGGATTAGGGCCCACTCTAATCCAACATGATCTCATTTGCACTTGATTACATCTGCAGAGACCCTATTTCCAAATTCACAAATACTGGGGGTTAGGACTTGATCATGTCTTTTAAGGTTATGGCGACACAATTCAACACACAATAGTGAGTATATTTTAAAATGCAGTTGCCATTTCAAGTTACTTACAAGCTTCAATAACCATTTCTGAAAGGGATGAAGGAAAAGACAATTTTATTCTTTTGTATATGAGTGTCTAATTTTTGTCAGAATTCAGCTGGGCATGTTGAAAGAAAGACTGCTGTGTATTGGCCTCTGACCTCCACAGGAGGCTGTTGTGCTGTGATCCAGCAGCAGCATCTGGCAGGGTAACTGCCAGCTGGGCAGAAGGATGCCGTAAGGATGCAGGATGTCTCCTGAAGCCCATGGCTGCGGGGAGGTCAGCCAAAGGCCCGTTCTCCTTGGTATGCCTGGCACATTAGGGCTGTGCATCTCCATCTGTTGGTCCTCTTAGGATGTTGAAGCTCAGAGGCTGAAAATGTTCTGGTGCTTTGATAGGACTCTGGTATTTTATTTTTCCAAGCTGTTGGCTGATTAACAAGATAAAAAATTGGGTGAAATTGCACTCTGTGAACACACTTGTCAAGCTGTGTGCACAGCGTCGTGCTGGGCACAGGGGACACAGCAGGGATTTGGGATAAGCTTAGGAGCAGAGGAGGCAGCTGGGTGATGTGCCGGTAACAATTCCGTATGATGCGTCCTAGGATCAGGGTAGATATAAAGTGCTGGAGGCACTGGGTTGCTACCTTTGTGGTCTTTGGCTCAGGGATTCCTCCGATCTGTTTTTACTCACAGAGCACTTCTGACCCCAGATGTGTGGAGGTTTTGCTCACACAAACAACCAATTCTCCAGCTTTCCAGACACCAGCTGGGTGTCCTATAACATAACTCAATTCTGATACCAGTTGCCTCTAGTTAGCATCAGATCCTACAAGGGCTCAGTCCCATAAGCCTGCCTCCATTGCAGAGGCCAGTCTCAAGTCCAGGCCTCCTATACTTCTGACCTACCAGCTATGAAGTCATGGGGTTCCCATGATAAATTGCTAGCATGGCTTACGGAACTCAGGAATAAACTTTACTTATATTTACTTGTTTATTATAAAGGTTGCAACTCAGTAACAGCAAAATGGAAGAGTTACACAGGGCAAGGTGGTTGTGGGGAGGTGGGGGATGACAGAACTTCCGTGGCCTCTTTAGGTGTGGCACCTTCCTAGCCCCTCGATATTCACCAACATGGAAGTTCTCCAAACCTCTCATTTAGGGGTGTTTTTAGAGGTCCCATTATGTAGGCATGATTGATTAATCATTGACCATTGGTAATTAACCCAATTCTCCTGCTCTCTCCCCAGATGAAGGGGGTCAGAATTGGGGCTAAAAATTCTACCTCTGATGACATGGTTGGTTCCTCTGGCAACCAGCCACCATCCTGAAGCTATCTTGGGCCCCACCAAAAGTCACATCATTAGCATAAGCTCAGGTGTGGTCGAAAGGGGCTCATTATGAATAGCAAAAGATGCTCATCTCACTAGTGTCACTCAGGAAATTCCAAGGGCTTTAGAAGTGCCCATGCCAGAAACCGGGACAGGATGGAAGACGAAGTACATATTTCTCATTATATCACAATATCATAGGATGTTGGGGCAGGATGATTCTGGAGGAGATTCTTAGTTAAGACTAGAAGAATGTGTGGGTGTTCGCTAGTGAGAGAACACTGTATAAAAAGCCTGGGTGGAAAAGAAGATGGCTCATTCAAGGAACTGAAGAAGACCCTCAATATTGCCATAGCTTAAAGAGCTTAGATAGTTAAATATATATGTATGCATGCGCTGGATAAACAGGTGGGTAAGTGATGGTCTTGTAAACTAAGGAAGGATATTTTCACTACCTTTGGGGCATTGTAATTCAGCCAAACGGTCTAAAGCAGGGAGTAACATGTTCAGGTACATTGTTCAGAAACATTCCTCCAGCTGCACCTTGGAAGCTGGACTGAGCGGGCAAGTGGAATGGCAAATCCAATTATGTGGCTGTTGAGGTGGACAAGAGGAGATGATAGTGGCCTGAGGCGGTGGCAGTGGAAATGGAGCAACATTGTTGTATTTGAGGTTAGAGTTGACAGTACCTGCCCACTGACCAGGAATGTGAAGAGGGAAGAGCTGAAGGCCACTCAGGTTTGTGTCCTGCAATAGGAAGTAATAGCAAGAGCAGGCTCGAGAGGTGACAGTGACGAAAAGACCACTGATGCGTATGTGGACCTGCTGTATGCTGGGTACTGCGTCCCTGCCTGTTGACTAACTTGGTCCTTATGAGTACCTCATGAGATGGTTGAGGGTAGTATACCTATTTGACAGACGAGGAAACCAAGGACAAAGAGGTTGAGTAAATTGCCCATGGTTACCCAGCCTGGTCACGGCAGAGCTGGGATTCAAACCCAGGCAGGCAGTCCAGAACCCCAAAGCCCCACACTGTGGAGGTGATACTGCATTTCCATAGACTGTCCTACCATATGTGCCATAGAATTTAAAAATGGAAATGATTTCATAGTGGCAACATGAACATAGTGGAGACACACAGACCTGGGTTGTAATCTTACTCAGCAAATTCCTCTCAGTGAGACCTGGCCATACCACCCAGGTTTTCAGAAGTTTAGTTTCCACATTAAATAAAATAAGAGGCCAGGCATGGTGGCTCACTTCTATAATCCCAGCACTTTGGGAGCCTGAAATGAGTGGATCACTTGAAACCAGGAGTTGGAGGCCAGCCTGCCCACCATAGCGAAACCCCATCTCCAAATAGCAAAAAATTGGCTGGGTTGTATATGTCTGTAATCCCAGCTACTTGGGACGCCGAGACACAAGAATCTCTTGAACCCAGGAGGCAGAGGTTGCAGTGAGCCAAGATCACACCATTGCACTCCAGCCTGGGTGATAGAGCAATACCCTGTCTCAAAATAGATAGGTAGGTAGGTAGGTAGGTGGGTAGGTAGGTAGATAGACAGACAGATAGATAGGCTGGGCGTGGTAGCTCACGCCTGCAGTCCCAGCACTTTGGCAGGCCAAGGCAGGCAGATCACAAGGTCAGGAGATTGAGACCATCCTGGCCAACATGGTGAAACCCTGTCTCTACTAAAAATACAAAAAAATTAGCTGGGCATAGTGGTACACGCCTGTAGTCCCAGCTACTCGGTAGACTGAGGCAGGAGAATTGCTTGATCCCAGGAGGCAGAGGTTGTGATAAGCCGAGATTGCACCACTGCACTCCAGCCTGGTGACAGACCAAGACTCCATCTCAATAAGTAAGTAAGGCCTGGCCTGGCTCGGTGGCTAACACCTATAATCCTAGCACTTTGGGAGGCCAAGTTGGGCAGATCACCTGAGGTCAGGAGTTCGAGACCAGCTTAGCCAACGTGGCAAAAACTTGTCTCTACTAAAAATACCTGGTGTGGTAATGCACACCTGTAGTCCCAGCTACTTGGGAGACCGAGGCACATGAATTTCTTGAACCCGGAGGTGGAGGTTGCAGTGAGCCAAGATTGTGCTACTGCACTCCAGCCTGGAGCAAGACTGTCTCAAAAAAAAAAAAAAAAAGGTAAAACAAAATGAGAGAATATCTAACTGTTGGAGAGTTCCTGCATTTAATAGATGCTGAAGAGCTGCACCTGTTAGCTGTTCTTTCCCCCAGGATATTACAGAAGATGTGGCTGTGGCTTGAGAGGAGAGAAGATGTGGATGGACGGAAGGCCATCACAATTGTATTTTTAATGGGGGTTGGAGAGGAATGGATATTTTGAAAAAGCTCCAGTGATTTTTTTTTTTTTTTTAAACCCTGGTTGTGAACTACTTGCTTTGATACTGGATTTTGAAAAACCAAAGGCTATAAAATTCTAGTTATGGACATTTTTAAAAATTATTTTTAATTGATGTGGAATAAATGTTTATAGGGTGCATGGTGATGGTTTGAAACAGTTTATAGTGATCAGATTAGGGTAATTAGCATATCCATCATCTCAAACATTATTTCTTTATGTTGAGAACATTCCATATCCTTTCTTCTAGCTCTTTGAAAGTATGCTTTATTGTTAACTACAGTTATCCTAAAGTGCTATAGAACACATTTCTCCTATCTGGCTGTAATTTTATATCCTTTAACAAATCTCTCCCTATCTCCTTCTCCCAACTCTTCCCAGCCTCTAGTAATCTCTCTTCTTTTTACCTCTGTGAGTAAGCTAGTACAGCCACTATGGACAACAGTATGGAGGTTCCTCGAAAATCTACAAATAGAGCTACCATGTGATCCAGCAGTCCCACTACTTACTGGGCATTTATCCCAAGGAAGTTGTTTTTTTAAAGCTTCTTGATCTAGGAAGAGTGAAACTTGGCATTAGGGGTTCATAGGAGGAACTCTTTTCTTTGCTAAATGCTGAGTTTTGACTTAGTAATTAGATTTGCTACTGGACCCACTGTTTTTATTGTCCAGACATATCCTGTAGGATATGCTATTCAAATGTGGTCCACAGAATGTTTGTTAGTAGACTATAATGAGAGAAGGACAGAAACAGAAGAAAGTTTAGAAACTTTAACATCAGTTTGTGACTGATCTAATAATAAAAAATGGATGTTTTAATTTTACATGCCTTTTAAAATTTCATTTCCCCAGTACATTGTCAGTGAATTTCACAAGTGTGAGTCCAGTGGATGAATTAGAAATAATAGTAATTTTTAAACCGGTCCTGAGACGGCTTTAAACTGAGTCCTTAAAAAATAGCCACAGCTCCAATGCCAGCTATGGTAGGCTGGCACAATGACTCATTGAATGAACTCCTCTGTACACTTTGATAAAAATCCTGGGCAATTGAGAGCAATCTTTGGCTCTGAGGAGCAATTACTTACAAAAGTTGACAAATTCCTTATTAATTTCCAAAGGGAATTACTGGAATTCTGGAATTGCTGTAAGTGGAGAGGCTACTCTTGTTTTGACTGAAGCCCTGTGTGAGAGGGATTCTCAGCGCCTGGGGCATTAGTCATGCTTTTGTCTTACTCATTGCAGGATGGGGCGGTGGGCATTTATTCTGGACACCTGAGCTACAGTCATTGAGTAGGAAACTGATTACACATAATTTTCAGTAGTAATTTCAACTAATCAAGTTTACTTGTAAAGGAACAACTTGCTTTGATACTGGATTTTTAAAAACTAAAGGCTTTAAACTCCTAGTTACAGGCATTTAAAAAAATTACTTTTAACTGACACATAATAATTGTACATATTTATAGGGTCCATAGTGATGTTTTGAAATAGAGTTTATAGTGATCAGATTAGGGTAATAGTTCAAGAGGAAAGCATTTGAAAAGACTTTTGGTGTCAAATATTAAAAGTTTTGGTGTCTTTTTTTTTTTTTTTTAAGACAGTCAGTATAATCCCACTCTAAAGTGTGGGAGTCTTCTGAGGCTGAAAGTGTTGGGGAAGATACAAGTATGTGAGGCAAAAGCCTCCAGCAGCTCCTGACCTTTGTACGACTCCTGTGTGTTGGGATGGAAGGGCATGAAGGCTGCCCCTTCTTCTAAAAATTCTAAAATGGTTGTGTATGAATGAAATCTGTCAAAATTGACCCCAGCAGGTTTTTTTTTTTTTTTTTTTTTTTTTTCATTTTTTTGAGACAGGGTCTCTGTCATCCAGGCTGGAGTACAGTGGTGTGATCTCAGCTCACTGCAGCCTTGACCTTTCAAGCTCAAGCAGTGTTTCCGCCTCAGTCTCCTGAGTTGCTGGGACTACAGGCACATGCCACTGTTCCCAGCTAATTTATATATATACATAGTTTTTAGAAACAGGTTTGCACTATGTTACCCAGGCTGGTCTCAAACTGCTGGTCTCAAGCAGTCTTCCTGCCTTGGCCTCCAGAAATCCTGGGATTGCAGGCATGAGCCACGGCGCCCGGCCAGTTTTTTACTTAGACTGATCAACAATGGCAGTTTGGCTTCCACCATCTTTTAAACATAAGAACAACATCACTATAAGAAAAAACAGATGAGAGCTAATTTTGGTGGGTTTAGTTTTGTATCCAAATCTCCTACAAGTTCTATTTCTAAATCAGTTTCTGAGAACTAGAACCCAGGCTTGCACATTAATAAGCCTGGAATTTGTTTAGATGTATTCTTTGGCTCTTTATTTATTTCCTCATTATAAAAATGGAAAAGAAAGCATGTTTGAATTGCCCATGACACCCAATTCTAACTCAGCTATTTTTATTATCATGTATTGTTTCCCCGTCCTCATCTGTACTCATACATTTTTGAAACAAAGGAATTTTATTGCCTTTCCAAAAAAGTTGTACTAGTTTACAATGTGTCACCAGCATTGCATATAAGAGTGCTAATAAAAATGTTGCAAAATTCAGTGTAATGTTTTTTTCTATAGTGAGTATAAGAAGGATAACTACTGGCTGGGCGCGGTGGCTCATGCTTGTAATCCCAGCACTTTGGGAGGCTGAGGTAGGTGGATCACCTGAGGTCAGGAGTTCGAGACCAGCCTGGTCAACATGGTGAAACCCCATCTCTACTAAAATACCAAAAATTATCTGGGTGTGGTGGCAGGTGCCTATAATCCCAGCTACTTGGGAGGCAGAGGTTGCAGTGAGCCAAGATTGTGCCGCTGCATTCCAGCCTGGGTGACTGAGTGAGACTCTGTCTCCAAAAAAAAAAAAAAAGGATAACTATTTCAAGGATTTTAGCATATCTTTGTTAACTATGATGAGCCTCTTTCTTCTCGTAATGATTATTTTTTTGGATGTGAATTATCCATACGTTCTAATGTATTTGTGTTAAAAAAAATTTTTTTTTTTTTAAGATACTGGCCATTAGTACTTGGTCTGGATTTTTTGAGAAGTAAAGACTTTTTTTTTTTTAAAGACGGGGTTTCACCATGTTGGTCAGGCTGGTCTTGAACTCCCGACCTCAGGTAATCCGCCCACCTTGGCCTCCAAAGTGCTTGGATTACAGGCGTGAGCCACCATGCCTGGCCTAAAGACTTTGTTACTCTCTGAGGCTAAAACAGAATAAAATCTTTTCTCAGTATTGTTCCTTTCTTACACAAAACTCTCTTCCCCTTATTCAAAAGTTGTATTTGTTTTTTTGAGACAAAGTCTTGCTCTGTCGTCCAGGCTGGAGTGCAGTGGCACAATCTTGGCTCACTGCAACCTCCACCTCCTGGGTTCAAGCAATTCTCTTGCCTCAGCCTCCTGAGTAGCTGGGATTACAGGTGTGCACCACCATGCCTGGCTAATTTTTGTATTTTTAGTAGAGATGGGGGTTTTACCATATTGCCCAGGCTGGTCTCAAACTCCTGACCTCATGATCTGCCCACTTTGGCCTCCCAAAGTGCTGGGATTATAGGTGTGAGCCACTGTGCCCAGCCATGTATTTTTGTTTTTTATGTATAGGCAATCTTGAGCAGTAACAAGTAAAAATTGTCTAAAACTGTTAAGTCCACAACCATTAAATGTTTGCAAGGATATGAAACAAGGAGAACTTGTTAGTCACTGCAAATGAGAGTACAGGTTGGTTCAGGCACCTCAGAAATCCAGTCAAGCCAAAGTTTCACCTGCTCTCTGACCCAACAATTGTACTTCAGCTCTGTGTGCAAGGAGATGCGCTGGAATGTCATAGCATCATATTGCAAAGAGCATTTTGGCAACAGCAGAAGGAGCCCGAATGTATGACTCATATTCACTAGTTAAATAATTGAATACTACAGTATACACTATATATGCTAGGCTGTATGTGTTGTTCTAACTATAGTGATTGAACTCAATTCAGTGAAAAAAATGGAAGAATTAGCTATTTGTATCCATGTGGGATACAAAAAAGCAGGGTAACAGAAGAATCTACATCATCTTGCCATTTGCAAGTAAAGCTTCTTAAAAACCACAGGAGAAATGTAAGAAGAAATGCATAGGAATGATAAGCACCAATTAGGTGGAGGGAAACGAGGAGAAGGCCATCAGGGACTGGCACACATGGGACTAACTGGGCACATGGGCATTTGTAGTAATGCACTTTATACCTTTCTTTATATCCAAAATATTTCATGGTGAATTTCTTTTAGAGGTTTGACAAACAACTGGGGGTACCTGATTTGTTTTAATCATCCTCATGCTAACAAAATTCTTCAACAGATAAAACCTAATTTTTTTTTCTCTTTCAACTTGGTTTTAAATGTCTTCTCCCTTTTCTTCTCTGGAGAAATAGAAATATCCTTGATCATACTGCTACTCGTGTTTTATTCATTTTGGTAGTCAACTAAGACGTTTTTAATGCATTTAGTGTTATCTGAACTGTTCCGTTACCTCATCTGCTCAGGCATCTGAAGATGATATGCTTTCTCTTCCCCTGCAGGTATTCACAACACTCTCTGTGACCAAACGCTCTGGGGCAAGCATCCTGCAGGCTGGCTGCTGAGGTTAAGCCCCAGTGTAGATGCTGTTGCCAAGACTCCAAACCACTGGCTCGTTTCCGTGCCCAAATCCAAGGCGGAGTTTTCTAGAAGGTTCTTGGGCTCTCGACACCCACATGTCCTGTGCTTACCACCGCCCAAGGCCCCCTTGGATCTCTTGGATAGGAGTTGGTGAATGGAAGGCAGGCAGCATCACACTGGGGTCACTGTGACAGACTTGAAGCTGACATTTGGCAGGGCATTGTAAGGATGCATCCATGAAGTCACCAGTCTCAAGCCCATGTGGTAGACAGTGATGGAATAACTGTCAAATCAGTTTCAGCATGACCTTTTTTCTTTGTGGATTTTCTTATTGTCAAGTTTTCTAATGTTGGTTTTTTGTTTTTTTTTCTTTTTTCTCTATGGTGTTAATGATATTAGAGATGAAAAACGTTAGCAGTTGATTTTTGTCCAAAAGCAAGTCATGGCCAGAGTATCCATGGAATACTCGTGTTGCATGGAAGGGATAGTTTGGTTCCCTTGGAGGCTATGCAGGCTTGTCCCAGGAAAGAGAACTGTCCTGCAGCTGAAATGGATTATTCTTCACTGATGTGCTCAGCAGTTTCTTCTCTGATACATGTCCAAAATGAGTACATCTTCGATCGACTCTAGCCAGATTTGCTCGTTTGCTACATCACGGACGATTATTGTTTTAAGGTCTGTTTAGGAAGGGAAGTGGCTACCTGGCCAGCCATTGGCTGACATTTGGTAGTATAGTATGATTCTTGCCATTATTTGTCATGGGGGCAGACATACACCAGAAATGGGGGGGAGTAACAGTATATACCTTTCTGTCTTTAGTTTATTGTGTGTTGGTCTAAGCAAGCTGAGATCATTTGCAATGGAAAACACGTAACTTGTTTAAAAGTGTTTCTGGTAGTTTTAGCTTTATGTTAAAAACATGAAATATAATGGCGTTAGGTAACTCTAAGACTACATTAATAGGAAAATGAGTCTTTTCATGTTTATGATTTAAATCTTTTGTGGTAATTGCTTTTTAACGGAAGTTATTGATATCATAAGTTATTACTATTTGAACACAGGTGGATGTGAAGGATTTTCATTTCAAAACCAAGTGGTTTTGACTTTTTCTGTTGAATGAACAACTGTGCCTAGTGGGATTTTTGCAGAAGTGTTTATGCTTTGTTAGCATTCCAGTTTGCATTGTTATAAAGAGGTATAGATGCCTCGAATGTTACGTGTTTGTCAGTGAGCCGGCTCAGGATTCTATTTCAGCTGTCTTTTCTCACTGCGTAAGTTGAGCTTTGAATACGTGCTGTGGACATCAGGCCCCTGCCAGCAGTTCTTGTACCTTCTTTTTCATTCCTGCCCCTCTACCTGTATTTGTCAGCTACGGCACTGCGTGGTTGTTTCAAAGTACATTTCTGGGCCACCTCAGGAAACCCATGCATCTGCCTGTCATTTGGCAGCAGAGCCCCTGACTGTGCCCCACAGGGCTCTGCTTCATATCCACATCTCATCTGGCTGTATGAAGATCTAGGAAAAGGGGAAAGGAGAGGACAGTTGAGGCACTTGACAGTATTCAGTTTTATTTATTTATTTTTAATTTGTTTTTTTTTTCTCCAAGTCCACCAGTCTCTGAAGTTAGTAGGCAGTATGAGATAATCAGGCCTAATCATGTTGTGATTCTCTTTTCTTAGGGGAGTGGAATATTCTATCCCCACAAGAAGGATTATACCTTATAGACGTGTCTTGTTCAGATTCTGTATTTACCCATTTTATTGAAACATATACCAAGTTCCATGTATTTTTGTTACAAATCTTCTGGGGGAAAAAAAAAAAGACAGTGTGAAACATTAAAAGGCATTAATAATATTCACATGTGCGCTTTTCTTCTGAACAATGGTCTTGGGAGTCCTTGCAAGAGTATTGAATAGATCTCTGACACTGTATTAAGGAGCTAGCTGCTGAGTAGGCTCCAATGATGCTATCCTGATTTGAGAGAGACTGATGTGTTTGTTGCTATTTCCCATCTGGCAGTATCGGGCACATATGTGGTCAATAAATGTTTACAGGAATGTTGATTGTCATGTTCAGATTATACATTCACATGCACTTAATCTTCTTAGGTATCACTTTTTAAGCAGAAACTCCTCTCTTTTTTTGAGAGAGTCTCACTCTGTCTCCTAGGCTGGAGTGCAGTGGTGCAGTCTCGGCTCACTGCAACCTCTGCCTCCCGGGTTCAAGCAATTTTCCTGCTTCAGCCTTCTGAGTAGCTGGGATTACAGGTGCGCACACCACCATGCCTGGCTAATTTTTGTATTTTTTAGTAGAGACAGGGTTTCACCATATTGGCCAGGCTGGTCTTGACTTCCTGACCTCATGATCTACCCTCCTCAGCCGCCCAAAGTTCTGGGATTACAGGTGTGAACCACTGCACCCAGCCGAAACTCCTCTTTTATGTAATCTTTACCAAAAACCGTCCCAGTTTGTATTTCCTTTTTGTGGTAAGTAATTGTAGCATGCTAGTAGTAACAGCTACATGAATGTTTACTGCAACACGTACAGGCACTGTGCTTGACACACCCTGGCTGATGTAATCCTTACAACAATCCTATTAGAGAAGGTGCATTTGTACCCATTTATAGATGGAGAAACAGGTTCAGAAGTGTGAGTCACTTTCTTAGGATTGCATCAAGTTTTTGAGGTCAAAGTTGGATCTGTGACTTCAAAGGCCCAAACTTAGTTACCTTGCTGTGCAGCCTCCCATTCGTCTCTGACAAATGGAAGCATTAGGTTTAGGTGCAGAATCACTATCAAAAGGTGCTGTCTGCACACTTAATAAATGCCTTGTCTTGGTCAAGCGTGGTGGCTCACACCTGTAATCCCAGCACTTTGGGAGACTGGGGCGGGCGGATCATAAGGTCAGGAGATCGAGACCATCCTGGCCAACATGGTGAAACCCCATCTCTACTAAAAATACAAAAAATAGCTGGGCATGTTGGTACGCACCTGTAGTCCCAGCTACTCAGGAGGCTAAGGGATACCCAGATAGCTGATAAAATATTCCTGGGTGTGTCTGTGAGGGTGTTTCTGGAAGATATTAGCATTGATGCAAATCAGGAGACAGTCAAGAGGGCTACCCTCACCAGTGTGGGTAGGCGTTGTCCAATCCTTGAGGCCCAAATCAAACAAAAGGCAGAAGGGTGAATTTGCTATTTGTCCTTGAGCTTGGACATCCATCTCCTGCCCTCAAGCTTGGACATCCACCGTCTCCTGCCCTCAGACCTTGCTGCTCTGGTTCTTGGGACTTTAGACTCGGACTAGGACTTGCACCCTTGGCTCTCTGGTCTCAGGCCTTCAGGTTTGGACTGAAACTTCATGACTCACTTTCCTGGGCCTCCAGCCTGCAGATGGGACTGTGGGACTTTTCAGATTCCTTAATCACATGAGCCAGTCCCTCCTAAAAATCTTTCTATAATTTATGTACACGCATATGTATAAAATCCATTGGTTCTGTTTCTGTGGAGAGCCCTAATGCACCCATTCATTGTATGGTAGATTTTTTTTTTTTTTTGAGACAGAGTTTCACTCTTGTTGCCCAAGCTGGAGTGCAATGGAGTGATCTCAGCTCACCGCAACCTCTGCCTCCCGGGTTCAAGCGATTTTCCTGCCTCAGCTTGCTGAGTAGCTAGGATTCACACCCGGTGAATTTTGTATTTTTAGTAGAGATGGGGTTTCTCCATGTTGGACAGGCTGGTCTCAAACTCCTGACCTCAGGTGATCCACCTGCCTTGGCCTCCCAAAGTGCTGGGATTACAGGTGTGAGCCACTGTGCCTGGCCAATATCCATATTTTTAATAAACTTATTTAAACAAGCAGCTTAGAAGAGGTGGGGGTGGAGGGTGCAGCTTGAAGTATCGGCCGAATACTAGGTAACAGGAATATGTCCATCAAATTTTCATATACAGAAACGGACCAGACTAGAAAGATGATACAGCAGAAGGGCCTTCCTGACCATCATCCACCAGGGTTCTAACAGCAGTCTGAAGTTGAGGAATGGATTAAATATGCACTGCATTTGGGAGTTATTTCTGACACAGCAGTAGATAATTAATATGTGGGAGCTGGAGAGGGAGGTTACAAAGCAAGCAGGCCAGGGTTTATACCCCCTTTATATCACAGCACTCAACTTTTAACATTTCACAAGATTTTATTTAGGAAAATAAAATGGATTACGTTTTTAAACGTGAGATTCCATAGCAAGGAAGTAGGGTTTCATTGTAGTACCTTTCTTGCTAATGCACTTCATTGATTCATTGACACATTGCCCTCTGGGCACTTTTTTGTGCCATGAGGTCTCACAAGGAGCTGAGCAGAGTAGACTGGATGTTTCTGCATCCCTTAGCCCTCTAGGTGAGTGTGATCTCAGCAGTGAACGTCCTTTAGTACAATTGTTCATCTGTCCAGCACTATTTCATAGTATTTGAGATTGGTAAGGGAGGTGAGCTCCTCCAAGTCTGTTTGCAGATGCAGAAACTGAGGGCTAAGTAGGCAAAGCTACCCAGTCAACATCAAGGTCAAAGTTAAACAGCCAAACACAGAAGTCAGTTTTAACTTCCAGTTATCTGTCTTTCCACACCACCATCTTGTCCATTATCATTTTTGTAGATTCTCCTACATTCTTAAAAACACCCAGCCCATGTAAGCATACTCTTGACTGCAGTGAAATTGAAGAGTGTGAAGAAAGCATACATTGCTTAAAGCCGACAGACAGGTCCTTGGCCCTGCAGTCCACACACAGCAGGTATGCAGGCAACACATGCTACTGACCTAAAGTGAGGCATCAGAGGCCCTTGCCATTGGCTTTCTTGTGCATATGATGGTGATACCGTCTTGTATGTCAGGAAAATGAGGTAGCACCTGCCTAATAATTGCAAAAGCAAACAGCCTGGGTGTTTGCTAAATCAGTAAAGGAAGAAAATTATGGACTATCCTTTATGTCCAAGGCACAGTGGACACAAAATGAATAAGCACACCTCATCTAGGGTGAGTGTGGTCAGGTAGGGTGAGTGGGTGTAAAAAAATTGTTATTCCTTCATTTCTTCAACAAATACTATGTACTAGGCACTTTTCTAGGCATTAGAGCTGAGCAGTGAACAAACATCAGAAATCCTCATCCTCAGAGTGCTTATGTTTTGAGGTGGAGGTAAACAGGCAAAACTCACACAAATAAGTAAATCATACAGAAGTTAGGTGGTGGTAAGTGCCATGAAGAAAAATCTAAGCAGAGGGGGGTTAGGGCTGTGGGGCAGAGGCAGTGGAATTTTAATTAAGGTGGTCAGGGCAGACCTCAGTGAGAAGGTGACAATTGGCTGAAGACTCAAAGGAAGGGAGGGAGGAAGCCAAGCACATACCTGGGGAAAAGTGCCTTCCAGGCACAGAGGTCAGCAAATGCAAGGGCCCTGAGGCAGCGTATGCCTGGGAGGTTGGAGTAATGTCCAGTACAAAGGAACTGAGTGGGGAAAGCAGACACAGTGGCAGACAGAACAGGGAGAGGGGCAGATGGTGTAGGGTCTTGAAGCACTGGCCCCATTGGGAGCCATTGGAGGGCTTGGAGCAGAGGATTGGTAAGTAAGTAAGAGGATCTTACTTACAGGTTCTCAGGAGCACTCTGGGGCTGGGCTGAGGGCAGTCTAAGGTTGAGGGAAAGGTGGAAGGTGGGAGCCCAGCAGGGAGGCCACTGTAGTAATCTAAGGGAGAGAAGACAATGCCTCAGACATGGCAGTAGCAGTGGACAGATATTCTCGCCTAATTTGAGACTAGTGATCTCATTCTGACCTAAATTGAGTGGAATTTACTGTTGGATTGGATGTGGGGTGGGGGAGAGAGAGAGGAGTCAAGGATGACTCCAGAATTTTGGACTTCAAGAATTGGAAGGATTGAGGATGGAAGTGCCATTTCACCAAGGTGGGAACACTATAGGAAGATGGGTGGGGATTATCAGATACTTGGTTTTTGGGCACTGAGTGTGAGATGCTTAGGAGATGTCTGAGTAGAGATGGTGAGTGTCTGACAGTTGGACATGAGTCTGGAGGTTCAGAATGAAGTCCAGGATACAGTTAAACGAATGTCACAGCATCAGCCCAGAATGGGTGTTTAAGGTCTCAAGAATGATGAGGTACCACACAGCATGAATGCTGATAGAAAAGAGATAAGCTCTGCTAGGAACCTGCAGCTGCAGGAGGGGCCCACACTGGAACAGAGCTGCCTGAGGATTCCCTGGGGATCCTGTCCATGATGAGGGATGGCAGCATGTAGATCTGGAAACTCGGGGGTGAGGAAAGGATGCTCCAGGCAGACACCTGGCAAGCAAAAGCATGGATGTAGTCCAGGTTCGGGACTTGGAGGGGCATGGAGACAAAAAGAAAAGCACCCAAATGCAGGCCAACACTGGGCACCATTCTGGGGCAGTGGGTGAGGCTCTCAGCCACAAAATCCAAGGAGGCACATGCTCTCCCAGACCAAGATCGGACCATTAACAGCGCTGAGAGGTCAGTTTCCCATCCCTTCATCCAAAGCCTGGTCCTGCAGAACTGACAGACAGCTGGGCTCTGGGCAGATTAAATTCCCAACTCACACCAGACCCAGGCCACACAGGTTTGAATCCCAGCCACAGTTTTTGCCAAGTTACCTGTGTTTAACTTCATTTGGCTTCAGTTTCCTCTTCTGTAAAATAGGAGTAGTAATTGTACCCTTTAGGCCAACAGATGAGCCGCTTTTTCGGCTTCTTTTGTTGAACTGCCTGTCTTGAATTTGGGGCCGGGGAGACCAAAGCCTTGTGTGGAGGCTGCTGTCTTCCCACCTCCTCTGGCCCCTTGGACTTTTCCTTGGAAGACTAGACTTTTCCTTGCTTTCCCACCAACCCAGCTCTCAGAACAGCTCCAAGTACACTGTCGGTATGTTATACATCATTTGGAATGAAGGAACACTGAAGGCTGGGTGCGGTGGCTCACGCCCATAATTCCAGCACTTTGGGAGGCTGAGGCGGGTAGATCACGAGGTCAGGAGTTCAAGACCAGCCTGGTCAAGATGGTGAAACCCCATCTCTACTAAAAATACAAAAATTACCCGGGCGTGGTGGCAGGCACCTGTAATCCCAGCTACTTGGGAGGCTGAAGCAGGAGAATCATTTGAACCCGGGAGGCAGAGATTGCAGTGAGCCAAGATTGCGCCACTGCACTTCAGCCTGGGCGATAGAGTGAGATTCCATCTCAAAAGCAAAACAAAAAACAAAACAAAACAAAAAAGGACACTGAAGTCCCACAGATTTCATTCTTTTTGTTCTCACTTTTTCTATGGCAACCTCTTTTTTTTTTTTTTTTTTTTTT
>NW_016107323.1:1413552-1422999 GCF_001604975.1 Cebus imitator
TTTTTGAGGTGGAGTTTCGCTCTTGTTGCCCAGGCTGGAGTGCAATGACACAATCTTGGCTCACCACAACCTCTGCCTCCTGGGTTCAAGTGATTCTCCTGCCTCAGCCTCCCGAGCAGCTGGGATTACAGGCATGTACCACCACGCCTGGCTAATTTTATATTTTTAGTAGAGACGGGGTTTCACCATGTTGGCTAGGCTGGTCTCAAACTCCTGACCTCAGGTGATCCACCCACCTCGGCTTCCCAAAGTGCTGGGATTACAGGCTTAAGCCACGGTGCCCAGCCAGCAACCACCTTTTTAAAGGCTTCCCTTATCTTTTGCTCTGATTTGCAGTTGCCTACTAAATTGTCTCTCTAACTTTCCTTTCCACTCTCCATTCTGACCAAATCATGTAATAATAATACTCACATTTTAATCATATGCTTACTGTCTGAATAGTAAGGTCGTGTTGTAAGTGCTATGCACATATCAACATTTAATACTCATGGCCACTACTCATCCTCAATTGGAAGTCCTGGCCAGGCACTCAGTGGGGTCCACGAATGAGAAGACAGGAAGGTGGGTCTGAGGCTTAGGAGGGAGGAGAGATGGCAGGCTCTGAGTCAATATCTGCACAGAAAAATGAATGACAACCGCGAGATCTGTTAGCGTTGCTAAAGTAGAGAAAGCGAGGCTGTTTCATCCCCACTAAGTGCTGTGAGCAAAAGGCCCAGTGTTTGCAAGAGCCTTTGAAACCATTTTGAAAAAAGCTCCTGAATACGAAAGAAAAGAACCCAACACAAGAAAATTGCAATGGACCAGTCTTTAAATGCCTGCATACTTGCCTTATACCAATCAAAGGCAATTGGATCTGATTCCCGTGTGTCTGTAAATTAACTATATTGAAAGTGGGAAAGTGATGCATTTCATTATGTCTGGAATGATGTGGGGTCTGGAAGTACAAGTGCATAGAGGAATAAAGGCCTTAAAATGGCTTGGAGAGGAAATGAAGAGAAGGGGCGTTACTGATGAGAGCTGCAGGCAGAGAAAGAATTGCATATCCAAAACGCCTTCCACGCAGTGGTTCCGCTAATCTCGTAAGAACCTCAGAACTAGTGTTACATCCACTTTTTAGATGAAAAAAGGGAAGTTCAGAGTCTTTCAGTCACTTGCCCAGGCTCATGCTATGTGGCTTCTAAGTAGCATAGGTGACTCCAAAGCAAAAGAGAAGGTGTGCCTCCTAGTGTCCATCCCTGGGAACAGCAGGCTACCACTTCGGTGTTCAGTTTTACCGGAACACCCTTGTTTATGAGCTGTAATGAATAAGGTTACATAGCTAAAAAACTTTCCAAGGCTTGCAGATCAAGGAGGGTGGGCAAAGAGGTTAGCAGATAATTCTGGGAAAACTTTTTGAGACGGAGTTTCGCTCACGTTGCCCAGGCTAGAGTGCCATGGCGCGATCTTGGCTCACTGCAACTTCTGCCTCCTCAGTCCAAGCAATTCTCCTGCCTCAGCCTCCCGAGTAGCTGGGATTACAGGTGCCTGCCACCACGCCCAGCTAATTTTTGTGTTTTTAGTAGAGACAAGGTTTCACCATGTTGGCCAGGCTGTTCTTGAACTCCTGACCTCAGGTGATTTGCCCGCCTCAGCCTCCCAAAGTGCTGGGTTTACAGGCATGAGCCACTGTGCCTGGCCCAATTCTGGGAAAACTTGTTTGCTATATGTGTAGCTATAAAACTGGATCCTTACCTAACACTGCATGACAAAGATAGACTTGAAACATATTGAAGACCTAAATGTATATGGTACAACCACAAAATTGATATGGTACATATAGGAAAATACCTCTGTGACCTAGAGGTGGGTGAGGATTTCTTAAACCATGGTCTAAAAAATAAATCATAAGGCAAAAGCATTGATGTGCTAGTTGCCCCAGAAGTTCTGATTCACGAAGATCACCATGGAAAAAGTTAACGATGACCATGTGGGCGAGGACAGTGTCTAAAACTGATAAGGAATTTAGACTCAAGTGACTTCAAGGAACGCTGGCAAATCAACAAGAAGACAGGAACCACAAAAGAAAATGGGTGAAGAACATTGAATGGATTATTCACCAAAGATAAAACCCAAAAGTCCACCAAGATAGGAGAGGTGTACAAACTCATGAGTCATTAAGAAAGGCAAATTAAAATCATGAGAGATTGCTGTATAGCCATCAGATCTGCGGACATTTGGTTAACGCCAAATGATGGGCTAGGTGAAGGGACTGTCAGGCCCTGCTGGTTGGAGAAGAGACTGTTGGCAGCTCGGTGTGTGGACCTCAAGCATGGTGTAGCCCATGACCCAGCAATACAGCTCCTGGCTCTCAACCCCAGAGAAATACTGTGAAACCATAAGGGAACGTGCACGAAGACACACCCATTATGGCAGTATGTGCAGTGCGGGGAAATTGGACTCCATCCTCATGTCCCTCACAGGGAATAGATAAGTAGGCTGCAGCAGATACAAGAGGATGCAGCAGCACTTGGGGAGTACTCATGACATGGGTAGAGGCGAGTGGAAAAAAAAGAGACTGAGCCCCATAACTGCTTCTGTGTACTAAAAACGCATGCCCATGAAACCGTGGTACATGTTTTACAAGCAGAATAGCACACATGCACCACATCAGAAGGGCCGTCTCTGGAGAAGGAAATAGGAAGTGAATGGAAATAAAGGGATGTCGAAGAGAAAGTGCCCTGCCCCATGCAGGCTTTCCTACAGGCAGTGGTTACAAGCCCAGCCCCTGCAGCAGGGTAACTTAGACCCCAGTGCCTCTGTTTTCTTACCCTTAACTAGAGATAATAATTGTGCTCACCTCTTAGAGTTGCCGTGAGGATCAAGTTAAAACACACTCATGAAGTGCTTAGAATAGTGTGGCTGGCACAAAGGGGGTGCTAGGTGTATAAGGGTGTTCACAGTTTTATTATTATATTTTTGAGACAAAGTTTTGTTCTCATTGCCCAACCTGAAGTACAATGGCACAATCTCAGCTCACCACAACCTCCGCCTCCTGGGTTCAAGTGATTCTCCTGCCTCAGCATCCTGAGTAGCTGGGATTACAAGTATGCGCCACCACACCTGGCTAATTTTGTATTTTTTAGTAGAGATGGGGTCAGGCTGGTCTTGAACTCCTGACCTCAGATGATTTGCCCACATCAGAATCCCAAAGTGCTGGGATTACAGGCATGAGCCACCACGCCTGGCCCCACAGTGTTATTTATATTTGTGAAAAGTGAAAAATAATTGAAATATTCAACTATGGGAGAAAGTTTATCCAAATCATTGGGAAGATCTAATTGTTCTTCTATCTTTCTTCCCTTTGTCCTTTTGGTAGCAGAAACCCCTCCCTCTGCACACACAGATTTTAGCAATGTGCTTGGGTACCCAGCTATGCACTGAATTTCCCAGTCTCCCTGGTACTAAGTTGCCCTGTGGCTAAGTTCTGGAATGAAATGGGCATGAATGCGTTATGTTCTGTGTAAGAAAATCACTTGCTCTCCACTTTTCCCTTCCCCTGCATCTGTGAATGACACCCACTCTGGAGGTCTGGAGGCCAGCCATGAGCAAGCAGATGAGTCAAGAAGCAAGCAGATGCTGAGCAACAAGTTGGAAGGAACCAGGGCCACGGTGACCCACACCCTGTAGCATCCCCCACCCCCACTTCCATCTGCTGGATGGGAAAGAACAAACGTCTTACATAGACTACTTTTTGAAGACACTGAACTTTGGGTCTCTGACATAGCTGCTTAGCCTGTATTCTAACTAATACAGACATTTAAATCTTGTTTTTCAGAGAGTAGTTAATGATATGAGAAAAAGCTTATAGTTTATACCTCAGTGAAAAAAAATTAGTATATAAAAACTAGATTTTTTTGGCCAGGTGTGGTGGCTCATGCCTATAATCTCAGCACTTTGGGGGGCAGAGGCAGCTGGATCACGAGGTGAGGAGTTCAAGACCAGCCAACATGGGGAAACCCCATCTCTACTAAAAATACAAAAAGTAGCTGGGTATGCTGGTGGGTGCCTGTAATCCCAGCTACTCGGGAGGCTGAGGCTGGAGAATTGCTTGAACCCAGGAGGTGGAGGTTGCAGTGAGCTGAGATCGTGCCGCTGCACTCCAGCCTGGGCGACAGAGCGACACTCCTTCTCAAAAAACAACAATGACAACAATTTTAAAAAAAAGAATTTTTTTTAGGGCGGTGAAACTACTCTGTGTGATACTACAATGGGGGATCCATGTCATCACACATTTGTGCAAACCCATAGAATGTGCAGCACCAGGAGTGGTCCCTAATGTAAACTCTGGACTTTGGGTGATAATGATGTGTCAGTGCAGGTTTGTCAGTTGTAACAAATAGACCGCTTTGATGGGGGAAGTTGACAGCTGGGGAGGCAGTGCATGTATGTGGGCACGGAGTATATAGAAATCTCTGTAGCTTCTGCTCAATATTGATGTAGACTTACTCTAAAATATAAAGTCTATTTAAAAAATTACCTTGGTGTATACCAAACATAAGACTCCTGTTTCTGCTGTGTGGCCTCAGCCTTCTCAAGGCTTGCCGAGAAGCCAGGCACACACTTATGTGAAGGTAGTACCTGGAACTTGGAGCTTTTATCTCCCAGTGAACGTCTCTCTGCCAGATGCTTGGGTAGGTTTTCCCAAGGTACAGCTGTGTAGGAGAGTCACATGATCCCTCCAACCAATGAATGAGCAGGAATCCAGTGGCTTTAGGAAAATCAAACCTGTTATTATGTAAGTGACTATCAGTGGTATATATAGTGACTATTTATGGCAGTTGCATGCATTTCTGAGCATGTTTTAATTTTGCCCTTTTGAAATTAATCTCAGAATTGTACTATGCCATGGTAAAGATGTCCCATGTTTTTGGAATTCAACACAGCTTTTAAAGCTGTTGATAAGAATTGTACATGCTTCTGAGTTATATGGGCTGATTTTGACAGTCTGCATATGAGGTAGGAGGTGGGACTCTATTCTAGAGGCAGGGTTCAAACTCTGGACTAGATTGGAGACTGGCTGAAGTACCAGTCTCCAATCTGGTACTTCAAGGGGAAAGGCAAAAGTACCTCTCCATATGACACACCCACCAGTGCCATGCCAGTTTAGCATTGCCATGGCAACACCTAGAAGTTACCATCCCTTTTCTAGAAATTTCTGAATAACTTGCCCCTTAATTTGCATGGAATTAAAAGTAGATATAAATATGACTGCAGAATGGCCTCTGAGCTGCTACTCTGAGCACACTGCCTACAGGGTTGCCCTGCTTTGCAGGAGCAGACATGGAGCTGTAACACTGCTGCCTCTGTAAAGCTGTTTTTTTCTTCCACTGACTTGCTCTTGAATTCTTTCCTGAGTGAAGCCAAGAACCTTCCCGGGCTAAGCCCCAATTTCAGGGCTTACCTGTCCTGCCTCATGCACATCTCCTGAAATCTGAATTTAGTTATGAATAGTGATATGTGGCTCTCTGTAAACTTTGTTCATTAGATTCATGAGGTGTTGTATCTGAGAACAAGATTGTTAATTGTATTTACAATGAAATTCATTCATGCATAAGTATTCGTATTTTATGGATAACTATTAAGTGCTGCTGGAGAGACCAGCACTGTGAGGAGATGGGGAGTTTTCAGTCACTGCTCTGTTTCTGCAGCTTCTCTGCTCCTTTACTGAGGCTCACACCCTGGACTCACAGGCACACATGCATGTGTGTTTACGCACCTGCACCCACGCCCCCCCATGCAGCATGGGGAGGGACAGCATTCAGGTGATATGTTCTTTCTGGAAGCAAGTACACATCAGACATGATCTAACCTGAACCGCCATCCCTTGGATATAGCAATAGAGACAGACAGTCCCCAAACGCTCCTCACGTTCTGGCCAAGTCCCATCTACAGATGCCTTCAATGGCCAGGAACCTTTTTGGCCAGGGTCTGTCCCCCCAACTGGGGCTTCTGTGCTTCCTAGGTGAAGAAGGGAACTTGTCAGGGGCTGCTCTTAAGCGGAGGTCCTGGATCTAAATGGAGGACCTTCCAGCCTCCGCCATTGCTGAGAACAGAGCTAGGAGCAGATCTCTGTGGGCTTCACAACTCTCGCTCTGTGTCGTCAAGTGCCTTGGTCACACACATTTTGTCATCACTGTATTTACTAACACTATACTTCAGAGCGATTCCTACTTCCTTTAAGTGTAAACACATTTATCTTAAAAGACACCCATAGATTGAAACCATAAATGGAAACCAGTCTCATTTGCCATAAATAGAGACTAATTTTTTTTTTGTTGGAGATGGAGTCAGACCCCATCACCCAGGCTGGAGTGCCATGCCACAATCTTGGCTCACTGCAACCTCTGCCTCCTAGGCTCAAGCAATTCTCCTGCCTCAGCCTGCTAAGTAGCTGGGATTACAGGTATGTGCCACCACGCCTTGCTAATTTTTTTTATCTTTAGTAGAGACAGGATGTCACCATGCTGGCCAGGCTGGTCTTGAACTCCTGACCTTGTGATCTGCCCGCCTCAGCCTCCTAATGTGCTGGGATTACAGGTGTGAGCCACCGTGCCCGGCCAATAGAGACTAATTTTTTAAATATATGCAAAAACACATATTTCTGTAGCTTGCATTACACATAAGGAATTTCTGGAGGGACACATAAGAGGCACATAGCGATTGCCTGTGGAGAGAAGAACCCACAGCTGGGGTAAGGGTGGGGGCCCACTTTTAGGGAATATTCCTGTGTATTTCCACTTAGACTTTTTTGGCTTTTGGAATTAAATAAGAACAAAGAATTTGGGGGAAAAAGATGTGAAAACAAAACATTGGCATTAAATTTTAGCTAGCTGCTGTTGCCAGCTGAAGTTGCTACACCTGAGGCTCCTCTCTGCTGCGGAGGATTCACCAGCAGAGGGAGATGGTAAAGGGGCTTTTGAATCCAGTTGGGGATTTCCCTTTGAAATAACAGAAAAGCTGACAGTTTGGCTCATGAGGGGCTCTTTCCCTTCCTGTGATGGTGCTATTCATGCCACCTCAGTTTCCATCTTCAGTCACCCTCTCTCCCAGGTCTCCGACTCAGGGTTTCCCCCACGAAGCCACCATTGCTCCAGGAACAGAAATTAGAATTGAAAGCAGTCTGAGAGGCCACCAACCAAATATTCCTGACCTGGTTCACTCACTCCCAAAGGAATCCCCCATGAAGCCCCTGAAACCTTATGCAAAATGCTGTGCTCATGTACATTTCCTGTGCTCATGTACATTTTCCAGGGAGATGGTGGCTGGTCTCCATCAGAACTCCAAAGAGGGCCATGGCACCTAAAAGTCCCGGTGGGATTCAGAAAGGAGTGACATCTCCAAGGATGCCTGGTTCATGGTATCTCTCAGCGTATTGTTTCTAGGTGCATTTGTGCATTCGTGATGAGGAGGAGGATGGGTCTCTGAGCTGGGGGAAAGACGCCACAGGGATCCATTCTGTCCACCACAAAAGGAGAAGCCTTTCCAGCCTTAATGTAGCATAGAGGCTCGGGAAGCTAAGTGACTTCAAGGATGCTCAGGCTCCAGTGTTTGTACAGTGATCAAATGTCACACTTGTGCAAAGCAATCTGAGGTGGAAAGACCCACTCCTGACCGTGGGGACATGGAATTTTCTGGCACTGCTAACTGCTTGGGGACAGCCAAGATGGCAATAATGGCTCATGTTCCAGCGCCCCTCTTCCACTGAAGGTGTTTGGATTGTGCGCTTGCCCAGATGTTCAGATGGCTTAAAGATTAGAATGTGCACCAGACCTAATTTCTCCCTTATTTTTCTTCCTTGGAGTTTCCCTCTTGTTGCCCAGGCTGAAGTGCAGTGGCGCGACCTTGGCTTACTGCAACCTCTGCCTCCTGGGTTCAAGTGATTCCCCTGCTTCAGCTTCCCAAGCAGCTGGGGATTGCAGGCATGCACCACCATGCCCAGCTAATTTTGTATTTTTAGTAGAGATGGCCCTTCTCCATGTTGGTCATGGCTGGTCTCGAACTCCTGACCTCAGGTGATCTGCCCACCTCAGCCTCCCAAAGTGCTGGGATTACAAGCGTGAGCCACCTCGCCCAGCCAGGATGCTGCTTTTTTCCTGACTATGACCATGAATGTCTTGTGTGGTCTAAGACAGCAGTCCCCAGCATTTTTGGCATCAGGGACCAGTTTCATGGAAGGCAATTTTTCCACGAATGGGGGTGACGGGGGCGAGGATGGTTTTGGGATGAAACTGTTCAGATCACCAGACAATAGTTGGATTCTCATAAGCAGTGCACAACTGAGATGCCTCGCGTGGCCAGTTCACGATAAGGTTCAAGCTCCCGTGAGAAGCTACCACCACCAATGATCTGAAAGGAGGCGGGGCTCAGGTGATGAAGCCAGGGATAGGGGGCGCTGTAAATACCGATGAAGTTTTGCTCACTCGCCCGCAGCTCACCTCCTGCTGAGCAGTCCAGTTCCTAACAGGACACGGACCGGACGGGTACCGGTCCACAGCCTGGAGGTTGGGGACCCCTGGTCTCAGAGACACCTTGAAAACCTCTTTCTTCTTTGTTAACGCAAGTTGTGGTTTCGAAAGCAATTCGTGCATTTTCAGGAAGGCAAGAGACGGGGAAGAAGGTGGGGAAGGCTTACCAGGTGCTGTCTATAGAAAGGAGCAGAAAGGCCGGGAAGCAGAACTCTGGAGTCAGACACATTTTGGGTTGAACTCAGTCGCTGCCCATTAGTAGAGTGATCCTAGAGAAGCCATCCACCCTCATGTGTGAAGGAGAAAAGACAAATGCTCCTGGACCCTACAGCTGCTCAGAGGATCCAACAGGACAAAGATGTAAAAAGGCCAGCGCTATATGCCTGGCAGAGAGGACGGATTCAATCAGTGAATTCAGCCGTGCTGAAGCCGCGATGATGCAACAGAAAATCAGCTTGCAGCCGATGGAGCGGGATTTGCCTCCTGATCACCTGCCCTGAATCCACCACCTTCCTGAATGGCAGCCCCAGGCGCAGCAGGGTAGAAGCAGATGCTGGCTGAGGAGGGAATCCTACCATTCCCCGCCTCCCCCGCCGCCCCCCGCCACTTGCAGCCATCTCCTAGCCTTTGGGTGCAGCACCAGCAGTCCGGAGACTTCCCTGGCCCGGAAGGACCTCTGACAAGGCCCCGGAAGCCCAGCAGAGCCACGCTGCCCTTTGAGAGGAGGTGGGTGTCAGGAGTGCGTGTCGGGTGGGGAAGGGAGCTGTAAGCAGCAGAGACTGGCCAACCTTGGCCATGACCTTTGGGGCCCCGTCTACATGTCCATGCAGAAGGGCCCCCAGAGGGGAGCAGCATCCTGGCCTCTGTCAGGAAAGGAGAGAGTTCCCTGATTTAGGGAGCTTAGGAGAGTGAGCGAGCGTGCTCAGCTCATCCCTGCACTTAA
>NW_016107323.1:1423450-1456153 GCF_001604975.1 Cebus imitator
TCTCAAACTCCTGACCTTGTGATCCACTGGCCTTGGCCTCCCAAAGTGCTGGGATTACGGGCATGAGTCACCGTGCCTGGCCCCCAGCCTACCTCTTGTATAAATGAGCTGCCACTTTTCTGTCCCTCCCTGGGACCCTGGCAGGCTCCGTGAGTAGGCAAGGGAGGGGTGTGATTCATCAGCCCCCACCTCCAATAACGTAGGAAAACTTTGTGTTACATCTGCTCCTGAAGCATGCAGGCCTCAGTGTATGCTTTGTCAGCTGCAAATATACCATTTTTAATTTGGAAGATTTAAAAAATATATATTTGAGCCCCACATAGGAAGATCCAAAAATTATTAAAATAGAGAACGTTTAGACTGTGGGACAGAGACTGTATCTGTTCTATTCACTTATCCCTAGGGCTTAATGTACATAGTAGTTACCCAATAAACATATGCTTAGCAAATGACTGAAAATTAATTTAAGCAGCTGGTATGTGAAAATAGCATATGCACAAGATGTTCATTGCAGCATTGTTTATAATGGTGGAAAATTGTTTTGTATAGTCTGGTTAAGAAATCTGTGGTATATGAATGCAGTGAAATGGCAGGCTATTAAAATTAACAAGAGGACTATAAAGCCATGAGAACGGTGTTATGGGATGTTGTTAAATGAAATATAATAATACTATGATTTAAAGAATGTAAACATGTATGTCTACATAGATGAAGATTAAAAGGCCTATTTAGAGTTAAAGTCATTGCTGTGTAAAATTAGCAGCAATTAAGAAACACCTTTGGTAATGTTTTACAGTGGATTCTAGAATATGTTTTAAACTCTTTTAAAGAAACCCCTGTAGTACTTTCTAAACAGATGAGCTGGTGGTTTGCTATTTTCCAGGTTCTATTGGATGAGCTGTGAAAGGCCCCATTGGATAGGGGGCTTCTGGAAATTTCCATCTCCCCACCTCCTGGTGGATAGCAACTCGGACCTGGCAAAATTATTCTTGGCAAATGCAAGCTCATCTCAGAAAGAGCTCTCAGTGCAAAGAGCCTTTAGCAACGGAGGCGCTAGAATCTGTGCTGGTGAAGCTTTGTAAACAGCAGGGATTCGACAGAGGCCTTTTCAGGCCTTTATTTCCTGCTGTTCCTTCTCCTCCTTTTTTTTTTTTTCCAAGTTTTGTAAACAACCCAGGGGTGATTTTTGTACTCCCCCATGTCTGTGTGGGTGGGATGAGATGGAAAGAGGCCTCGCGTTGTCCCTGCCATCCCTCCGCCCTGTCCCTGCAGACCTATGTCCTTTCTGGCCACCCCTGCTGCCCCCACATCTCCTCCTACCCTAGCGCCCACCTGCGGTCTGACAGAGGACACCACACAGTTGCCCATTCTCACACCCCCTCCCACTGGACAGCCCCTGTGCTTAACGAGGCAGCTTGACGTTTTGTGGGACCTGCTGGTGTCCTGCCTGAAGAGGGTGGGGTCAGAGGAGTGGGCTGGCCTGCTCCTGGAACTGTAGTGTCAAACTGTCCAGGCCTTCATTTGCAAACAAACCACACTCTGGGACACCAAAATAGGCGTCGGGGGAGGTCTAGGTGGGGCTGGTCTGGGCTTGGCCCCACTAAGTAGGGCGCCAGGGAGACAGAGTGCACCAGCGCCACCAAGGTGGGCAGAAGCCATCTGGGGCCACTGAGAGAAATTCCACTGCGGCTCCTGTTGGGCCTTCCTTTGACCCAAAGTTTTGGACCTTCAGCTTGGGTGAGTTATAGTGGGAATTCTGGGCTTTGGCTTTGGGGGTGGCCAGATGAGAAGGGTGTCAGTGTTCAACTGGTCCCACCTGGCACTGCAGGAAAAGCTGAGGCTGTCACCTCCCAGCTCTGCCATTTACTAGCGCAAGTTGTTGAAGGCCGTCGATTCAGCGCCATTTAGGTATGTGCGAAGCGTGGCATATACTTCATCCTTTGTCATCTCCACGGCTCTGGCACAGGTGTACTCTTCAGAGATGACAAAACTGAGGCTCAGAAGGGGCAAGCCACTGGCCCAGGCTCACCCAGCTTATCGTAGGTGAAGCCAGGATTTAAACCCAGATCAGATTTTCCTCTGAAGCAGATGACTTCGTCTTTCTCCTGCATTACCTCTTTCTGTCTTCCTGCAGCCAATTTCCCTGCAAAGCAGCAGAGCAGCTGGACATGGGTGCACGTGTTCCTCTCCATACCTCCAAAGGCATACATTCTGAAAACAGGAAGTTTTATCCTGGTACAACTTGCCCCGAGCTGCAACCAGGCTCGCTGTGGTCTTGACTTATCTCACTTATTGTGGATGCTCACATGATTTCCGGGAGAAATATGAGTGAGTTACATTGTGGGTCTGCCCTAGACTCTGCTGAGAATCTCACAGGGTATACAGCATTCACATTGTGTTTCTCTAGGAAATCCTGACTTCGGAAACACCTCTGGTCCCAAGGGATTCAGACAAGGACTGTGGATCTGTATACAACTGTCCACTTATGCTCATGGTGGGGCGGGGTGGGGAGTACCTGCTCATATATTCCTCCTGGGAAATCTTTCTGTAAGGCAATAACTATCACCAGTGGTCAGCGTGCACGTGCTCTTTGACTCTGCCATTCCTCTTCTGGGAATTTTTCCTAAGGATTTGAGGATAGGAATATCCATTATAGCAGAAATCTGATACCATGCTAAAATCTCAAAGCAGGGAGATAGTTAAGTAAAGGGTAGTATACATTCCTTAGATGGAACATTATGTAACCATTAAAATGGGTACTTAAGGCTGATGTGGTGGCTCATGCCTAGAATCCCAGTGCTTTGGGAGGCCCAGGTGGGAAGCTTGCTTGAGCCTAGGAGTCCAAGCATGCCATGAGCTGTGATCACACCACTGCACCCCTGCCTGGATGGGAGAACAAGACCCTGCCTCAGGAAAAAAAAAAAAAAAAAAAAGTGCTTAATTGGTAAATTTAGTAATCTGGAAAAAATATTCGTTATAGCTGGTAAGTGCTGGGCGGTGAAAGCCAAAGTGACCAAATAACACGTACCATGTGACCCAATGTTTGTTAAAAGGAAAAATAAAATGACAACAAAGAACACTGACATTGTGAATCCACTTCCGCTCCTGAAAAACAGGTCTCGGCTTTGCAGAGCTCTCTTCCACAAAAGGCAGGACTGGGCTGAGAACACTAGCTGGCTGCACGGCTATTGATCTGCCCCATGAAGGATGCCTTCCGCCTTCCGTCTTTATGTGACTCGGTGCCCTCCTGTCCCCATCGCTGCCTCTCCTCGGGGGCGGGGGCGGGGAAGTGGCCTAGATTGCCTCGGCAGTGCTACCATGGATTGTAGTTGCAGCACCTTCTGAGGCCTGATTTGGGGTCATTTTAGGGATTTTTCATCCATTTGCTTAACAGACCCGCTTTTTCTTTGCCAGGCACTGTGTCAAGTGCCAGGGATGCAGAGGTGAGTAAGACAGGAGGCTCCGGGTTCTAAATTCCTCGGCTGTGTCTTATGCGTCTCTGCTTGCCTTGCTTAGGGTCGTACCAGGCTCCTAAACAAACGATGAATGAACAGGGTCCCTGTCCTTCAGAAACTTATGTGCCAGGAAAGGGAAACTGATGAGCAGGTTTGTTAAAGTGTTGGTGGTGGCGTGTCCTGGTGGGACACACAGGAAAAAGGACCCATTCCAGAGGGCTGGGTGAGGGGAAGAGTGGGGTGAATTCAGCCTTCATCAGTTTCACAAGTGCTGTCTTCTGGACGGACGCTCCCATTAAGCCTAACTCCATGGTTAACGCCACATACAAAGACAACCAGGCTATTTAGCGCCTCAGAGCTCAGAGAATATGTGCAATGCCATTGAGGAGCCAGGACACAGGGCGCTTGTGCTAGGTTCCTAACAAGGATGGTGATACAGAAGATGATTTAGGCATATGACCATTGCATCCAGTATGTTCTCTTTCCCTTTGCTATCTCTCAAGTCGAGGTGGGGAATGGGGAGAGGAGGACCCCTGGGGGAGTCCCAGGTGGAGCTGTTTTGTATATGGCCATTCTGCTTCCTGGTTCATGATTCAACAGGAAGACACCCTGGGAGGGTCTTGGGCACTGATAGATGATAATTAAAAAGATATTTAGGTTGGGCACAGTGGTTCATGCCTGTCATTCCAGCACTGTGGGAGACTGAGGAGGGAGGATTGCTTGAGCCGAGGAGTTCAAGATCAGCCTGGGCAACATAGCAAAACCCTATCTCTAAAAAAAATTACAATCATTAGCTGGGTGTGGTGGTACACGCCTGTAGTCCTGGCTGCTTGGGACGCAGAGGTATGAGGATTGCTTGAACCCAGGAGGTTGGGGTTGCAGTGAGTGGAGATCGTGCCACTGCGCTCCAGCCTTAGTGACAGAGAGCCTATCAAGAGAGAGAGAGAGAGAAAGATTTAGATTCATTAAAAATCAATCATTTAACAAATAGTTACAAAGTATCTACCCTGCACTAGAAGCTCAGTCCTGATTACTCAACAAGGAACAGAGGCACCCACCCTCCTGTGGTGGAGTCTCCAGCGAGAGCCCCGGGCCTCGTCAAGTGAGAATGCAATGGAAAGTGTAGTTTTAGGCCAGGAGCCCTGAGCACCCTGGGCACTGGGGAGTCTATCTAAGGGGAAATGAGTAGGGAACCCAGAAAGGGGGAGCCCAGGGCAGCTTGCAGCCCTCCCTGTGTCATCCTCCTCACGCTGAAAAGTTCCCTCTTGACTCTTTGGAGGTAGCCAGAGACTGCTGTCTATCTACCACCCAGAAAATCCAGCCACCTGCAGCTTCTGGGTCATCATGCGGTTACTTCCAATCTCTCAAATGGGGTTTCCAATCTCTCGTAACTGTAGCTGACATCGTCGTGCACTCTCTATATGCCCAGCACTATTCTAAGTGGGTCACATGCAGTAACTCCTGTTCAATTCTCACAACATCACTATGAGGTCAGTCCTGTGTCATTCTTATCATACCCATTTATCAGATGAGGACACTGAGATTCAGAAAGTGGAAATAGCTTGTTCAAGGTCTCACAGCTGATAATCTGTGGAGTTTGGACTTGAAGCTAGACAGACTGAACTCAGCACTCATTCTCCTCTTCTCTAGACTCTGACGCCTTTGACAGGCTATATAATACAAGATACACAGGGTCCTGTCCCTATGGATTACAGTACAATGGGGATAACAGAGCAAGCTATAATGATACCAATCTGACGAGTCTCATATGGAAGGTCCTGGCTTGCAGAGACTTTCCGGCTTTAGCACAGAAAGCCTCAAATTCTGGGAGCCTCAGTCCTTGGTAAGCTAGATGGTTGTATTAACCTAGTTGTGTGAAAAGGGAGTCATAAAGGATTATCATTTCTTTGCCTTATTTTGAAATTTACTAATTTGACAGGTGTCACATGGAATTTCACTGCTGTTTTTACATTGCCTTTCTTTTGATCGCCAGGGAGGCTGAACAATGTTCTTGATGCTTTTTAACCAGGTGTATTTTCTAGTTTCTGAATCAGTTGCTCCTAGAATTCATCTGCTGAGGCAGAGGTTCTCAGCCTTGAGTGGGCATCAGAATCAGAGGAGGGCTTCTGAAAAAGCAGATCTCTGGGTCATATCCTCAGAGTTTCTGATTCAGTAGGTCTGGGGTGGGGCCTGGGGCTGGGCATTTTTAATAAGCACCCAGGTGACACTGAGGCTGCCAACTGGTCAGGGACCATACCTGGAGAGGCACTGTGTTTGGGTGTTTTGTGGAAGCTCATCATTTAGTAAAGTGGTTCTCACATTTGCTAAATGTGCACCTTAGGTCAGGTGTGGCATTGGCTCATGCCTGTAATCCCAGCACTTTGGGAGGCCGATGTGGGTAGATCACCTGAGGCCAGGAGTTCAAGACCAGCCTGACCAACATGGAGAAACTCCATCTCTATTAAAAAAAAAATGTGCACCTTAGAATCACCTGGGTAGTATTAAAAAACTCAGATGCTATGGCCCTACCCTGGACCAGGTGAACCTAATCTTAGGGAGCAGAACTTGGGCTTTGCTAGTTCATTAAAAAATTTCTCAAGTGATTTCCTCATCTCTGTAGTCTTAAAATGAAAACCAGTGTGAAAAATCCCTGAGCAGACAAAGCCAGTTATGCTTCATAAGTGACCCTAAACTTCTTGATTTGAAACATAAGCAAAACTGTATGCCTTTTTTATTTTTCTAGCCTTACTTCGCTAGCTAGAACTTCTAGCACTAGGCTGAGTAAGAGTGGACCTCCTGGTCCCTATTTTTGCAGGTAAAAGCATTTAGTCTTTCAAGCATTAAGTGTGTTAGCTATAGTTTTGTTGGCAGATGCTCTTAAGTTAAGCAATGTTCCTTTATTCCCATTTTTTCTGCAAGTCTTTTTTTTTTTTTTTTTTTAACATGAATGCCCATTCAGTATGATATTGGCTATGGGTTTGTCATAAATAGCTCTTATTATTTTGAGATATGTTTCAGCAATACCTAGTTTATTTTTTTTTTTTTTTAACATGAATGGGCATTGAATTTTGTCAAATGCTTTTTCTGCATTAATTTATAGGATCATATGATTTCTCTTCTTTCACCAGTTAATATGGTGGATTGCATTGATTGATTTTCAAATATTCAACTAGCCTTTCATCTGTAGAATAAACTCCAATTGGTCATGGTGTACAATCATTGAGATTTATTGCCAAATTCTATTTGCTAATATTTTGTTAAGGATTTTCACATATATATTCATGAGGGATATTGATCTGTAGGGTTTTTTATTTATTATTACTTTGATTTTTTGTTTGATCGTTTTGAAACAGAGTGTCTCTTTCTGTTGCTTAGGCTGGAATTCAGTGGCGTGATCTCGGCTCACCATAACCTCCACCCCCCAGGTTCAAGTGATGCTTCTGCCTCAGCCTTTTGAGTAGCTGGGATTACAGGCGTGTGCTACCATGCCTGGCTACTTTTTATATTTTTAGTAGAGATGGGGTTTCATCATGTTGGCCAGGCTGGTCTCGAACTCCTGACCTCAAGTTATCCACCCACATTGGCCTCCCAAAGTGCTGAGATGACAGGCGTGAGCCACCATGCCTGGCCACCAGCCTCAGCCTCTTAAGCTCAAGCAATCTTCTGGCCTCAGCTTCTCAAGTAGCTGGGACTACAGGCACATGCCACCATGCCTGGCTAATTTTTGTAATTTTTATAGAGACAGGGTCTCACTTTGTTGCCCAGGCTGGTCTTCAGCCCCTGGGCTCAAGTCATCCTCCCACTTTGGCCTCCCGAAATGCTAGGATTACAGGTGTAAGCCACCGTACTCAGCCCTATCTCTGGTTTTAATATCAGGGAACTACTAACTTCATAAAATGAATTGGAAACTGTTCCCTCCTCTTCTATTTTCTGAAAGAGAATGTAGGGAGATGGTGTGAATTCCTCTTTAAACATTTGGTGGAATTCTTCAGCGAAACCATCTGGATCTGGAGACTTCTTTTTTGGGAGTTTTAAAATTGCAAATTCAATTTCCTTAACAGTTGTAGGCATATTCAAATTATCTAGTTCACATTGGGTGAGTCGTAGTCATTTGTATTTTTCAAGGAATCAGTCCTCTTTAACTCAGCTGTCAAATGAATGTGTGTTCTCAGTAGCTTTTAAAAACTCCCTTCTCTCCGTTAGTTTCTCTCACATTGAAATGAGATGCTGATTCCCTCACAAGCCTTCCCTTCATCCAGATCAAATGACAAAATGCATTATCCTGTGCCCTGACCCAGGAGAGCATCCTCGACAGGCAGAGCCCAGGATGGAGGAGTCCCAGGGTGAACCCACAGAGTTTTGGGGAACCAGCTGGCCTTGGACCTCTCTGAAGAACTCTGGAAGCAGAGGGAACTGGCGATCTTATCAGTCACCTAAGCCTCCCTGGAGAGACCTCCCAGGAAGGGAGGTAGGAGTTCCGCCCTTAGCAGGTTTGAGAACGCTGGGGGCTCTGGATACCACTAGGTGGCGCTCAGAACATACAGTTGCTCTTGGAGTCCACTGGTGGATCCAAGAACCTCTGTTCAGCTAGATTTGGTCTGTGGGACATTTGTTCTTTTTTTTTTTTTTTTCTTTTTCTTACTTCAAGAAAGAGGGGCATTTGTTCTTTAAGTGAGATGCACTTTAGAGTCTAGAAACCGCAAGGACCCCACGAGGTCTGGGTTGGTGGACGTGGTAGTACTTTCTCTGACTTCCCTACTGACAAGGGAGGGAAGACTTGAGAGGTGGTGCCGGCTGGAGGCTCCTGCAAGATGTCAGAGGTACTTACCAGCCGCTGTGAGATAAGTACGCCCACCCGGAGCCTCTGTGTGTTACAAAGTGTCAACAGCCCCGGCCAGGCCCGGGAAGAATCCTAAAGAACGTACCTGGGGCTCCAGGTCCCTTCCAGGCTGGCTCAGTGCCACACCTCTTCCTAATCCTGCCCCCTGCAGAGGTGCTGCGATCTCCCCCACCACATAACCTACACTTTCAGGAAAGAGTCCTCTGGAGTCAGTTGGGAGGCTCAACGTTTTGTCCTGTCTCTGCCGCTAACAGTGTGCCTTGGGCAAGGCTTGCACACATCTTTACTAGATTCTGGACTGAGTGCAAATCCTGACTCAACCACCCACAGCTGTGGTGGCCTCTTAGGAATGTTACTTCACCTTCATGAGCCTCAGGTTCACATCTGTCATATGGAGATAATAAAGACACTCATCTTATTGTGTAGTGAGGTTTTATTTTTAATTAATTAATTAATTAATTAATTTTTTAGACGGAGTCTTGCTCTGTCGCCCAGGCTGGAGTGCAGTGGCTTGATCTCGGCTCACTGTGACCTCTGCTTCCCGGGTTCAAGCGATTCTTCTGCCTCAGCCTCCTGAGTAGCTGGGACTACAGGCACATGCCACCATGCCTGGCTAATGTTTTCGTTTTTTTTTTACACCACACCTGGATAATTTTTAGTAGAGATGGGGTTTTACCATGTTGGCCAGGCTGGTTTCAAACTTCTGACCTAAAATGATCCACCGCCCCCACCGCGGCCTCCCAAAGTCTTGGGATTACAGGTGTGAGCCACTGCACCTGGCCTTTTATTTTATTTTTTTAAGAGCCAGGATCTTGCTCTGTTGCCCAGGCTGGAGTGCAGTGGTACCATCATAGCTCACTGTAACCTTCAATTTTTGGGCTCAGGTGATCCTCCCACCTTGGCCTTCCAAAATGCTGCGATTATGGGCAGAGAGCCACCATGCCAGCCACAGAAAAGAGTAAGCACTGGATGGATGTTGGCAGTTATTATTTTATCGCTAATATTATTATGGTTTTTGAAACATAGTCTCACTATCAACCAGACTGGAGTGCAGTGGCACAATCACAGCTCACTGCAACATCTGCCTCTATGGCTCAAGTGATGTTCTCCCCTCAGCTTCCTAGGTAGCTGGGAGTATAGGCGTGCAGCACCACACCTGGCTAATTTGTATGTGTGTGTTTTTAGTAGGGATAGGGTTTTGCCATGTTGCCCAGGCTGGCCTTAAACTCCTAAGCTCAAGTGATCCACCCACCTCGGCATCCCAAAGTGCTGGGATTGCAGGTGTGAGCCGCCGCACCCTGCCCCCCCTATTGTCACTAATTTTTGTACTGCTCCCATCCCAGCCCCAGCGTAGGTGTACTTGTTTTCTACTGCTGCTCTAACATATCACTGCAAGTAGAATGGCTAAAAACAGCACAAATTTATTCTTTTACAGTTCTAGAAGTCAGAAGTCTGTAATCAAGGTGTTGGCAGAGCTGTGTTCTCTCTGGAGACCTCAGGGGAAAATCCATTCTCTTACCTTACCCAGCTTCCAGAGGCCGTCCACGTTGCTGGCCCTGTGACCCCTTCTTACATCTCTCCAAACGCTAGCTGCCATCACCCATCTCCTGCTGCTAATTTGATCCTCTTGCCTCCTTTTAAGGATCTGTACCTTGGACTCAAACAGGTAATCCAGGATAGTTTTCTCATCTCAAGATCCTTAATAACCTGCCTGCAAATGTTCTTTTAACATGTGTAGTAGCATATTCACAGGTTTCAAAGATTAGGAGAGGGATGTCTTTGGGGGACATTATTCAGCGTAGCACACTGGGAAAACAGATCCAGTTCAAAATAAATAAGAGCTGGAAAAGGGTTTTATCTCTATATCCCCAGTGCTATGGTTTGAATGTTTGTGTCTCCTCAAAATTCATACGTTGAAAACTTAACCTCCAAGGTGATGGTATGAGGAGGTGGGGCTTTGGGGAGGTGATTAGGTTTAGATGAGGTCACAAGGATGGGGCTCTTATGATGGGATTAGTGCCCTTATAAAAGCAGCCACAGACAGACCTTTGCCCCTTCTACTATGTGAGGACACAGTGGGAAGGCACCATCTAGGAACCAGGAAGAGGCTCTCAACAGATACTGAATCTGTTCTTGGACATCTAGCCTCCAGAACTGGGAGAAATAAATTTCTGTTGTGTATATGTATGAGCCACCTCATCTGTGGTATTGCATTATAACAGCCTGAATAGATTAAGACACCCAGAGTCTAGCACATTGCCTGTTTGGCCTAGAAGGTACTAACTTACTGAATGAATGAGTATTGTGAACATTACTGGTGCTCACCAATACCCAGCTCTTCTCTCCTTCTTTGGGTGGGGGCACATGACTAGTGACTAGCTTTGGCCAGTGAAAGTGAGCAGAAGTGAAGTGTGTTACTTCCAGGCTGAGTCAGTGGAAGCCTCCATGTGACACTGCAGCCTCTGTCCTTCCCTGCCATGATAAATGTGGACGCCTTCTCTTGAGACAGACTGAAGCAGCCTGGATTGTGAGTCACTGCATGGAGAACAGGCAACCTGGATTGTTACCTGCACTTACCAAGAAACAAACTTAGGAAATCTGGGGAATGCTTTTCACTGTAGCATAGCCTGCATCTATCCAATGCAGCGAGTTAATGGAACTGCCCAATCTTTAAGGTCCAAATCAAAATGATGTTATAGGTAGAAGAATCAGCCATACAACATGCCTAACTAGTGGTCTTTGGCATACCCAGGTAGCTGGGCAGTTCTGTCTACTTCCATGTTTTGTCCAGTATCTAATATTGTATAGCTTCTCTGCTTTGGTTTCCTCGTCTGTAAAATCAGGAGAATAATAGTACCTGCTTGAGATGATTGTTGAGAGATTATGTGATTTAATGCAGATAAAGCATTTTAAACAGTGCCTGGCATATGGTAAGACTTAATATATGTTTGTTATCATCATCACCACCATCATAACCACCATTATCATCACCCCATCATCACCCCGTCATCACCCCCACCACCATGACCACCACCATCATCACCACCATGACCACCATCTATACAACCATCACCACCACCATCAATACCACCATCACCATCACCAATACCACCATCACCACCACCATCACCACTACCATCAATACCACCATCACCATCACCATCACCACCACCATCAATACCACCATCACCACTACCATCACCATCACCATCACCACCACCATCACCACCACCATCACCACTACCATCACCACCACCATCATCAATACTAACATCACCACCATCACCACCATCACCACCATCATCACCACCATCATCACCATCACCGCCACCATCATCACCACCATTGTCACCATCATCATCATCACCACCACCACCATTACCACACCCCCATCACCACCATCATCATCACCACCATCACCAGCACTCTCACCACCATCACCATCACCATCATCACTACCACCATCATCACCACCATCACCACCATCATCACCACACCCATCATCACCACCACCACCATCATCATCATCACCATCATCATCAACACCACCATCATCATCACCATCATCACCATCATCATCACCATTGTTATCAGGAGGAGGAGCAGGAGAAGAAAGAAATCTTACTCACACTTCCAGTGTGCAAAGGAGAGAATAAATTTGATCAAGTTTAGTAAAGATAAATGCTAGTAATAGCAATCTCACGTTGTCAACTTTAACTATGAAGCCAGTAGAAATTAATTTTAAGTTTGGACTTGGAGTTTCACACCTGTAATCCCAGCACTTTGGGAGGCCAAGGTGGAAGGATTGCTTCAGCCCAGAAGTTTGAGACCAACCTGGGCAACATAACAAGACTCTGTATCAAAAAGGAAAAAAAAAAAGTCAGATGTGGTGGTGTGTGTCCTAGTCTCAGCTACTAGGGAGGCTGAGGTGGAAGGATAACTTCCCAGAGGTCAAGGCTGCAGTGAGCCGTGATCATGCCACTGTACTCCAAAGCAAGATCCTGTGAAAAAAAAAAAAGAGAGAGAGAAGTCTTACACATTGTCATGTTTTTTCCTTTGAGACCATCAAGCTTTTTTCTCCCTCCTCCAACCCTTTAATAGACTTATGACTAATTAGAAATCTTTCTGGGAAAAGTAAGAGAAGCTGGGAAGTGAGGAAGATAGCCTATGAGACCTTAGAAATAAATTTCTATGTAATCAATATAGTTCAATAATTTCCCAGAGAGACTGGCTTCTCTACCATGCTATCAGTCATAGTTTCAGCCAGTGAAAGCGAGGAGTATGTTAGAAGCCCAGGCGACAACTTTAGGACTCTTGGCTGCTTTGATGTAGTTGCTCAGTGAAGCTGGACTGTCCATTTAAGAAATCATTCATTCGTTCGCCACATAGTTGTTGAGCACCTGCTGAGGGCCAGGCACTGTTCTGGCCAGCTCTGGGGTGGGACTGGTTGGGGCCTAGGACACTCCCCACCCCTTCTTGTGATTGGTTCAGAAATAGACATGTCACCTGTACCGCTGAGGAACTGTTTGCTGGAGGTCCTGAGAAAGTTCCTCTCTTTTCCACAGGGCAAGAAAGAAAATGAAAATCATTTAAGCAGTAGGTACATAATAATGCCACATGCAAAAACTTTTCATCACAGCATGGCCGGCAACAGTGAATCACTGGAAGAAATCAGATTTTCATAAGTGAGCTGTGGTATCTCAACAAAAAGCAATGCCATGCTGTTATTTAAAATAACACAATGACTATAAAACATGAAGAAATGTTTACATAAAGATACTAAGAGAAAAAATTATGCAGAAAACTATATAGATATGCTCTGAAGAATTAAAATGAGAAGGTCATAATTAACAAATGGAAGTAATGTCTTTGTAAGACTGCTGGGATTATGAGCAGTTAAAAACATCCTTTGAACTATTTTACAGTGGTCTCTATATTTTATTTCTTCTAAAGAATCCTCACAGTAATTTCTGAACAGGTAAACCAGTTGGTTGCCATTTTCTAGGACTTGCTCGGTGAGCGCATTACTTCTATTTCACTGGAAGTCACTCTCCAGTCTTGAGGATTCTAGCCTTCTGATGAAGCCAACGCTGATTGCGGCAGAGAGAAGGTACAGAAAGGGACGAGCCTCCTCGGGATCTCCGCAAGCTGCTTGACCATACTGCTGGACTCTTCCGGGTAGCTGGCAAATTTCCACATTATTTCAACTGGCTGGGACTGGACTTGTGATTGAGGCAGAAAGCATCATACCCTAAGCCCTCCCCATAGCCGCCCTCACATCTTTGATTGTATGTTAACACCACTACAGAATCAATCAAATGCATTACCTTGCAAAAGTTGTTGAAAAAAGCCCCATTTGGAGAAGGTGTTCTGTGGAAGCAATCATTCCTTACGCTCCCCTCTCCTGCCACATCCCCCGTTGCATCTTTTGCCCATTGTTTTGCTACTATTTTTTTTTCTAGACCTGCAGCTCTCAAACTTTGGTTGCATCAGAATCATGGCTGGGAAGTCTGTTCTGTAAAATGCAGATTTCCAGGTCTCACTTTTAGAGCCTAGCCTAGTTCAGTGTGAAGTTCAGGTCTTCGTCGTCTGCCTTGTCACTAAGCTCTCCAGGGCACTGTACTGCCGCCAGATTTGGGAACCGCTGCTCAGGTGCAACTCTATTTCAGATTGTGCCGGGGAATCACAGGCAAGGCGGCCCAGGGCTGATAAAGAGACGAAGCTGATTGAGGGGAATCAACATCATGCTTGTTTCTTACTCCTACAGATGCACAATGAAACATATGAGTAAAAAATGACATTTCCTTTGAGAACAGCTTGGACAGTGACCCGAACAGCCCAAGAAAAACCTCAGTGGACTTACATGAACCTGATTTGGCTCAAAATTAAGCACCATGTGGAAGATCTTGCCCTTGTGAAATGACAAATTGAATGTGTTCAGAAATTGCATTTGAACTAGTTGAGATCCTGACCCAGGTTAGTGGTTCTTTACCTTACCATTCAATAAAGGGGTGACATTGATGATTCAACCATTTTAGCAAGCTTTATTTGCTCTATTTATAATGAGAATGTAATAATAGTAACATTTCATTGATTCTAAGCTGCAGTTCTATCCCCCACCCCCCAACCCACATACATTTTTAGCAACTGTGTAATTAGGATGTGTCTTAAGATCAATGTCTTACAGTCATTGACACAAGGTCATAACATGGTTGTCATTGTCGACACCTTCTGGTGAGATCCAGAAAGACCCAGGAACAACATTTGCAGAATGAGTGTTGGCAGCCTGGGAGAAACCTCTGAGACCTCAGTGTAGCATCTTTGTGGGAACACTTCCTCATCAACGCCCTTGATGGCAAAGGGTGACTTTGTGTTGAAGGATACACATAATGACAAGATCAAGGTGAAAATCACAAAGAAAATTTAGACTCTCCGAAAAAGTCTGCGGAATAACTTAACCCATCTTTTTTCACTTGATTTCCTATTTTGAGTGCCCAAGGGTGACAGATGAGATATCTAAATAAGTCTAAAAAATTACTCTCAGTAAGTCTTAAACATTTTAAGAGATTGAAAAAAGTCTTATGTCATAATTTAATTAGTAGCATTTTCCATTTGCTTCCTTAGCAATATATAAAATAATGGTGCATGTTATAATGAACAACATATTAGATGCAATGAAATACAGTAACAGTTCACACACATAGAACTTCTGATCTGCTGTGGGTCAGTACTCCATTCATGTTAACTCATTCAAGAGCCCATTTTATAGATAAGGAAGCTGAGGCACTTGGAAGATACAGCCACACAGCCAGAGATTGGTAGAGCTAGGTGGGATTCCAAGCCAGGCAGTCAGCCCTAGGGTCTCTATTATAGCATCTCACCTAGAGATGTGCTACTTTGCAATGTGTCAGATAATAGCTGGTGAATTGTCAACCAGATTTGTATTTTAACAAGCATAGCACTGATTAAGAAAAAAAAATGTGGCCAGGTGCGGTGGCTCATGCCTGTAATCCCAACAGCTTGAGAGGCCAAGGCAGGTGGATCACCTGAGGTCAGGAGTTCAAGACCAGCCTGGTCAACATGGTGAAACCCCATCTCTACTAAAAATATAAAAAATAACTGGGCATGGTGATGCTATTTATTTGGGAGGCTGAGGTAGGAGAATCACTTAAACCTGGGAGCCTATTCAGGAGGCTGTAATCCCAGCTATTCAGGAGGCTGAGACAGGAGAATCACTTGAGCCCAGGAGGTGGAGGTTGCAGTGAGCCGATATTGTGCCATTGCACTCCAGCCTGGGCAACAAGAACAAAACGTCATCTCAAAAAATAAAAAAGTGCAAATATGTTGTGAAAATGAGGCCAATTGTGTGACTGGCAAAATAGCAGAAGAAGAAACATGCATCAAGGCTATTTATCACCCAGAACATCCCAGAAGTTGCTGTTTCATTTACCTATGGTCTCTCACACCAGAGTGTTTCTCATTGTGTTCAATGGGGTGTTGAAAAGAGTAGAAACAAAAGTAGTTTGGGTCTTGTCTTTTCTCATAACTTATATTGAAATGGGAAGTGACTTTAACTGATGACTTCTGCACAGATGTTTGCAGCCTTTTTCAAGGGAGGAAGCAATCTCAGTTGTCAGGGACTGAATTCAGGCCTGAGTTATTATTGTTTGCCAAGTATTTAACAGACATTAGGACAAAGAGTAAAAATGTGAATTTAGTGTTTGACCTAATGGGAAAGCCTGGCTCTAAATACTGTATTTAGCAGATTTTTTAAAAGACTCAATTAATGCAAATTTTATATTTTATTGCTTTTATTGTATTTTACAAGATTGATAGGATGACAGTGAAATTTGGTATATCAATGGCCAGAATTGATTATGGAGACTGAGTCTTTGGAGGCTTAATTCATTTTCAGGTGACAAAAGGTACAGCCTTGGTGATAAAACAGAACAAAGAAAAATCAGTCATTTTTGTTCATGGAAATATCATCTTTTGAAAACTGTTCTCCGAGGAGGGGAAGAGAGAGAGAGACAGAAAGAGAGAAAGAGAGACTGGGATCAGAGACTGCTAAATTCTACCATTTGATACCAGCTTCTTGCTGTCTAAGAGGATGCTTATGGAATTAATATGGTTTGGCTGTGTCCTCACCCAAATCTTTTTTTTTTTTTTTTGAGACGGAGTTTCACTCATGTTACCCAGGCTGGAGTGCAATGGCGCGATCTCGGCTCACCGCAACCTCCGCCTCCTGGGTTCAGGCAATTCTCCTGCCTCAGCCTCCTGAGTAGCTGGGATTACAGGCACGCACCACCATGCCCAGCTAATATTTTTGTATTTTTAGTAGAGACGGGGTTTCACCATGTTGACCAGGATGGTCTCGATCTCTTAACCTCGTGATCCACCCGCCTCGGCCTCCCAAAGTGCTGGGATTACAGGCTTGAGCCACCGCGCCCGGCTCCTCACCCAAATCTTATCTTGAATTGTAGCTCCCATAATCTCCACATGTTGTGGGAGGGACCTGGTGGGATAAATTGAATCATGGGGGCAGAACTTTCCCGAGCTGTTCTTGTGACAGTGAATACATATCACGTGATTTGATGGTTTTATAAAGGGGCATTCCCCTGCACACGCTCTCTTGCCTGCCACCATATAAAACGTGCCTTTACTCCTCCTTTGCTTTCCACCATGATTGTGAGGCCTCCCCAGGCATGTGGAACTGTGAGTCCCTTAAACCTCTTTTTCTTTATAAATAACCCAGTCTTAGTTATGTCTTTATTAGTGTGAGAACGGACTAATACAGGAATGTCCATGGGTAGGAACCTTGAAGAGGTGCATAGTACTTCCTCCTTGACAGCGCTTTCTCCCCAAGATTCCTTGCTCTCTGCCATCTGCCTTCCGTACCCAAATGTTTATGAGCATCTGAATTTTCCAACTATTATGAAAAGAAATTGCCCTGAATCTGCTATGCGGTATGCACTCACTTCAATTCAGCACACATTTTCCAGAATTTCTTGGTACTTTAGCGTTGCATTCATTGACTGAAAAAAAAGGTAAAAATTTTTAAGAAAAAAATGTATAAGTAATTTAAAGCATTATTGTTGCATTAAGTTCAATGCAGCTACATTACTGGGAAAATGTGAAATCTCCGTAAATCTTAAAGTGAAAACTAAGATGAGCAGATACATTTCTAGCTTCCTGGTCAGCTTCAGTCTAGACCTCCAAGCCCCCAGGATTGAGTGATCATTTTTGCTGCCCCGGACAATACTGGTGTGGAAAAGTTTGAGGAGCTCTATGTTACAAAGAGTCCCTTGAGCCTCTTGGCCATTGGTCATTAAGCAGAAAAATACGCCTGGTTCCTTCTGTCCTTGGCTGCCTCCCATTGCCATGACCATGGTCTGCCCATTGGCAGGCAGGGTCTTTTGGAGTTAAGGGCTTCCTTGGCAGAATGTTCCCTGTAGTTTTAGACCAGGAGGTTCACTGAGTGTGGTTTTCAAGGCTAAGTCAGAAACCACCCTAGAATTTTGAGACTGAAATGGAGGCTGTTCTTTTGCCCAATCTCACCTGGTTTTGGTGTAGGAGGGGTTAGGAATGGGTAGTAGGTGGCTAGAGCTGTGATGGTCTCCATTTAGGACACTAGTGAAACCAACAGAATCGGTACTTATGTGTGCATAGGTAATGAATGGAACCTTTGAATTTTTTTTTTTTTTTTTTGAGGCAGTCTCCCTCTGTCGCCCAGGCTGGAGTGCAGTGGCACCATCTCGGCTCACTGCAACCTCTGCCTCCCAGGTTTAAGTGATTCTCTTGCCTCAGCCTCCCTATTGGCTGGGACTGTAGGCAGGTGCCACCATGCCTGGCTGATTTTTTATATTTTTAGTAGAGATGGGGTTTCACCACGTTAGCCAGGATGGTCTGTATCTCCTGACCTCGTGATCCACCTGCCTTAGCTTCCCAAAGTTTTGGGATTACAGGAGTGACCCACTGCGCCCAGCCAGATGATGGAATCTTTGACACTCTTTGAATAAGGTGTTCCCTTAGGTTTTTAAAAGAAGAAAAGATATTTCCATGTATTTTAACATTTATTCATTCAACAATTTGTGTGTGTGTGTGTGTACTGCACTAGGCCTGGGGAATACAACAGCAAACAAAACAGGTAAAAACCGCTGCCCTCACAGAGCTTACATGCTAAGAGGGAGAGAGAGCAAATTTAAAGGACGATTAAATATATGGAATGTCTGATGGTGATTGGTGTTATAAGGAAATGAGGAAAGAGGTGTGAGAGTATGTGTGTTAGTGGGTGAGTTGCAATTTTAAATCAGATGGGCAAATGCCTCTGAACAGGTGACATTTGAGCAAACCACTGAGGGATGCTGAGTCAGTTGCTTTGGTGATGCAGCCTGCTGGGCTGCCTGAAGGATCGGATAGAGGATGTGAGGGAAGGTGAGAAACTGAGGGTGACTCCAGGGCGTGGTAGGCAGTGTATGATACAGCTCAGTCATCCCCAGCTCCTGGTATTCATGCTCTTGTGTAATTTCTTTCTTCTTGAGTCTATGATGGACCTAGAGACATTTTTTTTTTAATCATGAATAGATTATGGCAAAGCTGATAGGATCTCATTTCTGTGGATACATCACCAAGATTGTGACTTCTGTCTTGCTAGCAGATTCTCTCCATTGCTTTCTTGGCTTGCACACTTCAGTGAGGCAATCTGCCTTGTTGAAAGGCCCACATGGCAAGGAACTGAGGAAAGCCCCTGACCAACAGCCAGCCAGGAACTGAGGTTGTCAGTCCAACTACCCCGATGAACTGAATGTTGATCCTCATGAATTTGGAGTGTGTTCTTCCCAGTTGTGCTGTGGAATGAGAGTGTGGCACCAGCCAACAATGTGACTGTCCCCTGAGAAAGACGCAGAAGCAGAGGGGACAGCTAAGCCAGGTATTTCACCCACAAAACTGAGATAATATATGTGTGTTTTTTAAGCTGTTAAGTTTTGGGACAATTTGTTATGCTACAATATATAATTAATGCACAAGATTTTTGGCAACTGGAAGAATAAAATTAGTATTTAGTATTTATGATAACACAAGATGAGTGTAGGTAGAAGGTTTCTTTATAGGAAGATTGCAGGTTTTTTGGTTTTGTTTGTTTTTTGGGATGGAGTCTCACTCTGTCGCCTAGGCTGGAGTGCAATGGCGCGATCTCCACTAACTGCAACTTCTGCCTCCTGGGTTCAAGCGATTCTCCTGCCTCAGCCTCCTGAGTAGCTGGGACTACAGGCACCTGCCATCACGTCTTGCTAATTTTTGGATTTTTAGCAGAGACAGGCTTTCACCCTGTTGGTGGAAATTCTTGCCTTAGTGTTTCCAAAGTAGAAATTCTAACCTGTGAGTGGCAGAGACCATGCTAGATCTTCACCAAACCTGTTTTCCTTTCCTCGATGGCCCTTGGAGCAACCACATATGCCAGTGTGCCCGCTGTTATTGAGGGGCCAGTTCTAGGGTGGCCTCTGACTTAGCCTTGAAAACCACACTCCATGAACCCCCTGGTCTAAAACGATTATTAGGGTTAGGGCATCACATACTCTAACCAATAGCATGTGATGACTCCTTTTTCTGCACCTGTCAGTTGGGAGCTGAGAATTCACGGAGAAGCTTCTAAGGCTCCAGGATGATGAGCTTTTAGATGGAAGGAGCCAGGGTCCCTGAGTGACTTGGTGAGAACCTCCACCACCTAATCAGCTACGCTGGCCATGATGTGAGTGAAAAATAAATGCTGGGCATGTTGCTTTTATAGCAGCTACCATTCCTTACCCAGACCCATCTACCCAGCATTTCCCAGTGTCTGATACAAGAGATGATTTAAGTGTACCCAAGCAGTTAAAAATGTTCACGTGTTACACATTTGTTTTATAGGTATGCTTTCTTGATGTATTATATGTTTGTTTTCTAGGTATTTCCTTGTTAAAAAAGAACTGTAGACTGAGTGGCTTAAGCAGCATTTATTTCTCACAGTCCTGGAGGCTGGAAGTCCAAGATCAGGGTGCCAGCAGGGATGGGTTCTGGTGAGCGCTGTCCCTCAGGTTGTAGCCTGGCAACTTCCTGTTTTATCCTCACATGATGGAAGGATGGCTAGAGAGCTCTCTGGGTCTCTTTTTTAAAATTATTTATTTATTTTTATTTTACTGTAAGTTCTGGGATACATGTGCAGAATGTGCAGGTTTGTTGCATGGGAATACATGTGCCATGGTGGTTTGTTGCATCTATCAACCCATCATCTAGGTTTTAAGCTCCACATGCATTAGGTGTTTGTCCTAATGCCCTCCCTCCCCTTGCCCTCATCCCCTGACAGGCCTTGGTGTGTGATGTTCCCTTCCCTATGTCCATGCATTCTCAGTGTTCAACTCCCACTTATGAGTGAAAACATGCAGTGTTTGGTTTTCTGTTTCTGTGTTAGTTCACTGAGAAGGATGGCTTCCAGCTTCATCCGTGTCCCTGCAAAGGATATAAACTCATTCTTTTTTTATGGCTGCATAGTATTCCATAGTGTATATGTGTCTGGGGTCTCTTTTCTAAGGATGCCAATTCCATTCATGAGGTCTCCACCCTCCTGACCTAATCACCTCCTAAAGGCCCTACCTCCTAATACCATCCCATTGGGAGTTAGGGTTTTAACATATGACTTTGAGGGGGCATACACATTCAGACCACAACAAAGTATTAAATACGCACACACACACACACACACACACACACACACCCACACACACCCCTACCTCATCAGTTTTATGATTTCAGAGATATTGTCACTTAGGACAAGGGTTGGTTTCATTATGCGAGTTGATTAAAGAAAAATATCAAGTAAATCACAGAATCACAGAAAAGGTGGCAGGTGGGAATGGCAAAGATTTTGACAGTGGCACACACCCCGGCTTACTCTCTGCAGTTATTGTGAGGCTGAAATGACATGGTGTATGTGAGGTCCCGCTCCTGAGCTGACCCAGGGGGCCGAGGCAGGGTGGATTGCTTGAGCCCAGGAGTTTGGGACCTGCCTTGGCAACCTGGCAACCCCCCATCTCTATGAAAAGTAAAAAAGTTAGCCAGGCATGGTGGTGGGCACCTGTGGTCCCAGCTACCCAGGAGGCTGAGGGGGGAGGACTGCTTGAGCCTGGGAGGCGGAGGCTGCAGTGAGCTGTGATTGTGCCTCTGCTCTCTAGCCTGAGTGACAGAGTAAGACCCTGTCTCAAGAACAAAAAAAGGCCCTCTCCTGGTCCAGCGCATAGTAAGTGTGTGATAAATAGTATCTCTTATCTTGTAGTATGCAACCTGTGTTACAGGACAGATCCTACCACCTCTGGTTTGCCGTTTACTTGCTTACCACTCTTCATCTCTGAATCTCTAGTAGTAGCTCCATGCCCAGGACCTAATGGGGCCACATAAATGGAGACTGAGTGTTGATTATTAAAGGGACCTAACATCCTTTCCAGAATCAGATTTGAATACAGTGGGCTATGAGCCCTGGGTAGACAAGGACTACTGACCGAGAGCTGTATCCCCAGCACCCAACCCAATACACAGCGCTCAAGGAATATTTGTTATTAATGAACATATTTATTTGAATTCTTCTCATAGACTCATACACTGTCCAAACTGACCTGAGTCTTGAGAAAAATATGTCTTAGCTGAAGAAGAGGAAAGTGAAGTATGAAGAAGCAAAGTGACTTCACAAGGTCACACAGGTATGCGAATGTGCCGTGGGGTTTTTGAAAGTCACATGGGATGTGAAGCAGCTCTTTGCTGTGCAAGACTGTCCCAGGCATTGCCTGCCAGTGCCCATGAAAGCCAATAGTGTCTCTAATCATTGTGATCATCAGAGATGCTCTGGCAGATCTCCAAAGCATCTCATAGCGACATAGGGAGTGTACCCCCCTGGGAACTGCAGATCCAGCCTGCCCTTCCAAATGGATGAAGAAACTAAGACCCACGGAGGAAGACAGACTTCCTCAAATGATGGAGCCAGCATTTGGAACAAATTCCTGATAATGCATTCAGAATCTTTCTTCAGGGCCAGGCAGGTGGCTCATACCTATAATCCCAGCATCTTGGGAGGCTGAGCTGGGAGGATTGCTTGAGCCTAGGAGATCAAGACCAGCCTGGGCAACAGAGCAAGACTCCGTCTCTATAAGAAATAAAAAAAATTAGCCAGACATGGTGGCATACACCTGTAGTCCCAGCCACTTGGGAGGCTGAGATGGGAGGATCACTTGAGCCAGGGAGGTCACGTGATTGTGATCTGGCCGCTGCACTCCAGCCTAGGTGACAAGAGTGAGACCTTGTCTCAAATTAAAAAAAAAAAAAAGAAAGACTTTTTCTTCAATCATTGAGAGTAGGGCTTGTTCAGATCATAAAGGAAGCTCCTGGAGGGACGGGCTTGGGGCTCATCAGGACTCAGCACCCCAAGGTGGTGCTAAGGCAACTCCCATGAGCTGATGAGCAGGGGAGCCCCTGGGATGCTCTGCCTTCTGCCCCGTGCCTTCTCCCCTGTGGCTCAGCCCTGCCTGGGGAGGAGAACCACATGGGGAGTGGGAGAGTGTGGGCAGAGAGAAATCTGCTCCCAGGCAAAAGCTGGCACTGACTCCTAACAGAACTGAGATTAGAGTGTGTATTTTAAAGCAAATAAATATTTCAAGACCTGAGAAGGGAGATGTTAATGGCTCCATTCAAATTCAGCGGAATTTATTTTCCATTAGGGCTGGGCTTTCTGAGAAGCTTAGTTCAATCAAGGTTAGACATGAAAACAGCACTGTGGCTGAGTGGACACCAAGTTCCCTCCACCACTGCACGTTTCTTAATTAGAGCTTCCAACCTACAGCCTACTGCCGCCCTTGGCTGTCCCCCACACAGAAGCGCTAGCCTTTTCTGCTTTTTTGTGTGTGTGTGTTGGATAAGATTATTTTTTCACAATCAGCGCTGAGATGACCAACTAGCCAGGCTGTCCCATGTGCCCGCCGCCTCTCCATCCACGGAGATTCATCCACCGGCCCGCCACCCAGTAATGAGAAGTTTGCCTTGCCCTTTAGAACCATTATTTTAAACAATGAATGGTGTTTGCAGAAGTGAGATTGCGAATAGAGATTCATAATGAGTAGCTCCAGCAATAATTACTTATTTTCTATATTTATCGAAAATGACTACATACAGTACTACTGTTTTCTCTGAAGAGAAAAATGCAATAATTATCACTATCTACTTTCCCATTTTAATAACTTGCAATTGCCATTTTTTAATTACTAGGGCAAAAAAGATGGTTACCTCTTAGATGAGATGGCTCTCGTGTCATGAAGAATGCTCTTGCACACTAATATCAGTGACGCTATGTGCAGAGAATAAATATAAGGTGTTTGGGTTTCTTGCCATTCAATCTATTCGTTAGGCCTATGACAGAAGCAGCAACATGGGGTTGAAATGGTTTGTCTTCAGAGCCATAGGGAACCACATCTCTTAGCAAAGGTGATATAGTCCAGTAGCACATGTGTATTTATGTCCAATGATGTACTGATAAATGCTTAACAACCAGCTTTCTGGGGTGAGGGGAAGGAGCTCTATGTAGCATTGGTCAATTACTGTGGTGTAAATCCTCCCATCATGGCAGATTTTAAGATACTAACCCTACATCGTGAAATACACATTTGGGATCAGAGGCATGCAATTAACACTCTCAAGCTGGAGTCAGCCAGCTCCAGCACATCCCTGGATATTAATTCTATCATTTATTTATTTACTTGTTTATTTATTTGAGACAGGGTCTGACTCTGTCGCTTGGGCTGGAGTGCAGTGGTGTTATCTTGGCTCACTGTAACCTCTGCCTCCGAGGCTCAAGTGATCCTCCCACCTCAGACTCCCGAGTAGCTGAGATTATATGTGCGCACCACCACACCAGGCTAATGTTTGTATTTTTGTAGAGACAGAGTTTTGCCATGTTGCCCAGGCTGGTCTTGAACTCCTGAGATCAAGCAATCTGCCCACCTCAGCCTCTCAAAGTGTTGGGATCGCAGATGTCATCCACAGTACACATATTTATTGAGGGTCTCTTGTGTGCCAGACAGTGTCCCAATTGCTGATGTGACAGCAATGAATGAAACAGGTAGCCCCTGCCCTAAAGGAGTTTAGATTGAGCAGGAGAGACAAGACAGCCACCAAAGGAACTGGTAAATATGTAACACAACATTGAGGAGTGATGCGTGGCAACTGGATTGGAGTAGGAGGGCAGGCTAGGATGGGGGGCGCTGGGAACCCTTTTGCATACAGTGGATAGGAATGACACTCTAAAGGGTGTCATAAGCACAAATTTGAATGAAGTGAAGGAGAGAGTTTGTGAGGGTCCCTGGGCAAAGAACATTCTAGGGAGAGGGAAAAACCAGCATCAAGTCAATGGTGGAAGGCAGGAGGATGCCTGGGGGTTGCTTTTAGTCTCTGTTTTTGAGGGTCCCAGTATCTGGGAAGTCTAGGGTATCGTGTAAGATGATGCAGATATATTTCTTTTCTTGCCCTGCTCCAGTGAAGCATTCTTGCTCTAAATTTCAGCAAGGCTTGAGACCTGGGGGTGACCCATGCCTCTCTCTCCCTCCGTTTCCTGCAGGATATGATATTCTCACATTTCTCCTCATGTCCTTGCATACCTGCAGCTCTTTTGATTTCCTTGTAGACACTGGCTCCTGATATCCTCATTCCTCTCACAGCAAAACTTATGCCTCTGCCTGGAATGGCAACACTGACGGGGGTGTGGAGGGGAGGAAAGGGTTTGTTTGGTCCTGACTTCCCATCCCCTAGAACAGTGCCTGCCCCCCAGTCAACACTCAGTAAACGTTCATTGAATTCATTAACACGGGAGATGCAAGCATCTGATTATTTCATTAGGACTTCCGGTAAGGTCCTGCCTGAGCCAGGAGCCCTTGCCCTCAACATTGGCCCCCCACAATCCCCCACCCTGCTTCCTGCCAGTTTTCTTCACTGTTCTGCACTGACATCATTGCCTGGTGGGAGGCACTCATAGACACTGTGGAATGATTGACAGCATGGATATTGTTTTATTCTACATTATGTCTGTTTTTATCCTAAATTACTTTTATTCCTTCTTCATAATATAAATGGGACATTCTATTGATTTATTTTTAATTGTATGTGCAGGGAGATAAAACTGTCTGTGAATTTCATTTCCACATAGTAAAGAAGGCATGAACATCTTTTGTTCTCTAAAGGGATGAGAGGCATGGGAATGACAAGCTGGACAGAATGACTCTCATTAATGTCCCATTTCAACAGGCCCTGGGGGTCACCTTGAGCATTCCTGAACCCACAAGACAACTACTTGCATAGTTGACCACCGAGGAAGATTTGGGGACATTGGTAAACTCAAGGAAGACTGCTGGTGATGTCACATCCGGGACAATGGCAGGACTTCCTTTCTGGGCATGTCCAGTGTGCACAGGCTGGAATCAGGAGAGGCGCCTTTCAGCTCCAGTGCTTTTAGAACCTGTTCAGTGATTCAGAGTGAGGGTTTGAAGTGAGTTTCTCACTTCATGCCACATTTGATCTTCAGCGCACAAAGAAAGTACAAAGCCAGAGAGGTGACCCAAGAGGCAAAGGCCCTTTACTTTGGGAGCTAAGTCTTGTTGGGTTTAAGCGAGGATCAGTCTGCTCAATGCTAATGATGAGATTGGGAAGTGTATTGACATTGCAGGTGTTTTAAGTGTGAAGATGAAACAGACGTTTCTTTTTATCTACTCATCAGTGACTAGAAATGTCTCTCAGCTCGAGAGATTTTGTTGTTTTATTCTACTTTTTTTTTTTCCCACACTGACTTCTCATGTAAAGTATGGCAGCACCTAATCTTCAGAAATAAATGACTGGCAGCTCAGTGTTGAGAAAATTATACTAAGGCTGGGCACAGCGGGAATATCATCGTCCCTGACATTCAGCAGACGAGGTGGGAATAGTGAGTCACCCCTCGGGTTAGAGACAAGGAAGCTAGGCTCAGGGAAGAATGGAGTTGCCTCAGTCTGGGAAACAAGCTTCCTGGCTTGGAGACTGCTGTTATCTTCGACAGGGAGTTGATAGAAGGCAGGAACCGTATGTGTTAGTCAGCGTTCTCCGGAGAGTCAGAACCAACAAGGAGGGTGTGTGTGTGTAGAGAGAGAGAGAGAGAGAGACTTTAAGGAATTGGCTCACACAATTGTGGAGGCTTAGATGAGTCCAAAATCTGATGGGATTGGCCAGTAGGCTGGAGACTGTGAAAAGTTGCCGTTCAAGTCCAAGGTCAGCCGGCTGGAAGAATTCCTTCTTGCTTCGGGAGGTTGGCCTTTGTTTTATTTGGCCTTTAACTGACTGGATGAGGCCCACTCATGTTATAGGTGGCAATCTGCCTTACTCAAAGCCTACTAATTTTAATGTTAATCTCATTTAAAAAAATACACATCTTCACAGAAACATCCAGAATAATGATTGACCAAATATTTGGGCACCATATCCCAGCCATGTTGACACATAAAATCAATCCTCACACATACCTTAATTTAAAAATATGTTTTAAATCATAGTAAATGCAATAGATATTCAGTATAGAAAATTTAAAATTGCGAACAAATATAAAAAAGAAAACTTTCCATTTCACCAGGGTGCATTGGGATATTGCCTTACGAATTAATTCTAGGCATACTTACATGGTAATATTTTCATACCTAGGAATGGCATCATTTCACGGAGCACTTTGCAGCTTACTTTTTTCACTTAGCAAGACTCTTTAATTTTTTCCCAGGTTAACAAATATTCTTCCGCATCCTGATTTTTTGCGCTAACGCAGCATCTATCTGATGCCAGCTGTAGTGAATGGCTGCCCCTGCTCAATATCCTTCCTCCTTTTTCTGGTAACAGCAGCAGATTTTCTTTTAGGGATGTCTCCCACCCGCACTCCAGGCTGTGTGGTTCAGGTGGGGCTAAGCCCTACTTCCTGACCCCTTTTGGCCTGCAACCAAAGTCATCAATATTGAGAAAGAGGCCCAGGTGCGGTGGCTTACGCCTGTAATCTTAGCAGTTTGGGAGGCTGAGGCAGGTGGATCACCTGAGGTCAGGAGTTTGAGACCAGCCTGGCCAAAGAGTAAAACCCCGTCTCTACTAAAAACACAAAAAGTAGCCTGCTGTGGTGGTACATGCCTGAAATCCCAGCTACTTGGGAGGCTGAGGCACAAGCATCACTGGAACTCAAGAGGTGGAGGTTGTGGTGAGCTGAGATCATGCCACTGCAATCCAACCAGGGTGACAGAGCGAGACTGTTTAAAAAAAAATTAAGAAAAAGGGTTCTTTTTTCCAGGTTGTTAGGCTGGTTCACTATGGGACTGGAATTGCTGGAGACCATTTTTGTCAATATGTGAAATTGGTCCTAAAGATGAATACAGAATGGAGAAAAGCAAATTAGAGAAACAGAAACAGATTCCTGATTACATATTATAGTTTGAACACCTGGATCCAGCCGTGCCTGAAGCTATTCTCTTATACTTTTCCATTATGGCAGATAAATTCTCCTTTTTTTTTTTTTTTTGGTTAGACCAGTAGAGTTGGATTCTGTCACTTTCCCTGGAAAGAGTTCAGAGTCTTATTTGAATATGGTATCACTCTACCTGACATATGCCAGTACATGACTGCATTGTTTTTTGTTTTTGTTTTTTTCCTGACAGTGTATCCACTATGAGCAAGAAGTTACAAGGGAATTTGGAGATTATAAAATTAACTAAGAGGCCAGGCGTTGTGGTTTACGCCTGTAATCCCAACACTTGGGAGGCTGCGGCAGGAGGCGTGTTTGAGCCCAGGAGTTTGAGACCAGCCTGGGAAACATAGTGAGACCCTGTCTCTATAAAAAATAGAAAAACTAGCTGGGTGTGGAGGTATGCACTCGTAGTGCCATCTACTCAGGAGGTTAAGGTGGAAGGATTGCATGAGCCCACGAGGCCAAGGCTGCAGTGATCTGTGATCGTGCCACCACACTCCAGCCTGTGCCACAGAGTGAGACCCAGTCTCAAACAAAACAAACAAGAAACAAAAAACTAAGATGACTAAGACATACTCTTGGATCTCAATGAATTTGATTCAGTGATTGGGGCCAAGTACATTTTAATCACCTACAAGATTGTAAATTTCAACAGCTCATAAGGATGAAGATAGGCGTCCTAGAGGAATAAGCACTAAGCATTGAGGTGGAAAAGAGGGAGAGATCATTTAAAATTCCTTCTCATAGCCTACAAGGCCCTGTGTGGGTGGGCCCTGGCCACAGTTTTAATGTGCATATGAATTGCCTGGGATCTTATTAAAATGCAAATTCTGGGCCAGGCACAGTGGCTCAGGCTTGTGATCCTAGCACTCTGGGAGATCGAGGCAGGTGGATCACTTGAGGTCAGGAGTTCAAAACTAGCCTGGCCAACATGGTGAAACCCCATCTCTTCTAAAAATACAAAAAATTAGCAGAGCCTGGTGGCAGGCGCCTCTAATCCCAGCTATTTGAGAGGTTGAGGCAGGAGAATTGCTTGAACCTGGGAGGCACAGGTTGCAGTGAGCCGAGATGACGCCACTGCACTCCAGCCTGGGCAACAGCGAGAGATTGTCTAAAAAAGTAATAATAATAAAATAAAATGCAAATTCTGATTCAGTAGTTATCTGGTGGTGCCAAAATCCTTCATTTCTAGCAAGTACCCAGGTGAGGTGGGCCATGCTGGTCTGCAGGCTGCACTATGAATGGGAGCATCTGGCCTTCCTTGCTCTTCCTGTCTCATCTCCCACCCCAACCCCTCTGCCCAGCCCCAGGGACTCCTTTCTGCTCTCCAAGCACCTGCAGCTGTGCACACCTGCTGGCCTCCAAGCCTGGATTGCTCTTACCTGAACCCTCTTACCTGGGGCTTCTCTTCCATCTCAGCTCAAATGCCGCGGGAGCAGCCAGGCCTCTGGCAGCTCCCATTTCCAGTGGGACTTCCCTGGCGCTCGTGCTTTGCTTGCTTGCTATTTCTTTTCTTTTCTTTTCTTTTCCTTTTCTTTCTTTTCTTTTCTTTTCTTTTTTTTCTTTCTTTTCTCTTTCTTTCTTTTCTTTCTTTCTTTCTTTCTCTCTCTCTTTCTTTCTTCTTTCTTTCTTTCTTTTCTTTCCTTCCTTCCTTCTTCTTCTTTCTTTCTCTTTCCTTCTTTCTTCCTTCCTTCACTCCCTCCTTTCTCTTTCTTTCTCTCTCTTTCCTTTCTTTCCTTCCTTCCTTCCCTCCCTTCTTTCTTTTGTTCTTTCTTCTTTCTTCTTTCTTCCTCCCTCCCTTCCTCCCTCCCTCCCTCCCTCCCTCCCTCTGTCCCTCCCTTCCTCCCTCCCTTCCTTCCTTCCTTCCTTCCTTCCTTCCTTCCTTCCTTCCATTCTTTTTCTTTCTTTCTTTACCAGAGTTTTGCTCTTTTTTGCCCAGGCTGGAGTGCAGTGGCATGACCTCAGCTCACTGCAACCTCCACCACCTGGGTTCCAGCGATTCTCCTGCCTCAGCCTCCCAAGTCGCTGGGATTACAGGCACCTGCCACCACACCTGGCTACTTTTTTTTTTTTTGTATTTTTAGTAGAGACAGGGCTTCACCATATTGGCCAGGCTTGTTCTCGAACTCCTGACCTCAGGTGATCCACCCGCCTTGGCCTCCCAAAGTGCTGGGATTACAAGCGTGAGCCACCACACCTGGCCGTGTTCATGCTTTTCAAGCCTTTTTTACATTATGGCAGAGGCAGAAAAGGATACTCTGTGTGGCTTGCTGGACTGAAGGGATAAGCCAGAGGTGGTGGCGGAAACTTCCAGGGGCTCCCCATTTTGCGCATCTGTAATCCACTCACAGCGCGTGGTCAGGAAGCTCAGCAAAATCTGTTTTACCACTTTCATAGCAGTTGCCAAGATCTGGGATGATGGTGTTGATTGGCATGTTCATTGCCTACCTTTCCAGTAAAGAAGCCCTGTAACACACAACCCTATTCTGTTGTTCTCTTCTCAGCAGTGTCTGGCGTGGCAGGCACTCGGCAGATATTCCTCCTGTGAATTTCTAGCAAAGGCAAGATCATGAGCAAAAGTGGGGGATGGAGTGAGTCACGCAGATCAGCTACAGCCTGAGCAGAGCATGTGTAGGAGGTGATAGGCAGTGAGGAAGGCTGTGATGAAGACCCGATGCTTAATCTGGGAGGTGATGGGGAGCTAGGACCAGATGTGATCGGGGCTACTGGGGCGTGTCCGTATGGCCGGTAGGGACAGGGAGGGGGAGCAGGTAGGCCAGTGATATGGTTTGGCTGGGTTCTCACCCAAATCTCATCTTGAATAGCAGTTCCCATAATCCCACGTGTTGTGGGAGGTACAGGGTGGGAGGTAACTGAATCATGGGGGTGGTTAGTGCTGTTCTCGGGACAGTGAATGAGTTCTCACGAGATCTGATGGTTTTATAAGTGGCTTTTCCCACCTTCACTCTCCATTTCTCCTTGCTGTCACCATGTGAAGAAGGCGTGTTTGCTTCCCCTCCTCTGCCATAATTGTAAGTTTCCTGAGGCCTTCCCAGCCCTGTGGAACTGTGAGTCGATTAAACCTCTTTGCTTTACAAATTACCCAGTCTGGGGTGTCTTTCTCTGCAGTGTGAGAACAGACTAATACAGCTGAGAATAGGTGCCAGCAGCCACCAGACAGCTCTTGAGGCTCCTGAGTGAAAGTGGGTGTGGCAGTGGGAAGGGAAGGATGGAACACCTGTGAAGGCCAGGGAGGATCGGGATGGAGGAGGACGGTGGGAGGCAGGATTTGGTGGTGGAGTGGTGAAGAGACCAGGGCTGTGTACTTAAATCGGGAGGTTTCGGATCAGAAGCAGGAGGTGTTAGGGAGAAGCAAGTTCTGAGGGGAAGCTTGAGTGAAAGCAGAGGAGTTCTTCAGCTCACTGATTCTAATTTGGAGAACTGGTCGAGTTGTATCACCTGCAGTCTCAGATGTAAGGGAAGGGTCAGCTGGCAACACTGACGCCCATATGCAGAGAGCACCTGGCAGCCCAGCAGACCTCAGAGCCGGCCAAGTGAGCCCCTCCCAGCAGTGCTTCACTGAGGCCTCGCCTGCTGGCCAAACTTCAGCTTCTCAGATGTGAAATGGGGCAATGATAAGCATGTCCTGTAGAACAGTTGTGCAGTAGAGAGAGCTCGTGCAGGTGGGTGACTCACGGCAGGATGCGCTGTGGGGTCGGTGTCCTGGATGTCCTGCTGGGCTGCTCAGACCCCCTCCAGGACTGAAGCACTTATTGTCCCAGTTGTTGGGCTTGCTGGTCACTGACAGCTAACAGCTGCATCCCCTCAGGGCCTGGCCTACCCCAAGACATCTCCTTCCCTGAGGTCAGCCACATCGGATAAGCTAAGCCCTCTGCTGTGATTGCACCATCGCTCAGCCTCTCCCATGTGCCAATCCTGTATCCTTGGCTCCCCTTACAGGACAGGTTGTGTGTAGACCCTGATTAATATCCTGCATACAAATCTCAGAGTCCGCTTTCCCAGGAACCCAGTGAATAGTAGTATCTTGGCAGAATGACTCAAAGCCATGGAATATCAGATATTCCTGGTTGGCCAGAATCTTAGAAACTGCACTGCAAATTTTTAGTCCAGAAGCTCAGAAGGAAAGCAGTGTATTGGAGAACTAGCCTGTGAGGCAAGACAGTTCTCAGGCATGTCAGAAATTCTGTTTTTGTATTATGGACCCTTCTTAAGTTAATGTTTATAAATGCCTAAAATAAAAGTCACAGGATTGCAAAGGAAATCCACTCTATTGCAATATAGTTATCAGACCATTATGAAATAGATTTATTACATATTAATATATGATATAGCAATATGGAAATTATTGTGATACAGTAATATTGTTAAAGATCCATCAGTGGGGTGAATCATCTAGAAGAGGCAATGAATGTCAATGATATCTCAAGATATACACAGCAGCTATATTGGGATATAAAAATATCTGACTTCCATTGACAACAAAATCAGTTTTCCAATTACTGAGGTCAATGAAAAGAAAGAAGTAACTTCTTCCCCACCCAAAATCATGGATCCCCTGAATTCTATGCAAGGAGTCTCCCTGGGAGTCTGGCTCATGCTTGTAATCTCAGCACTTTGGGAGGCCGAGGCGGGCGGATCACGTGGTCAGGAGTTCGAGACCAGCCTGGCCAACACAGAGAAACCCTGTCTCTACTAAGACTATAAAAATTAGCTGAGTGTGGTGGCAGGTGCCTATAATCCCAGCTGCTTGGGAGGCTGAGGCAAGGGAATTGCTTGAACCCAGGAGGCAGAGGTTGCAGTGAGCTGATATCATGCCACTGCATTCCAGCCTGGGCGACAGAGTGCGACTTCCGTCT
>NW_016107323.1:1456233-1465402 GCF_001604975.1 Cebus imitator
ACCACCTTAGTGTTATAAGTCTTCAATCTACTGTAAGATACGTAGTTCTAGATGGTGTGATATAGATGTGTGCGTTTGTGCTGTGAATTAAATATTTATGTCCCCTTAAAATTCCTATGTTGAAGCCTAATCCCCAGTGTGAGGATATTAGAAGGTAGGGGCTTTGGGAGGTAATTAGAAAGTGGAGCCCTCCTGAGTGGAGTTAGTGCCTTTATGAGGAGAGGTCAGAGAGGTAGCTCCCTGTCTTTCTGGCCTGTGAGAATACAACAAGGAGAGAGCTATCTGCATGCCAGAAGCTGGTCCCACCAGGCGTTCAGATCTGCTGGCACCTTAATCTTGGGCGCCCTAGCCTCCAGAACGGTGAGAGATCAATGTTTGTTGTTTAAGCCACCCAGTGAATGGTAATCTGTTATAGCAGCTCAACTGACTCATCCAGGGAGGAATCCACATGCCAGGGGTGATTAATTAACGTTTGCTCAGAAGGGTCACACCTCAGGACACCTGCTGCAAGCTCTTCTGTTTTTCCATCTCATTGATCAACACCAGGTGTCTTACTAATTAGCACAGAGAGTAGCAGAAGTAGGTTTTTATTGGTAAAACTTGTGGCTAACAACCTAATAGAGGTAAGAAATGGGCTCTTGTTCATAAGATTAGTGGTGTTCAAAATTAGGGAACTGGCTAAAATGTTTTTGAGACACTGCATGCTTGGATGACTGGGGAATAAGAATCCAACAAGGCTCCCCCTTCTCCCATAGGGATGGTGCCTGAGGCTTGATTCCTATCTGCCCTGTGTCTAATCACGGAGCTGGAGGAGAGCTGGTTGCCTAGTATCAACCCTAGGCATGACAGGATCTTGCCTCTGAAATTTTGTTGCCTAATCCTCAAGAAAATGTTTCCTGTAGGGTATTATCAGGAATGGATCATAATCCAAACTAATCCTTCCTTTTTACCAGTAATCCCTTTATGTAAAATCAAGTAGCAATCATAAGACTGGAGTGAAAGAAAATAATACTCTGATGTATTTGTCAAGTTATAGGAAAGGAAGTGGGGAGAGGTGAGCAGGAAGCCAGTCCACAATATCCTGATAAACTATTTATCCAAAATGTAAATGAAAGACAAACTGCTTATCTATCCATGCGTCCACTCATTCATTCAACACATGACTTTCAGCCACCTACTGTGTGCCAGTCACTGTGCTAGGCACTGGGGGATAGTAAAGTACAGGAGAATGAAGGTCTCTTGGATTGTGGACGGGTGGGGGAGACAGACAGCAAATACACAGTTCCACAGATGATTATATAATTCTAATTGTGATAAGCGTTAAGGAGGAAAATGGAGGACAGCAAGAGAATATCAAATGGGGGGAGGGATGGTAGCTCACCTAGCCTGGGAGATTAAGCTGAGGCCTGAAGATTGAATCCAACATTAGGCATGGTGGCTGGGTGCGGTGGCTCACGCCTGTAATCCTAGCACTTTGGGAGGCCAAGGCGAGTGGAGCACGAGGTCAGGAGTTCGAGACCAGCCTGGCCAGCATGGTGAAACCCCATCTCTACTAAAAATACAAAAATTAGCCTGGCACTTGCAGCAGCAGGCACCTGTAACCAGCTACTTGGGAGGCTGAGGTAGGAGAATTACTTGAACCTGGGAGGCAGAGGTTGCAGTGAGCCAAGATCATGCCACTGCACTCCAGGTTGGGTGACAGAGCAAGACTCCATCTCAGAAAAGAAAAAAGAAAAAAAAATTTGCTGCCCACATAGAACTTCTATTCAAGAGAGAGAGTCAATACACATTTTCTAAAAAGCATAATATGTGTATTCTGAGTGGTAGTGAAGGTCTATGAAGAAAATAAAGTTGGAAATGGGGAAAGAAGTGCACTGTGTATGAAGGGCTTGCAGTTTGATATTGAATGGTCAGGGAAGACTCACTGGGAAGTGGACCTTGGAGCAAAGACCTGGAGGAGTAAGGGAGAGGCAGGCAGATATTTGGGAACAGTAAGTGCAAAGGCCCCAAGGTGGGAGCATGACCAGAGTGTGCAAGACAGCAAGAAGGTCAGTGTGGTTGGCGCAAGGTAAACGGAGCGAATGGCTGGAAGTGAGGTTGGTGAAGTGAGAGAGCCTGTGGAGACCTTGTCGACCAGTGGCAAGACTCTGGGTTTCCTGCAGCGTGCCTTGGGAAGCTGCAGAGAGTTTTGTTCAGAGGAGAGGTCAGATATGACTTACATTTCAAAAGAACCATTTTGGCTGCGACGTTGAGAACACTTTAGAAGGGACGAGTCAGACGCAGAGGGCCATCAGGGAATCTTTTGCAGTAATCTGGGGGAAGGATGATAGTTGGTTGAATCAGGGTGGTATCTGTGGAGGTGGTGAGAAGGACTTGAACATGTTTTGAAGACAGAGCCAAAAGGATTTGCTGATAAATTAAATGTGAAGTGTGAGAGCAAGAAAAGACTCAAGGATAGATGCCAAGGTTTTTGCCTGTCCAACTAAAATGATGGGATTGCTGTGAGCTAATGGGAAAGATGGTGAGAGAACAGGTTTTGGGTGGGTTGGTATTAGTAGCTTAGTTTTGTAATTTGAAGATGTCAAATACACAGCTGGATACACAAATTGAACATCCATATACAGGAGTTCTCCCTGTATTCTTAATACTCCTGGCAGATACATGTGTTGCAAATTTCCCTTCTTAGTTTGCAAATTATGTTTTCATTTTCTTTCAGGTGTTCTTTAATGAATAGAAGCTCAATTTTAATGTAATCATATGTATCAGCCTTCTCATTTATAGTTGATACTTTATGTGTCTTGTTGAAGAAAAATCATTTCTTACCCTCAGAAAGTTGTTAACCTGCTTTTTTCTTAAAAGTTTTCAAGTTTTTTTTTTTTTTTTTTTTTTTTTTTTTTTTTTTTTTTTTTTTTTTTTTTTTTTTTTTTTTTTTTTTCTGAGACAGAGTCTCGTTCTGTTGCCAAGGTTAGAGAACAGTGGTATGATCTCGGCTCACTGCAACCTCCACCTCCTGGGTTCAAGCGATTCTCCTGTGTCAGCCTCCCAAGTAGCTGGGATTACAGGCCTGTGCCACCATGCCTGGCTGATTTTTGTATTTTTAATAGAGATGGGGTTTCATCACGTTGGCCAGGCTGGTGTCGCACTCCTGACCTCAGGTGATATGCCTGCCATGGCCTCCCAAAGTGCTGGGATTACAGGCATGAGCCACCGTGCCCAGCCAAGTTTTGTTTTTCACATTTAAATTCCCTTTTTTTATTTTTTTGAGATGGAGTTTTGCTCTTGTTGCCCAGGCTGGAGTGCAGTGGTGCGATCTCAGCTTACTACAACCTCTGCCTCTCAGGTTCAAGCAATTCTTCTGCCTCAGCCTCCTGAGTAGCTGGGATTACAGGCCCATGTCACCATGCCCAGCTAATTTTTTAGTAGAGACAGGGTTTCATCATATTGGCCAGGCTGGTCTCAAACTCCTGACCTCAGGTGATTCACCTGCCTCAGCCTCCCAAAGTGCAGGATGACAGGTATGGAGCACCGCACCCAGCCTTACATTTCAATTATTTAAGTGAAAGAGAGCCTTTCATGGATCAATGATGGGAGGGTGTCATAAAACAAGGACCTGTGCCTTTGAGATTAAGAACAACAATGACAAAAAGGAATAGGAAGGTAATTGGACTACTCATTCCTCTCTTAATGAAGCAGTCCTGCCTCTTCACCTAGGTTGCTGAATTACTATCTTATCTATCTTTCTACCACTAAGCCAAGTGTTATTCACAGTCCTCAACAGTTCAGTAAATATTTATTGACAGACAAGGCAAAGGTTTGCAGGTGTAAGAAGGGAAAGATTATCAACTGGATATAACCATTTCTAGGGACCCTGGATCTGGTCTTCCTTAAGCCCTCCAGGGTAATGATTCTCCAAGTGTGGCCTTTGACTATCTGCCTTAGAATCACATGAGGTATTTTGTTACAAATAAAAGTTCTGGGGCTGGGTGTGGTGTTTCACACCTGTAATCCCAGCACTTTGGGAGACTGAGGCAGGCGGATCACAAAGTCAAGAGATCCAGACCATCCTGGCTAACATAGTGAAACCTCATCTCTACTAAAAATACAAAAATTAGCCGAGCGTGGTGGCACATGCCTGTAGTCCCAGCTACTCAGAAGGCTGAGACAGGAGAATTGCTTGAACCAGGGAGGCAGAGGTGGCAGTTAGCTGAGATTGTGCCATTGCACTCCAGCCTGACAGAGTTAGACTCTGTCTCAAATAATAATTAATGATTCCTGCTCCTCAGCCAGGTCCACTGAATCAGGATCTTTGGAAGTGCAGCCCAGGACCTGTTTTTAAAATCTTTTTTGCTTTAAAAGTCAATTTTATTCATATATATATATATATATATATATTGAGATGGAATCTTGCCCTGTTGCCCAGACTGGAATGCAGTGGCCTGATCTTGACTCACTGTAGCCTCCACCTCCCAGGTTCAAGCGATTTTCCTACCTCAGTCTCCCAAGAGGTAGCCTCCCACCGGTAGGTGTCGTGGTGGGCTGGGATTACAGGCGCCCACCACCACACCTAGCTAATTTTTGCATTTTTAGTAGAGACGGGGTTTTATCACATTGGCCAGGCTGGTCTCAAACTCCTGACCTCAGGTGATCTGCCTGCCTTGCCCTCCCAGAGTGCTGGGATTACAGGCATGAGGCACCGCACCCAACCTATTCATGTATAATTTACATGCAATAAAATGTGTCCTTTTAAAGTTTACAGTTCTGTGAATTTTGACAAATGTATACAACCATGTAATCACCACCCTAATAAAAATATGAAACTTTTCCATCACCCTGCAAAATTCCCTTGTATTCCTTTGCAGTCAGTCCCCCTTATAACTTCCTCACCCCAGCCCAAGGTAAGCACTGATCTGCTTGTTATCACCATAGATTAGTTTGCCTGTTGTAGAATTTCAGATAAGTGATATCGCATAGGATGCATCTTTTCGTATCTGGGTTTGCGGCATGGCCTGATGCTGTTGTAATTTATCTATACTGTTGTGTAGATTCCAATTTTTTTTTTTTTTCTGTTCTTTTTGAGACAGAGTTTTGTTCTTGTAGCCCAGGCTGGAGTGCAATGGCACCATCTTGGCTCACTGCAACCTCCACCTCCTGGGTTGAAGCGATTCTCCTGCCTCAGCCTTCTGAGTAGCTGGGATTACAGACATGCACCGACACTCCGGGCTAATTTTGTATTTTTAGTAGAGATGAGGTTTCTCCATGTTGGTCATTCTGGTCTTGAACTCCCGACCTCAGGTGATCCACCCGCCTCAGCCTTCCAAAGTGCTGAGATTACAGGCATAAGCCACCGCGCCCAGCCCAAGTTTGCTCTTTCTGTCACTCAGTAGTACTCCAGGAGGTACTACAGTTGGTCTGTTCATTCACCTGTTGATAGGCACATCGGTGTTTCCAGTTCATGACTATCATGAATAAAGCTACTATAAATATTCATGTACAAGTCTTTGTAAGGACACATGATTTCCAGAAATCTGTGTTTGATCAGCATCTCCAAGAGACTAGTGCATGCTGGAGTGTGATACCTGCTGTCCTAAGCGACCAGCAAGCCCTGGGTTAGAGCTCAATGCTGGACAAGAAGCACTGGGCAAAATGCCGTCAGCCAAATTCTTTGTCCAAGATGACAAAGGTCAAATAATTGAGTAGTTGGCTACATCCTTCTGCCTTTTTGCGACACAGATTCTTTGACCCTATGGAAGGGGTTTTGCGACTTAAAAATCATCATTATCATCATTGTCATGAATACGTATACCCAAGGTTTGGGGATATTGACAATGCCAAGATATTTCTCCCATTATTTAGATATGCTTTTTCTCTCCTTTCTTTCAGATTTCAGAAAGAGCCAGAATTCTTTCTTCTCTCAGAGTTGTAGAGGGAGTTATGGAAAGTAAATTTTTTTCAAACTTTTATTGTGCTAAAATACATGTTACATAAAATTTACTATCTTAAGCGTTTTTAAGTTGCATTTCAGTGATATTAAATACACTTATAATGTTGTAAAAGTATCACCACCATCCAGCTCCATGCTCTTTTCATCCTGTAAAACTGAAACTCTATACCCGTTAAACAATGGAAGGTAAATTCTTATCCAGAACCTAGAGGTCTTCAATTCAGCTTCTGGATCTTTCCTCAGAAGGTCTATGTGGAATAGAGAGGGCTGGGATCTGACAGAGCTGGGCTTGAATTTTTCAGTTGCTACCCAGCTCTGTACTTAGCTCCTAGCTCTCTGGAAGTCAGTTCTCTCCTCTGTAAAAAGGAGTGATTTGATTTCTACCTCTTGGCATTGTATTAAGAATTAGAAATAATACAAATAAACCCCTTGGCCTGTAATCCCAGCACTTTGGGAGGCCGAGGTGGGTGGATCACAAAGTCAGGAGTTCAAGATCAGCCAACATGGTGAAACCACGTCTCTACTAAAAATATAAAAATTAGCTGGGCGTGGTGGCTGTGCTTGTAATCCCAGCTACTCAGGAGGCTGAGCCAGGAGAATCACTTGAACCCGGGATGCAGAGGTTGCAGTGAGCTGAGATCATGCCATTGCACTCCAACCTAGGCGACAGAGCGAGACTCTGTCTCATAAAAAACAAGTAAATAAATAAAAAATTTAAAAAACCTCCTGCGGTGTAACAGGCCTTGATAAATAATTACCACTAACAAACATTTGTAAATGTGAAAGGAAAACAGACTCTCAGGACCCCAAACTCACTATCCCAAAGGGAAAGGGAAGCCTGGGAACTGAGTCACCAACACCATCTTCCTTTTGTTCTCAAACAGATAGCTGTAATTTCACAACCCCACGTCATAGCCTCATTTCCTCTCCTCTCTCCTTTCACATGTTTACTTTACATTAGGTAAAATATAGATTTCCTGAGCACAAGACAATGCATAATTGATTTTTTCCTCTATTTTCTTTTAGCAGGTAAAATGTAGATTTACTGAGGCTAACCAGAGCCTTACAAAACTGTAATTAGCAGCCTCACTGTTACCCTTCCTCCCCTTTTTCTCCTCCTGCTTGTTCTCTCCCCGTAAATACTGTAGTTCTCAAAACTCCTTTTGGGAAAAGCACAGGTCACACATGCCTCCCTTTGGGAAAAGCATAAGCCACACACAAACACACAACTTGTGTTTTTTTCCCTGGAGTGTCATCAATCTTGGCTAAATAAACCTCTAATTGATTGAGACACCTGCTTCAGTCACTTTCTGGTTTCTGTAAGTTATCTACAGTTTATAGGATAGAGGTTAGATGCACAGCTGTGTGACCCTGGGGAACTCACTTAACATCTCTGTGCTCCAGTTTACTAAGCTGTGCAAGGGTGATTGTAACAGCACTTACCATAGAAGGTCATAAGGATTAAATGAGTCGGTCCATGTAAACTGCTCAGGATGGTACATGTGCCGGGTAAGTGCTCAAATGCTTGCCATTATTAATTTTATCTTCACTAGCCTTTAGGATATTGTTATAGTCTCCTAAGGCTCAGAGAATTGACGGCCTCTAAGCCGTTAGGTGAGGACTCAAGTCCAGCTTTGTCTGATTCGGACTCAATAGCTGTTATACTTCTGCTTCTGGCAACATTTTTGTTTACTCTCTCAATTGCTACCAGGGGAAAAAAATTCATGGGCAATGATAGAAGCATGAACAGGATAGTTGCTTTAGATTCAAGCATTTCTAGTACCCAGAAGCCTTAGCCAAATATATCTGGAAATTCTACCTTCATCACCAATTCTTCCACACCTGGGAGGCAGCAGAATTTATTAGGGGCAGCCCAAGGGTTATCATTGACTTTCTCCAATTTCCTCTCCATTCACAATTTAGCCTATCACTCAGTCCATACTCTATGTCCAAAAATATATCCTGGGATTCTTCTTCTCCTTTGAACTCTTATCTCCCTAATTAGGCTTCAGGTTTCCAAGCCTCTAAAGTTGGTTTAGTGGGGGTCGATGAAAAAAGTCAAACTCTGTAAAATGTTTGAAGAGATTTATTCTGAGCCAAATGAGTGACCAGTGGCCCATCACACAGCCCCAGGAGATCCTGAGAACATGTGCCCAAGATGTTCAGGCTACAGTTTGGTTTTATACATTTTAGGGAGACATAAGACATCAGTCAATACATGTAAGAGGTACAGTGGATCAGTCTGGAAAGATGGGACAACTCAAAGTGAGGGGAGGGAGCTTCCATGTCATAGGCAGATTCAAGAATCTTTTAGTTGGCAACTGGTTGAAAGAGTTATTATCTAAAGACCTAGAACCAATGGAAAGGAATGTCTGGGTTAAGATAAGGGGTCATGGTTACCAAGGTTCCCGTTATACAGATAAAATCAGTACAAGAGAATGTTTCTTATCAGACTTAAAGGAGTCTATTTTATCTGTATTAAGCGCTTTGTTTTTGTGTTAATACTGGTCAGCTGTGCCTGAATTCCAGTGGGAGGAGGGCATAATGAGGCATGTCTGGCCCTCACTTCCTATCATGGTTTGAACTAGTTTTTTGGGTTAACTTTGGAATGCCCTTGGCCAAGAGGGTGGGGTCCATCAGTCAGTTGTGGACTTAGAATTTTATTTTTGGTTTATGTTAGTATTGCTCAATATCACCCATCTCTTTTGATTTTACTCTTCTTCCCTCTTCCCCCTCCCCACTCTTCCCCCTCTTCCCTCCCTTTCTGGTTCCTAAGATACCTTTCCTGAAGCACTTTCCTGATTTTGAAATCATTTTTACAAGTCTGTGTTTCCTACAAGGGTAAATTCCTGAAAGACATGGTCTTTTTTTTTTTTTTAACCTGGAAATGGCCCCCAGGCACTATTAATACCAGACTAACTCATTAACATGGCTAAAGGAAGAATCTAGAAGGGGTGTAAGGGGCATAGATATTCACAGAAAGCAGAGACAGAAAATGCACAAAAAATGTTGGCCTTCTCAGATGAGGAGAGGCTCTGTCTACCTCAACCTACCTTACTACTTTTTCAATTCGTGGAGATGAAGTTTCACTACATTGCCTAGGCTGGTTGAACTCCTGGGCTCAAGTGATCCTCCCACCTCAGCCTTCCAAGTAGCTGGGACTACAAATGTGCACAATGACACCTGGCTAATTGTTCAGGGTTTTTTTTTTTTTTTTTTTTTTTTTTT
>NW_016107323.1:1465427-1471640 GCF_001604975.1 Cebus imitator
TTTTGAGATGAAGTCTCACTCTGTAGCCAGGCTGGAGTGCAATGGTGTGATCTCAGCTCACTGTAACCTCTGCCTCCTGGGTTCAAGTGATTCTCCTGCCTCAGACTCCCAAGTTGCTGTGATTACAGGTGTAATTAGCCCAGCTAATTTTTGTATTTGTAGTAGAGATGGGTTTTCACCTTGTTGGCCAGGATAGTCTCAACCTCTTGACCTTGTGATCTGCCCACTTCAGCCTCCCAAAGTGTGGGATTACAGGCGTGAGCCACTGCGCCTGGCCTGTTTAGTTTTTTGTTTGTTTGTTTTGTAGAGGTGAGGGTCTCTCTATGTTGCCCAGGCTGGTCTTGAACTCCTGGTGTCAAGTGATCCTCCCACATCAGCCTTTGAAAGTGCTGGGATTACAGGCATGAGTCACTGCACATGGCGTTAGAATAGGATTGTTTCTCAAGATTGGTTCAATCTTCTGATGACTGAGTGAACTTCTCTCAAGTTTAGAGCCTCCTTTGAAGGCCTGCCTGGGAGAAATGAATGGGTCTTCTTTGCAGAAAGGAGCTATGATTCCTCTGGTGAATAGAAAAATCAGCATTTCTGTTTGTACTCAGGCTTAGGAAAATGCAACTGAGTCCCTGCAAGCTGGCTCTGCCCACCTCCTGCTGACATACAGCAATCTGTGAGTTTGCAGGACTTCAGTAACCCTACTGAGAAAACTGGCCCCATGTCTCCATCGTCACAGTTAGCAAGCTGATCTTTCTTAAAAAGATACTGCCTGAATCTGATTTTTCCACTCAAGAAGTACTTTTGGGGCTTTATCAGTACTTCTCCAAGAAGTACTACGAACAATAGTAGCAGTTACCTTTTTTTTGAAAATTCACTCCGTCCCAGGCATATAGTTTTGTTGCTGCCCAGAATACCCTATCCATGTACTTCAACTCTAGCCAACCCTTAGGCCGACCATTTGTTTACTTAGTCAACATTTACCCAGCACTTTCTAGATGTCAATATATGTGGCAATACTGAGTTGAGTGAGACGCAGCCACATTCCCCGGAGCTCACCGTGGCATGAGGAAGAAACAGAAACTCACTAACAAAATAGGACACAATGAAAGAGAAGTGCTCAGGATCCTATGGGGTACAGAGAAGGGTCATATAACCCAACTCTGCAAGGAAAGCTTTTTGAGAGGCTTGGTGGAGGAGGTGACACATGAGCTGAGTAGGAGAGAGACAGTGGAGATGATGGAGAAAGGCGTCCTTGATCAAGTTAGCCAGTGGGAAAGTACAGCATGTGCAGGGTGAAAACGAGAAGTGGTTCCACATGCTCATGGAGGACAAGTGAAAATCCAGAGTCCACATCCCAGAGAGAAGAGATTCAGCTGTCCCCCCAGCCTTACTCTCCATGCACCTTGTGTGGCTTGAGCATCTGCCTCTGCACTTAAAGTGCCTACAAAAATAGCATTTTATGAAATATCTTCCAAGAGCAAGCCTACTGTTTCATCTTTGGGGACAAGCGAAGAAACAGAAATCTGTCCCAATACTGGAGGGAAAACTAATCACGCTAGCCCTTTGCCGAAATGCAGGAGGAGGACTGTGCACCTGATGAGGATTAAAGGATTTTCTCAGGTAATTTAGATGTTGCGCATCTTTGCTTAGACTTCAGAGCCAACCTTCTCCCACTCCCATGCAGTTCAAGGGCTCATTAATGTGTTCACCTGCATTTTGAAAATTTTCCCAATGAGATTATAAATTGTATGGAGTGAGGATGCGTCATATCCCACAGACAATGCTCTTGAACTGTTTCTCTAGAAGAAATCCTCTAGAATGCACAGTTAGGCTGACTGGTTTTGATGAGATACCAGTGAGGTCTGCTTTGCTTTAAGCAACATGAACATGTTGCTTAAATATGTTCCACCACATCTAGCAATATTGTCAGGTTAGACGTTTTCAGGGCTCAGGACACCACTAGGGGCCCACTCCCAGGGTCAGAACACACACTGGAAGGTCCCAGTTGCTTCGTTTACACAAGGCCAGTAGAAGAAACGATCAGTGACAAAGCAGTGACCTACGGTGATGAAGACACCCCCTGCACCAAACTAAAGGCTTCTGTATTATGGCCAGGTGGGGAATTAAGGAAAAACCCTTGTAAATTTGATGTTAGAGTCAGAGAGGGATGATCCAACACCTACAATATGAGCTGAGGGCCAAGGATATTTATTATTTCTTTTATGGTTAGTTCAAATATGAATTTCCTCTGCATTACAGCCACTCAACTCCAGTTTTCTGATATTAACCATTGTAAAAATATTGCCACCATCTTTGTCTTCTGGGCTTATAAGTGTACGTTCTTATGCTTGGTTAGGTGGAATGTTTACAGTGATCCTAAAATGAAGGCATATGCAAATATCTTTAGTCTTTGTGAAGCTGCATAGAAAGGAAGATTCGACAGATCATTCTGCGGTAGTATTTATCCCCCTCCTCTCCCAACCACGCGACTTCCTCAGCAGGGAGCCGGAACTGGGTTTCCAGGAGAAGAGGATTGTATCCCAACAGTTCTGGAACCACATGGGGTGCCATCCTCATGTAGGTACCACCCGAGTTTTGATGACATCCGTAACAAGTCTGCCGAGAGGAGAGCACCGGAGTCCATTCAGAGAAAAAAAAGACAGGAAGAATGCAGCATCAAGATCCTGATTTATCACGTTCACATGTACCTGCCAGTCTCCTTGGATACGCCTCTCTCTTGCAGGGCAGGGGTTTTGGTTAGAAATTCTGCTCACATGCCGGGTTGGTAGCTGCATAATTGAACAGCACAGAACCACCAGGGAAGCTAGAGAATGTTGATTGCTCCCAGATGGGTGGCTAGAGGTGCACCTGGAGGACCTCAGGGTCTTAAAGGGGCCTCACAGCAAGTTACTGCTCTTCCTCACTTCTCACTGGAGCACAAGGTGTTTTGCTGCCTGCAGAAGGCAGAAATTTGTCAGAACTCCCTTCTGACCTTTTTTTATTTTTTATTTTTATTTTTATTTTTTTTTGAGACAGAGTTTCGCTCTTGTTACCCAGGCTGGAGTGCAATGGCGCGATCTCGGCTCACTGCAACCTCCGCCTCCTGGGTTCAGGCAATTCTCCTGCCTCAGCCTCCTGAGTAGCTGGGATTACAGGCACGTGCCACCATGCCCAGCTAATTTTTTGTATTTTTAGTAGAGATGGGGTTTCACCTTGTTGACCAGGATGGTCTCGATCTCTTGACCTCGTGATCCACCCGCCTCGGCCTCCCAAAGTGCTGGGATTACAGGCTTGAGCCACCGCACCCAGCCTGTTTTTTTTTTTTTTTTAAAGACAGTCTTGCTCTGTCGCTCAGGCTGGAGGGCAGTGGCACAATCTCAGTTTACTGCAATCTCCACCTCTCGGGTTCAAGCAATTCCCCTGCCTCAGCCTCCTGAGCAGCTGGGATTACAGGGGTTCACCACCATCCCTGATTAATCTTTTGTATTTTTAGTAGTGACAGGGTTTCACCACGCTGACCAGGCTGGTCTCAAACTTCTGACCTGGTGATCTGCCTGCCTCGGCCTCTAAAAGTGCTGGGATTACCGGCGTGAGCCACCGCGCCTAGCCCCTTCTGACCTTTATTATTGATGAAGAGATAGCAGATGGTTGGCCTAGGTCTGACCCAATAGCTCACTCATCCATTCCTGCCTACCTTCACTCTACTTTAGGCCGATTCACCCACACAGGCCTGGGCGAATGCAGGGCGAGACCACTGTTTTAGGTGCAGTGTCCCCCCAGATTCACATCAACCTGGGCCTCAGAATGTGACTTTATTTGGAAATAGAGTCTTTGTAGATGTGATTAGTTAAGATGAGGCCATTCTGGATCAGGGTGAGCCTCAGATTCAATGCCTAGTGCCTTCACAATAAGAGATCATAGAGAGACATTCACAGAGAAGAAGGTATTCCAAGATGGGAGCAGATTGGAGGGATGCAGCTACAAGCCAAGGAAGCCCGAGGCTTGCCGGGAGCCCCCAGAAGCCAGGGGAGATGCATGGAACAGATTCTCCCAGAATCTTCCAGAAGCTTCTGGAAGGAACAAACTCTGCTGACAACCATGATTTTGGACTTACAGCCTCCTGGACTGTGAGAAAACTCTTTGTTTTAGGTCATCCAATTTGTTTTGGTAATTTGTTTGGTCATTCGTTTTGGCAGTCCTAGGATGCTAAGGCAACAAACAGTCAAGGGCAATGATGCTGCTGACAGGCTACAGAGTGAAAGATAAAGGGAAGGACAGAGGCAGGGATGCCCTGGTCTGCTCCCAACTCACCAGGAAGATTAATTACTTTTGACGGGGGGGACAAGGGGTGGGAGCTTCATGGAGCTCCCTGCGGGGAGACTTGAAGCAGGGCTTCCCCCAGTACCATCACTAATAAAAATCACACTGGAAGAGCAAAGCTGTCATGAAAGCTTTAATCCTGACTAAGCTAGAGTCCCTATGGAATGAACATTCACTCCATACCTCTCTCCCTACTTATTGGAAAATAGGTAAATAAGCTTATCTCAAGTCCTTGATCAGAACATAACCACATGCAAGGGAGATCTCTTATCATCATAGATGTTTCTATCCACAGCTTAATGTTTGTACTGTTAGTTTTGAGAAGATGACCACAATTATTCAAGAGGACATGCCAGACACCTTAGTAAGTCACATGGAAATGGGCTAAAATTACTAAGACAGGAAAGGCCACTATAAAACATTATGTCTTCAACCCCAAGTCTGGGTATGGCCTAGTAGGAATACTCAAGCAGAACACATATTTGCCTTGAAAATTGTAGTTAATCAAGTGCCACTTCTGTCCAAGCCAGACTGAGGGTAGAGCCAATCCCCAACGACACAGAGCAGGGAGGTGGAGCCTGGTGGCATTGCCCGAGGCCTGGGTGAAGCTGTGCCTGGACCCTTCCCTGCCTACTGCCTCTTTAAAGAACTAGATATCTATGTGAAAGGGTGAGTTGATCATTATCCTCAGATCATGGAACTGTGTGCAAAATCTCCTCCTTTCCAATTAACTCTTACTCCTCTCCCCTTTCCCCATCTTTTTCTATGGGCAATCAGTCTTAATATGATTAATGTGTAACTTTGTCTGCAGTGGTTGTAAGTATTTCTAATTTATTCAAATGATTTTATCGTATCTTTCGTTTACTTTTGTCATGGGCACCATGTCTCTGAGGTCATAGCAGGGAATAGCTTTCCCACTGCTTCTCATGATGGCATACTTCCCCTCGGTGTATATTCACTGTGTTTATTTATATCCATCCCCCACAGCCACCACAAAATCCCTTGACAGCAATGAATGTTCTGTATGTGTCTCCTGTGAAGTTATGTAAGTTTCCTTGGATCATAACATTCGTGGTGGGATTGCTGGATCTGAGGAGGCACTTGATTTGACTAAGTAATGGCTAATTTCTCTGGGTAATGGATATCAGTCTACATTTCCAATGGCAAGGGTTTTTGTATCTCTATTTGCCACCAGCACTTAGCATTATTCAGGTTCTAATTTTTCTGGTCAAATTTTTAAAAGGCAATATGTGATGTTTTCATTTATTATTTATTTTTCTGAGACAGGGTCTCACTCTGGAGTATAGTGGTACGAATATGGTTCACTGTAGCTTTGACCCCCAGGTCTCAAGCGATCCTCCCACTGCAGCCTCCCCAGTAGGTGGGACCACAGGTGTGCACCACCACCTTCAGCTAAGTTGAAATTTTTGTAGAGATGGGGTCTCAACATGTTGCCCAGGCTGGTCTCTAGCTCCTGGACTCAAGCCTGCCTAGGCCTCCCAAACTGCTGGGATGAGACCGCACTAGTCACATATTTTTTACATTGGCATTTCATTAATTACCAGTAACTTGCAACATCTCTCTATAGACCTGTAAGTATTTGGGGTTACCCCTTCTGTAAACTGCCTGTCCATATTCCTTGCCCACTTTTCTACTGGGGCTGCTCTCTTCCTGTTGGTTCACAAGTGTTCCACATGTAGTATGGTAGTTAACCACTTGTTCGTTTTAGAAATTGAAAATATTGGCCGGGCGCGGTGGCTCAAGCCTGTAATCCCAGCACTTTGGGGGGCCGAGGCGGGTGGATCACGAGGTCAAGAGATCGAGACCATCCTGGTCAACATGGTGAAACCCCGTCTCTACTAAAACTACAAAAAATTAGCTGGGCACGGTGGCGCGTGC
>NW_016107323.1:1471700-1477446 GCF_001604975.1 Cebus imitator
ACTCCAGCCTCAAGACAGAGCAAGACTCTGTCTCAAAAAAAAAAAAAAAAAAAAAGAAATTGAAAATATTTCCCCTTTTCTTTCATCTACCCGTTAGCTTTGTCCACAGTTTCCTCTGTGGATCAGTGATTCTTAATTTTAATGGAATTCTGATCTGCAGAATTCTATTTTTTTTTTTCTTTTGGTCTGCAGAATTCTAAAGCTGTCATCTCAAGGATCTGGTGCCCTGATTATCTAATCAAACACTAACTTAGGTACTGCAGAGAAGGAGCTTTGCTGATGTATATAAGGTTATGGACTTTAAACAGGGAGATTATCCTGGATTATTTGGGTTTATTTGAGCCCAATCTCATTGCTTGAGTCCTTAAAAGTAGCAAAATGTCTCCAGCTGGCATCCGAGAGCTGTAGGAGGACAGAGGAAGGAGAAGGAGCAGGCAGAGGCGTGAATATGAGAAGGGCTTGACTGGATATTGCTGGCTTGAAAGATTGAGGAAGGAGGCCACGAAGCAAACATTGGCTGCGGCCCCTAGAAGCTAAGCGCCCCTGGGCTGGCAGCCAGCAAGGAAACAGGGGCCTTAGTCCCACGGCTGCCTGGAACTGAATTTGGCCAGCAACCCAAAGGAACCCAGAAGCAGATTCTCCTCCAGAGCTTCTGGATATGAGCCCTTACCAGCTGACAATATGATGGTAGCCTGGTGAGAGCCTAAGCAAAGTACCCAGCTGAGCCCACGGGATTTGACTTGTAAAACTGTGAGATAATAAATGAGAGTCGATCCATTTGTGGTAATTTGTATGGCAGCAAGAGGAAACTAATAGAAAAATCACACTTGTCAATCTTTTGCTGTATGGTTTATGTGTCTGGATTTTTTCTTCAGATTCTTCCTTCCCCCATGCATGCATGAATTTTCAGCCTCGCAGGGGGTTATTGCCTCCCCATGACAGTGAAAATTGGTTCTCGGGAGGTGAAAAAAACCTAACTTTTTATGTTTAAAGCACAGATGTATATATGTGTGTGTGTGTGTGTGTGTGTGTGTGTGTGTGTGCGCATATACACTCAAACACACACTATATATATAAACCAACATAGCTGGTATTAACATTCCCTCTGGTGGGTTACATTTAGGAAAAAGAAAGCCTTTAAAAAACTCCTTAGGAGTTTTTATGAGTTTTAGGTGACAATTTAAAAAAAGTTGCAAAACACTGGCCCTATGTCACAGTGATATTCTTCTATATTTAATAAATTTATTTATTTAGAGACAGGATCTCTGTTGCCCAGGCTGGAGTGCAGTGGCACAATCATGGCTTACTGAAGCCTTGAACTCTCAGGCTCAAGTGATGCTTCTACCTCAGTCTCCTGAGTAGCTGGAACTACAGGCAGGCACAACTATGCCTGGCTAATTGTTGATTTTTTGTAGAGATGAGGTCCCACTATGTTGTCCAGGCTGGCCTCAAACACCTGGATACCAGCAATCCTCCTGCCTCAGCCTCCCAAGTGCTGGGGTTACAGGCATGAGCCACTGCACACGCCCGACATTTTCTTTTATTAACTTTATAGTTTTTATCATATTTTCTTTCGTATAGAATTTTAGTACTAAGTTCCTCTAAAAGTTTTGTATGGATTTTTTTTACTGAGATTGCATTGAATTTATAGGTTAGTTTGGAGAGAATCAACAACTTTATAACATTAAATAATCCTGTCAAGAACATAGAAAGTGACTTCACTCATTGAGATCATCTTCTGTTTCCTTTACTAGAATTTTAAAGTTTTCTCCACAGAGGGCCTGTTTATTTCCAAGACATCGAAATATCTGTGGCTGTTGTGAATGGTGTCTTATTTTCTAATCTGTATTTATTCAAATCTAAGATGCTATCAATGTAAGCATCCCAATTTTAGAGACATTAAAATATTTTTTAAATTGTGTCTTATTTTTTCTCTTAAGTGTAAAGAAATACTATTGATTTTTATGGGCTAAGCTTGTAACTGGCAATGCTACTTCTAGGTTCTAATAATTTGCCCGTTAGTCCTGTTGATTTTCCTAGGTAAATGATGACAGTTTTATCGCTTCCCTTCCAATTTTTACATTTTCTTTCTCTCTCTCTCTCTTGCTCTCTCCCTCTCTCATTGGCTATGACTCCAGTATCGTGTGGTCATTAGTGGTGAGAGTCAACTATGAATTTTCAGTTGATGGGATCGATAAGTTATTTTTCTTGTGATTGAGGTTTCTGAAATTTACAACCCAAGGGCCCTAACTGATGGATCCTGAGTGCAGAACTGTAGCCAATTCTTGAAGAAATCCAATGTTTTTAGTCATCTATATTCTCTACACTATCTGGTGTAAATATAGTGGCTTAACACCACCTTGATTTGTGAATAAAGACAAATTCTCTTAGAAAGGAGGTGTGGGCAGGAAGAGAATAATTTGTGGGTTTAGTACCATAATAATAATAATTAAGATAATTACAAAGATAATGATGATCTATCTTTATGACTTTACGTTTTCAAAATAATCCTTTATCACACTTGATTGATGGCAGTCCTGTGAAGCTGGACAGGAAAAGAATCATTATCTTTGTTTTCCACATGAGGAAAGGAGAGCCTTGATTTTCTACTTGGGTCCAATTATCGTTTTTTGGTGATTGGTTTTCAAGGGTGGGAGAAGCAGGGCAATGGGGTAGGAGATAGTCCCTGGATCACGAAGAACTGGGAGCATTGCTTATTGAAGACATCCTGCAAAGCAGGGCTCAGATAATGAATTAAACACCCAGAGGATGAGCCAAGTCAAAGAATACTGGATCTGAATGGAGGAGGAGAGCCAATGAGTGGCCCAGAACTTTGAACCAGAGTTTTAGACTAGAGTTCCACAGAACCCAGTTCCATGAAAACTTATGTTTGCAAAAAAGCCCACATTATAAGTTAAATTTATGTGCCATGCTATGTTTGTGTAGACAGTAAATCACTTTAAGACAACAGTTCTGTTTGCAATTTTGTTAAAGGTCTTCTAGCCCCAGAATCAATCAGGCAATCAGGGTTCCACTAGGGAAACAGAATCAGTAAGTTTTATATATTAAGAGATGTATTGCCAGGAATTGGCTTATGCCATTGTGGGGACTGCCTAGGCAAGTTTGATATCCATAGGGCAGGCGGTGAGGAAGGAAGCCTGGACCCTCAGGTGCAGGAGCTGAAGCTGTAGTCCTACAGGCAGAATTTCCATCTTTCTTTAAAATAACTGATTATAGACTAATATGGTTTGGCTGTGTCCCAACCCAAATCTCATCTCCAATTGTAAGCTGAATTGTAGTCCCCTCGGGTTGAGGGAGGGACCTGGTGGGAGATTATTGAATCGGGGGGCGGTTTCCCTCATGTTCTTCTCATGATGATGAGTGAATTTGTATGAGATCTGGTTGTTTGATAAGTGTGTGGCGCTTTCCCCTTCTCTCTCTCCCTCCTGCTGCCATGTAAGGTGTACCTTGCTACCCCTTTGCCTTCCACCATGATTGTAAGTTTTCTGAGGCCTCCCTAGCCATGTGGAATTGTGAGTCAATGAAACATTTTTCCTTTATAAATTACCCAGTCCCAAGTAGTATCTTTGTAGCAGTGTGAAAATGGACTAACACATAGACTTTAACCACATCTTTAAAAGACATTCACAGCAACAACTAGTATTTGATGGAATAGCTGAAGACTACAGCCTAGCCAAGCTGGCCCCTAAAACTCACTGTCACAGCCCCTGTGGCTGTGGATAACCAGTGAATTCTGAATTGCCTGGAAGTGGGGAGAGTAGGATGATGGCATGAGCTTCTCCCTCCCAAGTGACCTCCCACAGCCTCCCCTTACTTGCTGCTGACTAGTTTACAGGAGGAAACGAGCTCTACTGGTGTAACAGAAAATCAGAGAGAAATTTTAAGACTGAAATTTTCACCCACTGTGACCCAGCTGCCTCAGCTCGTCTCTTTGCTGTCATTGAAAACACTGTAAAATAGATCAAGTGGATAAGAGACTTGTGAAGTTTTGTATTTGTTAATTTTCTTGTGCTTCTTATTTTGTATTTTATTAACATTTGTGTTTTACAGCTTCCTTTGAGGGTCATGTGGTGAGTTGTGAAGATGAGGTATGATGTGAGGGAGGAAAGTTCTAGACCTACAGACAGTTCTGGTAAAATCCCTGATGAAAAATCACACTTAGGACCTGAAACTGAAGTCATCGATGAGGAATTACAGTTTCTCTAGACTGAATTCCTGCATCCCAGGCCAAAATTCACATATGAAGCTCTACCTAACCTCAGTGTAGTAGTATCAGGAGGTGGGGGCTTTGGGACGTGATTAGGTCATGAGGGTGGAGCCCTCAGGAATGGGACTGGTGCCTTTATAAGGACAGACACTGAGAAATAACCGCTCTCTCTCTGTTACATGAGAATACAGCAAGACGGCAGCCATTTGCAACTTGGAAAAGAGTCCTTACCAAGAACCCACTCATGCTGGCATCTGATCTCAGACTTCCAGCCTTAAGAACTTTGAGAAATAAATGCTGTTTAAGTCACCCAATCTATGATATTTTTGTTATAGTAGCCAGAAGTGACTGAGATGACAATCTTCAGGGCATAGAGAACCTGTTCCTGGTGATGAAAGCCACTCTTCAATGAGCTTTGTGCAGACTGGTGATCCACGTGGTCCTTACCACGTGGCAAACAACTCACAAGTGCAACAGTGGCCTAGCCCACTAAAAACACACTGACCTACAGGCCACTGCTATTGGTAAGGTAAGAGACTATTTTAAATGGCAATTGGAATCTCAAAGAAAGAGTGGAAAACTTTTGTTAAAAAGTCACCCTCAAGCACAGGAAGCAAAATCTAGTAGCAGAACTTATTGGCCAGAAAAGGGAAGGCCACACAGTTGTTGAGAATCTAATAATGCTGGTAAAATTTCAGTGAGTAAACTTCCAGGACGAGATGTAGTATAGAGGGACTGGAAAGGTTTCCCTCTCAGGGAATACAATATCTATCAGTGTATTGATGGCATGTCACATGATGCTGAAGAAGTTTGTGCAATAAACTGAAAAGCAATATCTTCTCTGTCTAGGTTGATGTGTCAACAGATTGTGCCAATACATGCCTTCGTATTTGTAAGATTTGTAAATGATGAAACTCAAGAAAACATATTTTCGATTGCATGTTATTTTTCTATTAAAGCTTTATTGAGGTATAATTGACATATAATAAACTGCATAATTTGATGAGTTTTGATATAATTGTACATCTGCAAAACCATCACCACAATCAAGATAATGAATACACTTATCACCTCCAAAATCTTCCTCATGCCCTTGTATATATAATTCATTTCTCTCTACTCCCTACCCTGTGCCCAGTCATTGATCTGCTTTCTGCTGCGATAGATTAGTTTGCATTTTCTAGAATTTAATGCAATCATATAGTATGTACAGTCATGCATCACATAATGACATTTCAATCAATGATGGACTGCGTATATACGACAGTGGTTCCATAAGATTTTAACACTGTATTTTTCCTGTGCCTTTTATATGTTTAGATACACAAATACCACTGTGTTAAAATTATATTCAGTACAGTCATGTGCTGTACAGTTTCGTAGTCTGGAAGAAATAGGCTGTATCATATAGCCCAGGTGTAGTAGGCTGTATCACTAACCCAGGCGTGGTAGGCTGTGTCACGAAGCCCAGGCGTGGTAGGCTGTGTCATGAAGCCCAGGCGTGGTAGGCTGTGTCAC
>NW_016107323.1:1477606-1482816 GCF_001604975.1 Cebus imitator
CAGCCCAGGCGTGGTAGGCTGTGTCACGCAGCCCAGGCGTGGTAGGCTGTGTCACTAACCCAGGCGTGGTAGGCTGTGTCACTAACCCAGGTGTGGTAGGCTGTGTCACACAGCCCAGGTGTGGTAAGCTGTGTCACATAGGCTAGGTTCACACCTATGTCTACACCTAGGCTATGTGATACAGCCTATTGCTCCCAGGCTAGACCATATAGGTTTGTGTAGGTACTCTCTATGATGTTCACACAATACTGAAATTGCCTAACTAAGCACTTCTCAGAATGTATCTCTGTCATTGAGTGATCCATGACTATCCTTTTGTGTCTGGGGTGAGGAAGAAGGACTTCTTTTGGAATGCTCACTCTTGAGACCCAGCTGCCACACAAAGCCCAAGCTAGCTGTGTGGAGAGACCACATGGGGAGAGCCTTCCCAACATCCCCACCATGGTGCCAGATGAGCAAAGCCAAGCTGAGTGTTCCAGCCCCAGCTGCCACCTCACTGAAGCCATATAAAAGACTTCAAATAAGACCAGCAGAAATGAGCTAGCTGGTCAACCTACAGAACTGTGAGATGTAATATAATGGTTGTCATTTTAGCCATTACATTTTGGAATGGTTGATTATCCAGCGACAGATAACTCAGCAATCCAATATTCATGCCCTGTCAGAAGTTCCCAGGATAATGAAAGTAACCTCATTGTAGAGTGACGTCGGCCCTTTTCTGGTCTTTGGGCACTTTGTTCCCATGACTGAAGAGGAAAAGGTCAGCCTCTGCCTCCCTCTCTAGTCCTGTGCCCCATAGCCAGACTCTGCTGAGCCCAGCCAGACCCATCTTCATTGTGCCCAGAGCGGAGTAGGGGGCTTCTGTGGCTCAGGGGTGTGACCTCGCATTCGCCTCTGCACCCCTACCTCAGACACATTTGGTGCCTGCACCCTGTCACCCGCTGCTGCCTTTTCTCCTGCTCTCAGGTTAATTGTGAAAACCACCTGTGACTTGTTAAGATGCAGATTCCTGGGCCACGCTGCCACAGATGCTGTTTCAGTCAATCTAGGGCCTGTCTGAGGAGGATGTGAAGTTTTCCACTGCAGATGCTGTGATACTGGGTGATGACGGGATGATGTTTGGGCTGTGTTTTCAGAAACTCTGCCCTAGATCCACAGGGCTTTTCTGGTGTTCAAGGGACATTTCTTTGTCATGGGTTGTGCTTGATGAGTGAGAGTGAGCATGGATGAGAATGCGTGTGAACAAGTGTATGTGTGAGCAGGGGTGGGAGTGAATATGCGTGTGTCCGAGCATGTGTGTGCATGTGTGAACATATGACTACAGTGTATGAGGAGGACGAGGGGCAGGGCAGCAGTCCTGGGGTAGGACACAGGGTTGGATGTCACTGGCAGGAAGACACAGCCCAGGATGGGATGTAGGTACCTGGCAAGGATGAAAAGGGCTGGGGGGATTGCACCAAATGAGGAGGGCTCTGAGATGGGACTCGGTGAGCTATAGGACAATGTTTTCCCCACACTTGTGGCCAGCAGCTCCAAGCAGCTGCTCCACCTTCCTTCTCTAAAAATACATGTGCCTGTGATCAGTCTGAGTCCAGAAGCCTCATGTTATAAAAAGGTATCCAGTGCAGGGTAATGAGGAAAAAAATGGGCAAAGAAAGATCATATGAACCTGGGAAAGGATCCGGGCTGTGCTGGAGCTTGGAAGGCAGCTTGGCCCTCCGTGGCATGAGGCCACGCAGGCAAACTGCGTTAGCTTTGATGCTGGATGGCACCAGCGGTGGCGGATTTCACCCTTACTTTTCTACTATTCCCGTTTAAGGTGGACTCCTGGTGCTTGAGGTGCATCTTCATCGGAGCGTGCTTTAAAAAATTATCCACTCCCACTTGGAAAGTGAAAGACATAAGAATAGTAATAATAACAATTGCTAGCGTTTATGGAGCAGAGTCCACCGTTTCAGACATCGCGCTAAGTGCTTTTGGGGCATTCTCTCATTTAAATTTCAACTTGGGTGATCACAGACATTTTCTGGAATACTGATCCTGAAACCCACGTTTAAAGCAAAGTATAGATATTCCCCACTTAAAATATGAAACTTTTAACAGAAATATATAGGCAAATGTATAAACCATAAGTGTGCCCCTCAATGAGTTATCACAGGGGAGCACACCTGTGTGATCAGGTGGGCCTGCTCAGCTCCCCAGTAGCCTCCCTGGGATCCTGCACAGCCTCTAACCCTCTCCTCCTTCCCAAAGGTAATTGCTGTCCACTTCATACACTGTTGGATAGATTTGCCTGTTGCAGGCCAGGCATGGTGGCTCAGGCCTGTAATTCCAGCACTTTGGGCGGCCAAGGCAGGTGGATCACTTGAGATCAGGAGTTTGAGACCAGCTTGGCCAACATGGTGAAATCCCATCTCTACTAAAAATACAAAAATTAGCCAGGCGTGGTGGTGCATGCCTGTAATCCCAGCTACTCAGGTTGGGCAGGAGAATCCCTTGAACCCGGAAGGCAGAAGTTGCAGTGAGCCAAGATCAGGTCACTGCACTCCAGCCTGGGCAACAGAGCAAGACTCTGTCTTAAAAAAAAAAAAATATGCCTGCTTATAAACTTCACACGCATTGAACCATGGCCTGTGTCGTCTTTTGTGGCTGCTTCCTCCCTCTACGTGGTGCCTGTGAGAGTCATCCTTGTGGTTGCCTGTGACAGTTTTTCCTTCATTTTCTTTGCTGTGTAGTATTCCATTGTGTGACTATACCACTTTTTCTTTTTTTTTTGGAAACAGGGTCTCGCTCTGTTGCCCAGGCTCCCTGCAACCTCCCAGGTTCAACCAATTCTCCCACATCAACCTCCCGAGTAGCTGGAGCTACAGATATGCACCACCATGCTGGCTAATTTTTTTTTTTTTTTTTTTTTTTTAGAGATGGGATTTCTCCATGTTGCCCAGGCTGGTCTCAGACTCCTGGGCTCGAGTGATCCACCTGCCTCAGCCTTGCAAAGTACTGGGATTACAGACATGAGCCACTGCCTAGAATATGAATGCCACATTTAATTTATCCATTCTAGAGTTTGTCCCTTGAGTTTCCTTTCTTTGGGAAGCTCTTTCTTCCCAGATCCATAGAGGATTTCTTTTTCCTCCTGTTTAGGTAGCTCTACTTTTTACCGTTTTACTATTATTTTATGTCTCTGTTCAGCTGACAGTCAAAAGTGCTGGATTCATGTCCTGGATACCCTACTTACCAGCTCTGTGAGCCTTGGGAAAACTATTTTCCCAAAAATAGTTTTTTGGGGAAAAAACTATCCTTTCTGAATCTCATTTGTCTCTGCAAGCAATAATGCCTAATTTTCTTTGGTTTCCTATTCAATCAAGTATATATTGGTCACCTACTCTGTGCCATCATTCTAGGAGATTTAGCAGTGACCGACAAAGAGATCCCTGTTTTACATGTTTGTATCTTTGTCTCTTGAGTTTCCTTTCTTTGGGAAGCTCTTTCTTCCCAGATCCGTTCTCCTTCTTCCTTATGCCCACTCACATTTTTGCTCTTTATTTTCTGCTTATCCTCCTAGACTGAAGGCTGACATCCTTTCCTTTCTTCTAGGAAGCCTTACATGGCCCCTGGCAGAGCGCTGGCCACTGTTTACTGAAAAGTTGGGGGCTCGGTCTATATACCTGTCTTCCCCATCACCTGTGAGCTTCCTCAAGGCAAGGGCTGATTTCCTGCACCTTTGGCATCTGAATTGCCTATCCCAGGGTTAAGTTCAGGGTAAAGTCTTGGTACAAGTTAAAGAGAACTTTTGTTGTACGTGTCGCCAAATGAGCCAGTGTGATGGCCACTCAGGTCCTATCTGCTGAGTTAGCACATCAAGACGGTAGTCCTGCCCCTGAAACCAGAACTCATTCCAGGTGGTTTTCAGGGGGTTCAGCCACAAGACAGGGGTGATTAGATATAAAGAGCCCTGGCGTTCTCTGGGCCAAAAAAACCTGCCCTCTTCAAGCCTCGATTTTGTCAGTTAAGTGGCTACCTTTCCAAGGTTATCTGGTAGACTTAGAGAAAGTATACTTGAAGTACCTGGCATCTAAGAATAATGACTTCATTGATTGAACGCTTATTATACATTCAGATTAAAAGTCGCTTGACATATTTCAACTAATTTAATCAACACAACAGCCTGTGACAGAGCTGTCATTACCTGTATCAACTTATAGATGAGAAAACTGAGGCACTGAGTGTTTAAGGGACTTAATGCTACACTGACACAGCCAGTAAGGGGCAGACCTAGGAAGGAGACCAACCTTGACTGCTGCAGCCCACCCTGCCCAGGAGCTGCAGCTGCCACCGAGACCCAGCTCAGAAACTTCCAGACAGCATGGTAGCATAGGCTGCAAAAACCTGCCTGATCTTTCTCTTCCTCATTCCTTTAGAGCCAGTTCCTACTTCAGGCAGTGAAGTCAAAGCTTCCTTTGAAGTCTTCTCCCCTCTCTCCTGATGAGGCCTCAGGAAAGAGTTGTTTCCTTATCTCAGCAGCAAAGAGATTGTCCAAAGACAGCAGCCGCATCCACGGAGAAAGTTCGGGAATACTGATGATAAAACAAATTGATAAATTCAATTTCAAATGTATTGAGAAAAACGAATTGATAAGTTCATTCATTCATTTACTTAACAAAATATTTATGGAGTACCTACCTACTCTATGCCAGTGTGGAGAATTAACTCTAAACAAAACAGCTGAGGCCCCTGGCCTGATGAAGCTGATGTTCTTAGGTTGGGATGTTACCAGAGGCAAATCCGTAGGGGTGTGTAGCAACCTCAATTCTTGCCTCTTTAGGAGAAAGAATTTGACCAAGGAGCAGAAGGCAGAAGGAGAGGCTGAGTCAAGTTTTAGAACAGGAGTGAAAGTTTACTAAAAAGCTCTGATGGCTGGGCACGGTGGCGCATGCCTATAATCCCAGCACTTTAGGAGGCCCACGCAGGTGGATCACCTGAGGTCAGGAGTTTGATACCCAGCCTGGCCAACATGGTGAAACCCTGTCTCTACTAAAAATACAAAAACAAAACAAAACAAAAAGGCTGGGTATGGGGGGGGTACACCTATGATCCCAGCTACTCGGGAGGCCAAGGCAGGAGAACTGCTTGAATCCCCGTTGCGGTGAGCTGAGATCGCACCCCTGCACTCCAGCCTGGGCAACACAGCGAGACTCCGATTCAAAAAA
>NW_016107323.1:1484332-1486219 GCF_001604975.1 Cebus imitator
ACAGCCCTCCAGACATATGTGTGTGTTTATGAGACGTGTGTATACATATATGTTAAATGTATATGTTAAAATGTCTAGAAAACACACTGGCCCTATATCTTCCGTATATATGCAGTCATCCACACCAACCCTAGGCTATGAGGCTTCTCTCTCCAGAGAAAGAAAGTCTCCATCTAGAGTAAAAAGGTCATTCATCAGATTTGTATATTGAAGTAGCATGAAAAGCCAGAATTTATCAAGAGAGAAAAGGATTTTCTCTATTTTTCTTTCATATGTGTGTGTATATATATATGTGTGTGTGTGGTGGAGGGGGGAAGAGATAGGATCAGTGTTGAAAGAGATGTATCTGAGCATGAACTTGGTGCTGGGGAGTCCCAGGAACTGTCCCTGATGAGGGGGAGACCAATTCTTTGGTGAACTGATTGCCCTGTCATCTGCTGAGTGGGGAGGTGGACACATGGGAATAATGAGAAGGTGACATTTTACAATAGCAATGACATGGGGCTTGAGTGTTTGTTCACATTACACCTAGAAGTATACAAAAATGTAGTGAATGGTAAGAAGGAGAGAAATCAACATTTAGTCCAATAAGTAATACACACAACCTCTGGAAGGGACGTGTCTCTCAGTTCCACACTCAGTGGTTCAGATTCCACGCCACTCCTGCTTCTCTGCAAGGGTCAGCTGGGTGTATAGAGGAGGACTCAAGGGATATCTTGGAGGCAGGGGAAGAAGGACCTGGGTCGGGGATCCCCACAACCACGCTTAGCCCCAAAGATGTGGTAGAAGTGTTTATGGGACTCAGCACATAGTCACACTCATGGCTATGATTTATTACAGTGAACGGATACAAAAGAAAATCAGTTAAAGGGAGAGACACATGGGGCAAAGCTGGAGACCAGACGCAAAATTCCAAGAAGTCACACAGGGTATACTTAGTTCATTTTGAAAGAGTTGTGACAACATACATGGAACGCTGTCTCCCGAGGAAGTGTCACTCAGCCTAGGAGTCAGTCCAAGGATTGTACTGGGGACTGGTCATGTAAGCATCTGTGGCCTAGGATGTACCAAAAGTCCAGGCTTCCAGAAGGAAGGCAGGTGTTCAGCATAAACCACATTTTTGTACAAAGAGTTCAGGTGCAGCATGCTGCTCTTATCCTTTCTGGGAGTGCTGAGAACCCACCCCAAATCAAAGTTCATAGATGCCCGCCAAGGGTCTCAGACTGACTATGTTAACCCTTTTCTGCCTGGGGCCTCAGAGACACATGTATGTCCCTCATCCCTGGACTGGAGGCCACTGAGTCACAATACATTCTAGGTTTTGCTGGAGGCCATTTGCTCTCTGGAGCCCTGCACATCCCGAGCAGGCCATGGGAAGCCAGGAGGGTTGTGGCAGGCCATCTAGCCAGCCAGGCACTTCCTTCCACCAGTGCTACCACCCTGAGCTGGATGTGACCACATGGGGACTTCCTTGCCATGCTCTCCCCTCCGCTGGTACACATGGGGAAGTTTAGCATGACCGTCTCACTGTCTAGTAACCTAAATGCCCCTTGGGTCCTATCATCCATATGTTTTTGTCCCGAGGTGGGGGAGGGGAAGGGGAACAAGAACCCTGGCATTTGAACTGCTCACTCTGCCTCCTTCTCTTTTCTCCTGCCCACAGAACCCTGAGTGGGAACACATGGCTTCCCATGTCTCCAAAGCCACAGCAACACATCTGGAGTAAAACCAGCACTTGGGCAGCCAGTTTTAGCTGTTGTTAATGTGTTAACACATTATATGACCTAACGGCCACACAACAGGACCTTGGGGAGTATAGAAAATCCTTTTTCTCTTAGCAAATTCTGGCTTTCATGCTACTTTTTTTTTTTTTTTTTTTTTTTTTTT
>NW_016107323.1:1486237-1497714 GCF_001604975.1 Cebus imitator
TTTTTTGAGATGGAGTTTTGCTCTTGTTGCCCAGGCTGAAGTGCAATGGTGCAATCTTGGCTCACTGCAACCTCTACCTCCCAAGTGATTCTCCTGCCTCAGCCTCCCAAGTAGCTGGGAATACAGGTGCCTGCCACCACGCGCGGCTAATTTTGTATTTTTAGTAGAGATGGGGTTTCTCCATGTTGGTCAGGATGGTCTCGAATTCCTGACCTCAGGTGATCCACCCGCCTCCGCCTCCCAAAGTGCTGGGATTACAGGCATGAGCCACCGCGCCTGGTCTTTTTTTTTTTTTTTTTCGCTCTCCCCACCCTTTTTTTTGTGTGTGATGGAGTCTTGCTCTGTCACCGGCACTGGAGTGAAGGGGCGCAATGTTGGCTCACCGCAGCCTCTCCCTCCCAGGTTCAGCGATTCTACTGCCTCAGCCTCCTGAGTAGCTGGGATCATAGGCATGCACCACTATGTCCAGCTAATTTATTACTGTATTTTTTTATTTTTAGTAGAGACAGGGTTTCACCATGTTGGCCAGGCTGGTCTTGAACTCCTGACCTCAGTTGATCCACCTGCCTTGGTCTCCCAAACTGCTCCCAAACCCCATGCCTGGATTACAGGCGTGAGCCATTGTGCCTGGCCTCATGCTACTTCAATATCCAAATCTGATGAATGACCTTTTTGCTCTAGAGGGAGCCTTTCTTATTCTGGAGAAAGAAGCCTCATAGCCTAGGGCTGGTGTGAATGACTGCAAAGGTGAGTGAAATTTTATATCCCCCACATTTCTTTCCGTGATTTTCATTCCAGAAATGATAGTTTGCATTTGTAAACATGCTTTCATGAACTTCTGGTATGATAACTCTGATTGAGGCAGACATGTCCATTATACAGACAAAAACACGGAGTCAAAGAGGGCTAGTTAAAGGTGGAGTTTGGGCTTGAATTTCCATCTTCACACTTGACTCAGTAAACTTCTTGCTACATATTATTTGTTGCTAGCATCAGTTCTTCATTGACTCTTGTCATCTATGAGCAGGTGCAGATGCTGTAAGAACATCTGTTCTTTCCCATCTACTGTGCTAGGCTGAATGGTGGCCTCCAAAAGATACTCCCTTCCTAATCCATGGAACCTATGATTATGTTACCTTGAATGGCAGAAGAGACTTTGCAGATATGACCCAATTAAGGATTTTGAGATGGAGAGATTATCCTGGATTATCTGGGTAGACCTGATGTAATTACAAGAATCCTTGTAAGAGGGAAGCAGGAGGGAGGGAGGGAGAGAAAGAAAGAGGGTGGGGGGAGGAGGCTATATTATGGCTTTGAAGACAGAGGATGGGCCAATAGCCAAGTGATGTAAGTGACTGACCTCCAGAAGCTAGAAAAAGACTAGGAAACAGACCTTTTCCCCACAGCCTCTGGAGGGGATGCAGCCTTGCTGACACCTTGATTTTAGCCCACTGAGACTGATTTTGGACTTTGGAACTCCAAACTCTAAAATGATACATTTGTGTTGTTTGAAGTCACTAAGTTTGTGGTAATTTGTTACAGCAGCTATAGCAAATGAATACATGCAGTATCCTCTCTTACTAACTGTAATAGAATCCATCTTGGCCTCTCCAGGTAGTTGCCTCTTGGAGAAGCCACCTGGCCCCATTCTTGGTCCGGTGATGTGAGTGGGGCTGATCTCGTTTTTGGCTCCAGGGCAGAAAGCCTCCAGGCCTGGGCAACAAGCACGCCACATTCTCTGGTTGCGGTGGCTGGTCAGAGGTAAGCAAGGCCCTTCAGAAGGCAGCTCTAGACTCTTTCTGGAGCTTTTAGGAAGGGGGTGTGTCCTTTCCACAGCGGATGCTGAGCTGAAGGGAAGCCTGGAACAGGCAGCAGCCACTTGAGAATGAAGACAACCCAAAAGAAAGTGGAGCCAAAGCCTAGAAAGAGAGGCATTCCCCTTAAGACACAGCTAGAAACCTGAATGTGTAAAGAAACAGGTCATGTGTAAAGACAGCTCAAAGATCTCAATGACAGGAGCCCATCAAGTCTCTCTTTGTTTAAGCTAGTTGAAGTTCTGAACCCTGATGTTTCTAATAGTGTTATGTGGTTAGGAGTCACCTAAATTGGATTATCTGATGATTGATTTTGTTGAAGTTCAACACTATGGGGCACGATCCAGTACTTTCAAGAGAAGGCACGTTAGTACCCAAACGGCATTGATCGTACAATTAAAACCGGGGAGAAAATGTGAGTCCCTTTCACCCAGAGGATGTTCCTGCTGAGAGCTACTACTTCAGTTCTTTTTACTTCACAAATCCTAAACCTTGTACATCAGTATATTGCTTTCTCAGGCTTCATCTCATGCAGCTATGGAGACCCAGGGAATGGGAGTGACTGGCGGCAGGGCACATGTCGGCTGGTGGCCAGGCGGGGATGATAACTCTGGCCCTGAGCGCCGTGTGCTTTCTGAAGCATGCTGCTTCAAGCTTTATGTGAGCACAGTCACTCCTGTTTCTGTGGCTCTGAAAGCTCACACCCTGCTGTGTGCAATTAGTTCTTGTGGCTCTCCGCTTGCCGATCAGCAACCTTAATTTCATTTTTGGAGCCTAGCTTTATCATTATCATAAAGAGATTATCTAACATCTTGAATATTAAAAATCTGACTCCACAGAGTAAGATTTGCACTCCAAGGTTATTGTTGTTTACCAGCAATCTGCTGTTTTTTGAGACACGTCACTCTAAGGGCAAGAGACAGCTCCCCTCAGCCCCCCTATGGAGATCACATTGAAAAGCCTCTTCATTTGAGTTCCCAATATTGATGGTATTGATTTGTCACATCTCCACGAACCAAGCTCAACTGATAATTCTAGAATCAACCAGAACAAGAAGGGACATTAAAAGTTACTTTGTCCAATTCTTGCATTTTCTCGTTGGAAAAGTGAAACTTGAAAGTCAAGTATGTAAGTCAGAGTTCTTGCTTAACAGGCAAGTGCTCTGCTAACTTAAGAACATGAATGTTTTAAAGGTAGCTCAGAGAAATTCCAGGAGGGTCAGAGAAGCAGGTATGTGGCTAAACAACTGGAAACAAGAGCTGTGGGGGCTGCCGCAGTAAATATATCACTATCACTGTCTGCAATAGGTTGAATGGTGGCCCTCAAAAAGATATGTCTACATTTTGACCTATATGTGTGACCTTACTTGGGAAAATCATCTTTGCAGATGTAATTAAAGAGATGGCTCTGGATTATCTTAGTGGGTCCTAAATCAAATAACAAATAGCAAGCCTTTAGAAGATACAGGAAAGGAGACAGCATAGACACAGAGAAGGCCATGCAGAGATGGACGCAGAGACTGGAGTGACATGGGCACAAGCCAGGGAACAGTGGGACCACCAGAAGCTGGAAGAGGCAAAGAAAGACTGTTCCCTAGAAAACTCAGAGGGAGCACACAGCCCTGCCAACATCTTAATTCCAGGTTTCTGGCCACCAGAACCATGAGAGATTACATTTCTGTTGCTGGAAGCCACCAAGTTAGTGGAAATTGGTTCCAACAGCCGCAGGAATTGAATACACCACCATTTGGCACAGATTCCATGGTTGACATGGATGAACCTGGGGCTGGTTCCTGTAAACTCTTCACAGCTTCTCCAAGAGCTGGACTCCCCCTTTGTCACCCTTGACAATGGCATGAACATCTAATGGGCAAAGCCTGGGTCCCTGCCACTCCCTAGCTGCCAGGGACTCTGGAGGAGCAAGTTCTGGTTCCTACTTGGGGTGGGAAGGACTTTCATGTAGGATGCCCAGAGACGCTGGGGGCCCTCAACATGGCAGGCATCCTTGACAAAGTGATTTGCCCAAAGTCACTAAATTCATCTGCTCAGGCTACTATTACAAAGCGCCATAGACTGGGTGGCTGCAGCAACATTTATTTATATTTATTTTTATTTTTCAATTTTAATTTTTCATTTTTATTTATTTATTTTTTTAACCAGGAGAAGCTAGTCTTTCAGGATCAGCAACAGACATTCATTCTCTTCACTCTCTGGAAACTAGAAGTCCGAGGTCAGGGTGCCAGCAGGGTGGGCTTCTGGTGAGGCCTGTAGACAGCTGCCTTCTTGCTGTGTCCTCACATGGCCTTCCCTCTGGGCAGGCACAAAGAGGGAGCTATCTAGTGTCCCTTTCTCTTCTTGCAAGGATGCCAATCCTATTGGATTAGGGCCCCAGCCTCATGACCTCACTTAACCTTAATTACCTCCTTAAAGACCTTCTCTCCAAATACAGTCCCAATGGGGGTTAGGGCTTCAGCAAATGATTTTCAGTCCATAACAGTCTCGCAGTAGTTAGAGGCATGCTGAGATTTGAGCCTAGACCTCGTGACAGCAAACCTACCTCTGAGTTCAACCTCCATAAGATTTGGGCAGGCTGGTTCACAAATGCATTTAGAAAAACAAAGGTATTTAGAAAATAGAATGATACTTACCCTGACTGGTCTTTGGCATCCTTAGCTTACTGCCTAGTACCAAGGGGCCACAAAAGGGTAAAGATCAATCTCCTTAGACATGGTGGCCCAGCTATAAGTTCTGCCTCTCCACCCATACCTCGTGATCTGTATATTCAGGGCTCTTAGTGGCAAGCCATGGAAAGTATGATCTAGGCAACAAAGGAATGAATTGAAAGCGTTGTGAGTAACACAGAGAAATGCTAAAAAGGCTGAGAAATGGCTTGAGAATCAGCAGGAAGGAAGGGAGGTCAGCAGTACACACGACCAGTCCGGTGAGGCCACCACAGCCACAGCCACAGCCACAGCCACAGCCACAGCCACAGCCACAGCCACAGCCACAGCCACAGCCGTTAGGTTTGCTGCAGCCACCGTGGAAGTGGGTTCTCTGCCAGCTCTGCTGCTTTGCACCACCAGCTCCTGTCCCAGCCCGTGCCACAGGTGCCTCTGAGTGCTCTGACTTAGGTTTGCGTAGTCCTCACAGCATCCTGAAAATATGTATCATGAGTCCCATTTTACAGATGAGGAACCTGGGGCTGAAATATGTTATGTTACTAGCCACAGGCACGTTCAGGCCTGTGTGACTCCAAAGCCCACACTCCCACGAATCACAGTGTGGTAACTCCATCCCACGGCTGGGATAAGAGAATTCCAAAGTATACTTCAAAGAGGTTGTTCCAGCTGCTTCTTCCAGCAACACATGGGTGGCTCCTTTGCATGCCACCCTTTCCAGCCTCGAGGGAAATGTATTGTTTAACAAAAATCTTTGGTAATTTGATAAACTAAAATGGTGTCCTATTGTTTTGGGTTAGCTTTTTTAATTATTGAGGTTGGATGTGGTATTAGTCCATTTTCACACTGCTGATAAAGACATACCCAAGACTGGGAAGAAAAAGAGGTTTAAATGGACTTAGAATTGCCCATGGCTGGGGAGGCCTCAGAATCATGGCAGGAGGTGAAAGGCACTGCTTACACGGCAGTGGCAGGAGAAAAATGAGGAAGAAGCAAAATCGGAAGCCCCTGATGAGATCTCTTCACTTGTGAGACTTATTCACTACCATGAAAGTAGTATGGGGGAAACCACCCCCATGATTCCAATTATCTCCCACTGGGTCCCTCCCACAACATGTGGGAATTATGGGAGTACAGTTCAAGATGAGATTTGGGTGGGGACACAGAGCTAAACTATATTAGATGCTTCCTTACATGTTATTATCTGGTATATTTCCTTTGTGTGTGTGTGAAAAATCCTGCCCATTGTTTTTGTTTGTGTGTCTTTTGGGATCATTGTTGGGTTCTCTAGGTGTCTAGATGAGCTCTTTATACATCACAAAGAAATTTTTCTCTTATTTTAGATTCATGGCGTACCTGTGCAGGTTTGTTACATGAGTATATTGAGTAAGGCTGAGGTTTGGTCCTTCAATGATCCTGCTGCCCAAGCAGTGAATAGAGTAGACAATAGGTAGTTTTTCCACCCTTGTGTCCCCCATTCCCTTCCCCACCTTGTGGAATCCCCAGTGCCTACTGTTCCCGTCTTTGTGTCCTTGTGTACCCAATATATAGCTCCTACTTCTAATGGAGATATGTGCCCATATCACAGAGAAGTTTAATTCTTTATCTTCTTTTCCCTTCCCTTCTCTCCCCTCTTCTCTTCTCCTCTCCTCTCCTCCCCTCCTCTCTCCTCCCTCCCCTCCCCTCCCTTCCTTTCCCCTCCCCTCTCCTCCCCTCCTATTCTCTCCTCCCTCCCTCTCTCTCTCTCTCTCTCTCTCTCTCTCTCTCTGAACAGACTCTCGATTTGTTGTCCAGGCTGGAGTGCAGTGGCAGGATCTTGGCTCACCACAACCTCCACCTCCCAGGTTCAAGTGATTCTCCCGTTTCAGCTTCTGAAGTAGCTGGGATTACAGGTGTGTGCCACCATGCCTGGCTAATTTTGTATTTTTAGTAGAGATGGGATTTTGCCATGTTGGTCAGGCTGGTCTCAAACTCCTGACCTCAAGTGATCCACCCATCTTGGCCTCCCAAAGTGCTGGGATTACAGGCGTGAGCCACCGCGCCTGACTTATCTTTAATTTTTCAATGAATATTTTCACCACATTTTTATTTGCTGTTTAACTTTGCTTCTCTTCCTTTGATGTACAAAATATTTAACAAATATCTCTCAGGCTGCCCACATAATGCAAGGGATTGTTTTAGGCAAAAAAAAAAAAATATTTCTTAATACTTAGATAATTCCTCTTTTTGGACTCCCTGCCATGTCCCAGTCCTTTGGGTGAGCAGGTTTATAGAGAGCCCTTTCATCTTTAGAGAGAGGGCCAGAAACAACTCTGAGAGGCATGGTTTTTCACTGCACTTTAGGGCAAAAAAAAGACAAAGGTGAGAACTGTTTGCGCCAGTTATTTACGCAGACTCATTTTATCCTTCTTTCTAAACAACTATTTGTAGGGAAGGAGAAGAGGGGGAACAGAGGGCTTTAAAAGTCACAAGATTAACCTGCAGAAAGGAAAGTCTCTAGAAGGGAGCAGGACTGTGAGTGTGAAGGGAGGACCCAGCTGCCTGGGGGGAAGCTCTCCTCCAACTCTCTGTTTCCTATCCTGCACCTCCAACTTCTCCCAAGCTCCTTTAAAGGTTGATTGTGACAAGAAGTCTGGAGATGGTATTTGTAGACATCAGTAGAACATACAGATATGAGGCCAAGTGCTGTGGTGGTTCACACCTGTAATCCCAGCCCTTTAGGAGGCTGAGGCAGGAGGATCGTTTGAGCCCAGGAGTTCAAGACCAGCCTGGGCAACACAGTGAGACCCCCATCTCTCCAAATAATAATAATAATAAAGTGTAGTGGCATGCATCTATAGTCTCAGCTCCTCATGAGGCTGAGGTAGGAGGACATTGAGTCTGGGAGTTTGAGGCTACTGTGAGCCATGTTTGCATCACTGCATTCAGCATGGGCAGCAGAGAGAGACCCTGTATCCAAAACAGAAAAAGAAAAAGAACATATGCTGGATACTCTCAGACTCTCAGAAGCATCGGCCTTGGTGCCTTATCACCTTGGTTCACATCCCATCCCACCTCTGCCAGTTAACAGATGCATAAATGAGAGTGAGTCCCTTAATCTTTCTGAGGGTCAGTTTTGTCATTTGTGTGAGGGGATACTCACTTGTGTGATTGATGAGGATCAGTGGTCGCATATGTAAAGTGCATAGCAGAGTCTGCCCACAGTGGGTGTGTAATCAGAGGCCATTCTCACATACCAGGGAATTAACTGGCAAGTTCTCGAGGGTCATCGGTATGCAGTCAGCATCGCATGAGTTCTGTGACAGCAGGTTCTAACAGTCAACCTGCATGAACTTGTATGGTGTGGCCAAGGAGATGGGGCACAGCTCTGCAACTGTATATGACAGTGCAAAAGCGCTAAATTGTACAGGAGTGGTTTAATTCTTATAAGCAGAAAGATAACTCCATGGTTTGAAATAATTAGGAAAAGCTTCATGGAAGAAGTAGGAGTTTAAGTTGGGTGTTGATGCTTTAAGAAACATATTCTTTGATTAGACAGTATTTTTCCATCTGAAAATGAAAATAACTACATATTTTTCCTTTTAAACAATAATATGTACTCTTTTAAAAATGCTTAGACAATATAGTAAATCAATTAAAAAATCTCACTGCCCAAGAATACCTACTATCCATACTTTGTTGTATGAAGTACATATATATTTGTATACAAATACAATTTTGTTTGCTTATTTATGCAAAAAAAGAATAAATATCGTATTGTAGAATATTCCAATTTACAGAGGCTTTATAATTTGTTTAAATCGTTATTGTTAAACGTTTAGGTTATTTTAGCACAGCTAAGTGTGTGAATGCCTCCGTTTAATCAATCAATAGCTTAGTGATTTTGGTCCAGTTATGGCTGGATCACTTTCCAGAAATGTCATAAAAGTTGTGTCAATTTATACCACCTTCCCACCAGTTTATAAGGGTTCCCTTTTCCCCACATCCTTCACAGTATTGGCAATTGTCAGTATTTGACAGTCATTGCCAAGCCGCCAGGTAAAAATTATATCACTCATTTAATGTGTATTTTTAGACTACCCTGTGTTAATCGTGGTGATACACAGTCCTAGCTATCGCCTCTCAGAGCTCGGAGACCAGTAGGTTAAAGAGACATTAAGCAAGTAATTACTGTAAATGTGTTGAGGGGTGTTACCATGTGCATTTCTTGGATCATCCAGTCAGGTCCTTAATGAATAAAGTAACACAGGCCCCTTGTGGTTTTGCAGCAATGTGGCCTCTTGTTTCTTGGTGGACAGATGTACTTTTCTGCCTGTTGGTAACTCATGGAATACAACAGATGGTAGGTGATTACCAGAGAGCATCCTGAAGGATTTTCTAGGGGAACAACATGAACTAGATTATGCTTCTCTGGCCTCATTTCAACAACATCCTCAGAATCTTGTCTATTATTGATGCCTTGAGGACCATATGTTGCCTATGAGGATATGTCCCGATGTAGCATACTCTAGTTGCACAACATGGGACAAAATAATAATACAATAAAATGGTGCTAGAACAACTGGATATCAGTTTGAATTTAAAAATGGGCAAATGATTTGAACAACCATTTTATAAAGAAATTTATGAATGGTTAAACATGCAAAGATACTCAACACCGCTAGTCGTTAAGGAACTATAATTCAAACTGCAATGAGATAGTGGTTTGATTTATAGTAGAATGGCAAAAATTACTCAGTAGAATGGCACAATTAAAAAGATTGACAACACTCAGTGTTGGTGAGGATGTGGGACTCTCCTACTTTGCTGGTGGAAATCCAAAGGGATACAGCCACTTTGGAGAAGAGTTTGACAGAGTTTTATAAAGTGTCCTAAGTATTTTCCCAAGATAAATTAAAATATTTAATTTTAATTGTTTACATACAAATACTTGTATGCAGATGTTCATAGCAACATTTTTTTGTAACAGCTAACAACTGGAAACAGTGCAAATGTTCATCAGTCACAAACAAATTATGGTAAATCCATGCTCAGCAATAAAAAGGATTTAAATATTAATACATACAATAAGGTAACTGAATTTTAAAATAACTTTGCTAAGTTAAAGAAGCCAGGCATGATGAACTGTGTCTGGTGTGGTTCCCTTTATAGGAAATTCTAGAAACGGCAAAACTATAATGAAAGCAAAGATGATCAGTGGTTGCCTGGGTCAGGGTCTGGGCTGGGGAATCAAAAGCAAAGGGGTAAGAGGGAACTTTCTGAATGAAGGAGATGCTCTGTCTTGGTTACGGTGATGAGAGTTTGTATATACCTGTAGAGAATTACCAAAACTCAGCAGGCTTTATACTTAGAATGAATAATGAATAGATTTTATTTATGTGTATTATTTTTAAATAAAGCTGGGAGAAAAACAGTAACAAATCGGAACTTTGCTCTTTTAAAAGGTCTTTCCTTCTTGATTTGTAATTATTATTTTTTGAGACAGAGTCTCACTCTGTCGCTCAGGCTGGAGTGCAGTGGCGTGATCTTGGCTCACTGCAACCTTTGTTTCCTGTGTTCAAGAGATTCTCCTGCCTCAGTCTCCCAAGTAGCTGGGATTACAGGTGCCTGCCACCATTCCCAGCTAATGTTTGTATTTTTAATAGAGACAGGGGTTTCACCATGTTGGCCAGGCTGGTCTCGAACTCCTGACCTCAAATGATCCTCCCAAAGTGCTGGGATTACAGATGTGAGCCAATGTGCACAGCCTCCTCCTTTAGTATTATTTCTATTTTGAATTACATATGAGAGTGGTACATCATGAGCTCCCAGTGCTCAGAGGTTCTCAGCATCTCAATGTGGCCCTAGCACCGGAGCATGAAAGGGCTTCTTGGCCACATGAATCACCACCTGGCTCTGTCCTTGAAGCTCCCTCAGGTCAGCAGTTCTGTGACTTTTGTGCCACACTTAGAGCACTGGAATTCCTGGTGACACTGGGATCGCTGTGCCAGGTTTTAGCCATCCCAGGTACCAGTACCTATGGAGCATGTGCCTCCCAGGCAAAAGGGGGCAGGGCACTTACATATTCCTTCACAAATCTGCTCCCAACATCCCCTTCTCTCCCTGCCATTATCTCTTCCACAGTTTAAACATTTTCTCCCAGGAAGCCTTCATCAAATCCCTCAGGCAAGGTGGCACAAAGCCTGCCTGAAATGGAGGGGGCGTGGAGAAGTGGAAAATAGGAGGATAACACACACAAGTGAATATTTCAATAAATTATCCTGCCATGAATGTCAAAGTATGCTCAAGAAATGCTAATGTCCTCACTGAGGCAACAGGCAGGCAGGGGGCCTGGAAAGACTCTATATACAAAGACCTGGATGAGCTGGTGGATGGGGCACAGGGCAAGCAGAGGGGCTGGCAGGGGTGAAGTGAGAAAAACACAGTGAAGGCACCTGGTCAGGCAAGGAGGGGTGCTGGGGTGGGCAGAGGGCCAGGAGCTAGAGGATTCCTAATTATGTAGATGGAGTTTAGGAGTTGATCAGGGGCCACCTGTTGAGAGATATTTGAGATGGATGAGTGGCTCAGGGAACTGATTTCTGGGCTGTGCCTAGTGCCAGGGAGGTGGCCAGGGATACCCAGAGGGTAGCTGCAGTCGGCTTGGGGTAGGGCTCATGGGCCCCACAGAACTGGTCCTCCGTAAGGGAGGGAGAGGAGTCTCTCGGGCCTAAACTGGGTGGAGGAGCAAAGGTGGGATCAGAAAGTGAGACAAGGCCTGGCACGGTGGTTCATGCTTGTAATCGCAGCACTTTGGGAGGTTGAGGCCAGAGGATCACTTGAGGCCAGGAATTGGAGACCAGCCTGGTCAACATGGTGATGCCCATCTCTACTAAAAATACAAAAAGTATCTGGGCATGGTGGTACATGCCTGTAGTCTAGCTACTCAGGAGGTTGAGGCAGGAGAATTGCTTGAACCCAGGAGGCAGAGGTTGCAGTGAGCTGAGATC
>NW_016107323.1:1497771-1506081 GCF_001604975.1 Cebus imitator
AAAAGAGAATAACGAGGGATAGTCCTTTAATCTTTTCTCTCCACCTTTCTTTATTTTCTTCCCAGGCAATTCTTTTCTTCCATTATTTTCTTCTCCGTTCTTTTCTTCCCCCAACTCTTTCTCCTCTCCTTCCCTTCCCTCTCTCTCCTCCCTTCCCCTCCTTTTCTCCCTCTCTTTCTCTCTCCCTTTTTCAATGCCTTTCTCTCTTGCTGTCTTCTTACCCCACCTTGTTCGGAAAGGCCTGCAGAGCAGAGGCTGCTCTCAGAGTCATGTCATGAGTAACCCACTTGTGTTATTTGCGGTTTACCTACCTGTAGAAAATTCGTACCCTAAGATCTCCACATACTGTGGGCAACCGGTTTATAATTCAACTCCACAAATATTTACTGTGCTCTGGTTAACTGAGTGTCCTTTGTGCTGGAGGTGCCAGAGAGATGCAAATGGCAGTGGCAGTCTTCTGAGGAGCCAGTCTGGGGCCCCTGGCTGATGCTGGCAGAAGACACATCCCTCTCTCCCCTCAAGGATGCTAAAGAGCTCTCTGTCTACTAGTACCCTTGGCCCACTTTTTTCTCCAACAAGGTGCAGAAAAGGGCATCATTGCCAGGTTTGCAAGATCTTAACAAGACAGTATATTGTAGGTGTAATCTACAGGAATGGGGAGGAGCTCAGCTTGTGTGGATTGGAAGGGCCGCATAAACATCTGTCAGTCCATTGCCAATGGCACCCACAAGCCCGAATTCTGACTTTGCACTGATTTCTTCCCCGGCTACAAATTCTACAAGATCATCGACATAAATAAGACTTTCTCCTCAACCTGTTTTTCAGGGCCATGCCAGGCTTTAAAATGGACAGGCCCCAGTTTCATTTGCATGTTGTTGAATTTGGAGAGTCAGTCGATCGAGCCAGGTCTCACAGTCAGCACAGTGCCAAACTGCAGAATCTTTCAGGGTGAAATGGAATTTAGAAAGATGAAGGAGAAAGGATTGAAGAGTGATCTGTTCCTCTTTCAAAGTTCAAAGCATAAAATCTCCTCAGACTTATCAGTGAATACTGTCCTTTATTTGGCTAATATTTATTATATAGCATAAGATGTAACAAAATTTTCTTAGGCTAGGAATGGAAATAAAGTGATGATTCTAACTGTAGTTGGGCAGTTTAGAGTGTGATGAAGGAGAAAAGAGAAATTTTCCATCACCCCCCAATGTGCACAGAACCACGGAATCACAGACCATTACCACTGCCCATTGTCATCGATTTTAGAGGTGATCTAATTTACCTTCCTAGTCCAAGTAGGCATCACCTCTCTGCCTCTGACTTATTTGTACCTACTATGTGCCAGTCATTGTGCTGGGCATTAGAGAGAGACAGAGATGAAGACAACTTGGATCTCCAGGAAGGAGTTCAGCCTAGTGGGTACCGTGGCCCAAAAGAGGTTTGGACCTAAGGTAGCTTATGTGTCACAGCCTTAATCCTCACTGTGTGTTTGGGCAGGCTGCTGATTGTGTAAATGCAAGAACGGATGCTGGGCATGGTTCACCATCCTTCCTCACCATGTGGGCCAACTCCATGACCTCCATGACCCACAGGGAATTAGACTTCTGACCTCTCCCTTGACCCTGTGACTTCCTAAACTGCCTTGTGCATGTCCAGGCTTTGGGACAGGTAACAGTGAAGTCTCTGCCCAATGAGGTGAGCGGTCACTTGGGTGACCTGGGAGTAAATCCCTTCCCCTCTCTGGATCTGTTAAATGAGAGACTGACATTTTAGGCAAAGGCTTTGTGCAAATGTCCACCTAAGCCATGCTCCCTGCAAGGAATCCCGTCTTAATGATGGTGGAGAGGCGGGGAGGGTATAGTGCAACTCCCATTCCTGATCTCCTATCACCAGATTAGAAGAATCACTGGAGAACGACTCTGTCTGAAGCTTGTTCAGCCCGGCTTCCTTGAGCAAGCAACTCATTCACAGGTGAGTCCAAATTAATACAGTACACAGCAGCTACATAAATATTGTGCTGTAATTGATTGTCTTCTGTAATCAAAGGCAAGGCTGCTGAGTTCGTTACTTTCCATGTAACTGCTGGAGGAGAACTCTAGGGAAAGGGAGTTGAGGTTGCCCAGGTGATTTTTGTTGCTCGGGTCTAGCTGCAAGTTGTGTCTCCGTCTATCGAGGGGAGGATAAGGCCCATTACATTCAGATTCAATAAGAATTTATCAAACGCCTATTTTGTGAGAGGCATTGAAAGACACGGTATCTTATTTCATTATTTAGTATTAGTAATGACTTGATAAGGCACACATGTTAGTCTTTACAATCACATTTTTTTTTCCTAGCGTAAAAGTGCTCCCTACCCTATTGCCTGTGTCCACTTTATTGATTGCAAAACAGCTTAAATGCATGGATTGGAAATTTGAAGTCACTTTACATACAAGAAAACAACACTATCTTTCCATGTACCTGCCAGTGCTAAGGCTGGCTTCGCTTTTCCAGTGGTTTCTTGGACTTGAGTGAGGTGGCTTCGCTTTTCTCAACCCCTCCCAGCTAAGACTGCTGTGCATTTTCAGTAATTCCGAGGATGCTCTACCCTTTAGGAAAGCAGAGTTTTGCAATCCACAAATCCCTTTTACCTTGAGGGATGGTGGTGATGGTGGGTGTCAAAGACTCTGTCTGCATAAGTCCCCGGAAAAGCTCAGCTGTCGCTGGACCCGAGGGTTCTGCAGTTTCCCTAACCTTGACTTTAAGTCAGCCCTCTTTAACCCCGACTCCCAAGCTGGGCTGTCTTCGAAAGAAAAACGAAACCACCCAGTTCTGAGCGTCGGAAAACGGGCACTCGCTCCCTGGGGGCTTGGGGCAACTTCCCCGCTACATCGCCCAGGGATTTTAAATAATCGTGAGCCACCAGAAACCCCCTAACCCTTAACTCTCCCCTCCAAGACCCAGCCCGCTCCCTGCCACTTTCCTCTCCAAACGCTAGTTGGGGTGGGTGGCAGCACCGAGGCGATTTTCTTCGTCTTTTTTTCCTCCGGGTTTTGTCATGGAAACGCTGACACAACCTCCAGAAGGCGGCCGAGCCTGGCCCGGGACCGAGGGCTTTTGGGACCCTGCGGGAGCGCAGCGCGCACTCCGCACTCCCCGGGCAACAGCTGGACGCGACCATATCCCGGGTAGGGGCGGGGGGAGCGCGATGCTCCGCCCCGGCGCTAGGGCCCCTCCCTCCTCCCGGCTCTCCGCAGGCGCCCTCCCCTTGCTGGGGGCCGCGAGTTGCTTTTGGTAAAACCCAGCCCCGGAATATATAGATCATAGGAGCGCAATGAAGTAGCCTTTGGAGAGGAGGGAGGGGGCCTGTCCGACAGCCACAGCGGCCAGCGCAGCGGCAGCGGCGGCGGCGGCGGCACCACCATCTCCGCTCGCACCCCAGCCGCCCGGCCCGCGACGAGGCAGCGGCGGCCGCCGGCGGGAGCGGAGGAGGCGGCGGAGCGGCGAGAAGGAGGAGCAGGAGCGCGCAGCCGGCGGCTCCACGCATCTCAGCACTTCCAGACCAACTCCGGCACCTTCCACACCCCTACCCGGGCTGGGGGCTCCGAGAGCCGCCGCAAAGCGAGCCCGATCCTCCCTCCGAGCCTTGCTCAGCTCTGCCCCGCGCCTCCCGGGCTCCGGTCCGCGCGGCGGGGTCCCTACTCCTGCGCCCCGGGCGCGCCTCCCGGACTCCCCGGTCCCTGAAGCCAGGACAAAGCCATGAAGCCAGCGCTGCTGGAAGTGATGAGGATGAACAGAATCTGCCGTATGGTGCTGGCCACTTGCTTGGGATCCTTTATCCTGGTCATCTTCTATTTCCAAAGTATGTTGCACCCAGGTAGGGGGCGCGTTAGCGTGGTTTTGTTGGATATTTTCTTCTCTCTCGCGCTCTCGCTCGCTCGCTCCGCCTGGTTTCTGCCTCTTCCTACCTTTCCTCTCCGCCTTCGGCCTCTTCGGGGCTCTTGGCTGCCCGGGTGTACCCGGGTCGCCCTATCGGGATGGGGAGGAGGGAAGGTGTGCTTCCCCCATTCTTGCTCCCGGCTCCGGGCTGGAGGATGGGACTAGGAGGGGCAGTAGTTTATTTTTTTATTTTTTTCCCTCTTCTTCTTCTTCTTTTTCTTTGTGTCCCTTGTCTGTCTGTCTGCGATGTAGCAGGGAAAGGGAGAGGTGTGGGAAGCAGCCAGGGGTGAGGGGCTGGTTTGAGGAGAACGAAACTCTCCGGTGCTGCCGGGGTCTGAGAATGAGAGTTTACCCGGAGCCGGCTGCTCTGCGCTCGGCGAGCCGCCTCTTCCTGGTCGCGGGGCCGGGGGCGAAGGGTACACGCCCTGGCAAGGGTGCGAGTCCATGCAGCAGGCTGGGGAGCCCGGGACTGGGGTCCCACGTGTCCCGGGCCCTGCGCAGAGCTGAGCAGGTGTGGAGAGAGGTCGGGTGCCCGGCACTGCCCCTCCATCACGCGCTGGCCGTTTGCCCCCGGGGTCTGGCTCCGCAGTGACCTTGCAGCTGGTGCCCCGGGGCCTACTCCAGCCCCTCACCCGTGAGCTGGGAACTGAGATCCTGGGTCACGCCTTGACCACTGCAGTTTTGGAGGAAACTTTGACCAGGTCCTGGGCTGACCGTCCGTGTGCATCCCCCTACTTCTGGGATCCGAGCAACGAGAATCCCCCGGGCTGCGTGGGAATGAACTCCCTTCCTCCGGTCCCCTGTGGCTCAGGCAAAGTTCCACGTCCGAAATCTGGACTGGGGGAGGGACGAGGCTCGCAGCTTCCGAGGGGCGCGAGAAAAAGTTTGGGACCTGGGGAGGGAGGGGCGCCCTCGAGCGCGGCCGCCGGGGGTGAGCAGCTCGGCTGCGAAACCCAACAGGTAGAACCTTCTGAGAAGCCTTCCGGGGTAACTAGGTCTCTCCGCCAAGCCTAGGCTCCCCTGCTCCGGTTTCCCCTCCCTTAACAGCCCCCTGCCGGGCCACGTTGGCTCAGAAATCCTTTTTCTACGCCTCCGAGTTGCCTTTCTCAGTGTAGTCACAGCAATAATTTGCTTTTCTAATTGCAAGGAGGAGGAAGGTGGAAACACATTTCCTTCCTGGGAAGTGGGGTTGGTGTTTTTCGTTTATGCCTCTCGCCTTCCCCTTTCACTGTGTAACACTAAGCAGACGCAGTCCCGAATTCATCAAACCTGCGTCTGGGTCGGTGGCAGAGGAATAAAGCCGTTCTTTCCATCAAACGGGCAGGGCTGCAGGCTGCAGATTCCTTGACAGCGCAGGGACAGACGGCCCCCTTGCCCCACTCGGCCTGGAGCAGTTGTTAAGGCAGCCACACTGCCAAGGGTATCGTCCGACTCCACCACATGTAACCTCAGGACGTCCGAGCCAGCCCCGTTAAAGATGGCTTTTGTTTGCAGCCGGGTATTTTTAGTTTAATGTCAGCAAACTACAGCGGTGTTTGTCTCCTCACCCAAACCTGCGGTTGTGAAACTTCTAAGGGAATTTAAAAATGGACCTGGCTTGCATTGCAGCAGGCGGGCTTTGGTTGCAGTGGGCAGGACGAGACAGACAGGGGTATCTCAGAGTGCCAAGCTCCTGGGGCCACCAGAGACCAGGCCAGGCTCATTCCAGAGTGCCAGGGGATGGGTGGTGTGCAGATACACTGGGGTTCAGACAATTTAAACAAGGGGCCGGGTGATTTGGTCTAAACTGTAGAGATTTGTTCAAGTCTCTTAAAGTTTTGTTGGAATCGTGAATGCCAGTAATACTCTGTACAAATGTGCAGAACACGGATGAGTGTCAGCCTTACAGCAGGAATGTGCTTGAGCTTCTGCGTACCTGTTAATTGCCCAGGGAAATAGAATTGTCATGGAATCTTTGTGAGAATTGGGAAATAACTTTCTAGTCAAAGATACTAGGAAGAAATTTCCAACTTGTAATTGGCACTTTATGAAAATTTCCAGCTCTTGTTAGAGTCTTAAATTGACTTGAAAGTGACATCATATCTTTTCAGTCCAGCCTTTTGGAAGAGGCAGAGAACCTTTTCTAAGCTTGTGCTGATAAAGATCCTCTGTCGATGATCCTGTCCCATCTTTTATGTCCCCTTCTGGTCCTGTTTTCTCCCTTTGGTTATTATTTGGATCTCTATAAATATACTTTTCTGATATTTCCCCCGAGTCCATAGCAAATACTACTTTCAAAATATTCTGTTGAATGTAGAATTGCAGATAGTTCAATTGAAAGACCTTCCTTATTTCAGTTTACTTATAGTTCCACAAAAACTCAGTGTCAACAGTTTATTATTACATGGGGCATAAAAATATACTTTGAAATCCACTTTAAACATTTTCTTTTTTGGGGGTTCATTTTATTAAGCTATACTGTTGATGACCACTGACATGGAATCTTTTTCATGCTGGTTTGAATTTCTTTAAAAGTTAAAGATCCTTGCTTCTCTGAAGTATCTTGGGGTAATGAAGGCTGATCCTTTAGCCTGGCTTTGCAGTTTTTGTCTCTCTAGATCACACTGGAAGAGGCAGAAGGGACCACAACGTGGCACAGATTGTGCAGCTAAAAATTTGGAGGCCTTTGGCAGGGGTTCCAGATACCTACATGAGAAATAGAAAAACAGTATTGCAAAAGTGATGGGCTCCAGGCTTCGTTGGTGACTGGAAGGTGTGAGAAGAGGAGGAGAGAAAGGAAGGTGGGGCACGGTGGCTCATACCTGGAATCCCAGCATCTTGGAAGGCCAAGGTGGGCAGATCACTTGAGCTCAGGAGTTTGAGACCAGCCTCACCAACATGACGAAACCACGTCTGTACTAAAAATACAAAAATTAGCTGGGTGTGGTGACACACGCCTGTAATCCCAGGTACTCCAGAGCCTGAGGCATGAGAATAGTGGATGAACCTGGGAGGCAGAGGTTACAGTGAGCTAAGATGGCACCACTGTACTCCAGCCTGGGCGACAAAGTGAAACTGTGTCTAAAAAATAAATAAATAAATAAAAAACTGAAACAAAAAGGAGACAGCTGGCAAGGCCGGCTGCCCCTCTCTCCGATTCTAATCTGGGGCCCATTTTCTTTTCTAATTCATATAATTGATTAATTTGTACATTTGAGTGATTGGTCATCAGTTGCACAAGGGTTTAGCAGAAGTGGGCCTTGTCAGTAGGATAGTTACCTTTACAGGTTTTTGATACTCTGAGTTAATAGTCTTCCTTAAGAATATTTTACAGGGCAAGGACCAGGTTTTAGACTACATTTTAGTGCCAGTGTTTTTTGCACAGGGTCTGACAACGGTGGATTCTCAATAAAATATTTGCTGGGTGAATACATGAAGTGGTTAAACTCCAGAAGTAGACCCACTTATCTGGTTTTCAGGAAGGTCACTTCAAGCTTTACCAAGAATGTCTGGTCAATAACTCTGGCTTTGTCCGGTGGGGACACTTCCTGCCTTCCTGAACTCTGGCATGGACCTGGTTTAAACTCATCAGGCGCCAGACAGGAGCTTTCACTGTGGCCTAAATATGCATCCCATGAGGTGTAGGCAGTTGAGGCATTGCTCTGTGTCCTGGATTCTGGAGAAGGTTGGCCTTGTTTAGCCACTAAGGAAATCCATCCATAGAACAGATAATCTTCTATGGCTGTGAACTACTCCAAAAGTCAGGGAGAATGGAACCACAAACGTGCGGTTTCTATACGGGTGTGAGTTCACCAATGAATGCTTCCTATGAAAGTTCATCTGCTTACATTAAAATGTCTTGCATACCTGCCCCAGACGGCTGGGCTTTGATGGAGCCATATCATGCAAAGCAAAGCTGAGAGGCCTGTGGGCTGCATTTGTGCAGAGTACGTAAAGGCAGCTCCTCTGAACCTTCCTTTTGTGTTACTCCATAGGATTGCGGTTTTTGTTTGAAAGCTACCGTTCATAGAAAGAAGCCATCAGAGGAGAAAGCCTTTTCTGTCCCGTTCACTTCCTCTGTATTATTTTTATTTTTGTGAAACCTTTGTTTTCACTGTCACCTGGGATTTCTTTGCCTTGGTCGAATGTATTGAAAGATTATATCCTTTATTGAAAGATGTCTCAGTTTACCCCCTTAGTGTTTCACTTGATCAGGTTGAATCTAAAATGCATTTTGTTTTATAATTTTAAACTAATTATAAACATAATATGTGCTCATTTTAGAAAATTTAGGAGGTGGTGGGGTGCGATGGCTCACACCTGTAGTCCCAGCACTTTGGGAGGCCAAGGTGGGTGGATCACCTGAGGTCAAGAATTTGAGACCAGCCTGACCAACATGGTGAGACACTGTCTCTACTA
>NW_016107323.1:1506218-1516276 GCF_001604975.1 Cebus imitator
AAAAAAAAAAAAAGAAAGAAAATCTAGGAGGTATAGAAGAAAAACAATCATTATTCCACCAAGAGGCAACTGGTACTTAAAAATATATATTATAGAATACATTTACATATATTTATATATTCTATATTTTTCTCAACTATACAAAATGCATATATATATATATATATATATCGTTGAGATAACAGCATACATTTTTGTATCCAGTTTGATACTAAGTTTTCTGTTTTTTTGAGATAGAGCCTTGCTCTGTCACCCAGGCCGGAGTGCAATGGCACGCTCTCGGCTCACCACAACCTCCGCTTCCTGGGTTCAAGCAATTCTCCTGCCTCAGCCTCCCAAGTAGCTGGGATTACAGGTGTGCGCCACCACGCCCAGCTAATTTTTGTACTTTTAAGTACAGACAGGGTTTCACCATGTTGGTCAGGCTGGTCTCGAACTCTTGACCTCGTGATCCACCTGCCTCAGCCTCCCAAAGTGCTGGGATTACAGGTGTGAGCCACATGCCTGGCTGATAATAAGTATTGTAGACAAATACATCATTATCACAACTAGTGATTAAAGGAAAGACAAAGTTTAACCATAACCTTTTAAATGTATAGACTTGCATGTGTCTCCACCTCCCATCCTACCCTTTTGTAAGATGTCAGTTTGGTATTATTTTTTGCTCTGATTGCACAGATTTAATGTTACATTACAGAATCTTTTTGCTTATATGTGGAATGAGCTTGGAGTCACACCAGTTTGTAAGGGCTGTTGTTATGTTATATACCTGAAACTTCCTTTGAAAAGGTGTCAAGAGGGTCTCAAATATGAGACTGCTATGATTTCTGAAAACAGCATGAATCACTGAAGTGTACCCCATAAATATATATAACTAGTCTTTACCTACAAAAATTAACAAGAAAAAAATACCTGAAGTAGAAGGCATTTTTTAGCATGAAGTCTCTCCCTGGTCATTTAAATGTTTGCACTTTGATGGAGCATTTCGTGGCTGTGCTCAGATGAGACAGACGTAGGCCATCTCCTTTGATTGTTATAGCCCTCATTTTCATTGCCTTCTGCAATAAAAGGGGTGATCAGGCACCATAGAAAGGGTGGTTTGGGGGTTTCGCTGGGGTGAGGGGTGAGGGAATCCATCCTTCGGCAGAGGTATCTGCTGTTAGTGTTTGTCTGGTTGAAAAATCATTTTGTTCATAGCTTTATCAGCACAGTCATTTCAAAACAGGAAGTCAAAGGCTCCTAAGCAAAGGCGCCACCCTTTCCCTTCTTAAACCCACCAAAAGGACCTCTCTTTAATCTGAAGTTCAAGTGAAAAAGGCTCTTAGGAAAGTCATTGCCAGCAGGCCTCTTCTAAGTTCAGACTGAGAAAAACCAGAAGTCATTCTGCTGATTCATTTTATTTTCTTTTTAGTTTTTCTTTTGAATTTTTGGGATACCACTTTTATAACAATGAAAGAGGAGGCAGTTCTTCCTATGAGATCATTGAACAATCTGATCTGTCAGTTAAATTTTCCTGGACTTGTAATTTGATACATCTTAGATCAAATGTAATTGATTGAAACTTACAAGCGGACTTGTTCTCTTCCTCTCCAGCTCCCTCTCTGTCTCTCTTTTCCTTTCTTCTACTCTGTGCCTGATACTGTTCTTGGCATTGGAGATGTAACACATATATCTCTGCCTTCATGGTACTTAGATTCTAGTGGGCTAGACAGACTTTAAACAAATGCAGAAGTGACCTATATGGTATATCAGATGGTGTTAAGAGAAAAACAAAACAGGGAAGATGGTTGAGTGATGTGAGAGGCAGGGGTTGCAATTTAATATAGAAGTAATTAGGGAATGTCATTGATAAGATGACACTGAGAGCAGGGACCTGCAGGAAGTGAAGGAGCTGGCCACATTCCAGGCATAGAGCAACACAAGTTCAAGTCTGATCCCTGAGGCAAGAACATGCATGGCAAGGTGGTTGGAGTGCCCAGAGCAGAGGGAGGGAGGCAGCCAACAAGAACGCATCAGGGAGAGACAAGTCAGAGCCAGACGATTGTTTTGAGCCTTGGGTTTAACTGTAGATGGGAGGGAAGCACTGCAGAAGCTTGAGCAGAGGACTCTTAGGGCAGGGAGGTGAGGAACAAAGGTGGAAGCAATGTAGCAAGGGTGAAAATGAAGTCTCCTACTTGCATTTTTTTTTTTTTTTTTTGAGATGGCGTCTCACTCTGTCGCCGAGGCTGGAGTGTAGTGTCGTGATCTTGGCTCACTGCAATCTCTGTTTCCTGGGCCCAAGTGATTCTCCTGTCTCAGCCTCCTGAGTAGCTGGGATTATAGGCATGCACCACCACACCTGGATACTTTTGCATTTTTAGTAGAGACGGGGTGTTGCCATGTTGACCAGGCTAGTTTCGAACTCCTGACCTTAAGTGATCCCCCCTCCTTGGCCTCCTAAAGTGCTAGTACAGGTGTGAGTCACCATGCCCAGCCCTACTTGCACATTTGTGTTTACCTTTGGGCAGCTGACGGTATACTTTGGTTAAGTGGTCACCATAGAAATCCCATCTCCCCTCTACCACTTGTTCCCCCATTGACCCCCCAACTAGACTATCTCCTTTTCTAAAAAAAATAAATCTTTTAAAAATTTATTTTTATTTTTTAAAATAGGGTCTTGCTCTATTGCCCAGGCTGGAGAGCAGTGGCGAGATCATGGCTCACTGCATCATTGAACTCCTGGGCTCAAAGGATCCTCCTACGTCAGCCTCCCAAGCAGCTGGGACCAGCCCCATTTCCAGTTTTTAAAGCAGTAATGTAGAGATCTGAAAAAGAAATTTGAACATAATTTTGACTGAGCTGGTAGTGGGAAATTGGTGATATCTTCAGGGTGGAATCCATGGCATTTGTGAATAAAAATATCCAGAAGTGCCAGGCTTAAATCAGCCCTCAATAAAAACAGAGATGAAATGGATCAGTGATCTGGAAGTGGAAGACCTGAGTCCTAGTCCCGGTCTCCCATGTGCTATCCCCATAAATTACTGTATATTATTGATTCTAAGACATATTTTTTCACATTTTAGTAATTATGCAGTTTGTGTTGTAATCGATGGCATCTCAGCATGTTTTTACTGAGCAGCTGTTTTGTTTCTTGGTGGTCCATCAAACATAGCAGTGTGCCTTCACCATTGATGCCCTCTGAGGCCACCTCTGTAAATTGTGAAAGTACTTTATGTAAACCATGGCACATTTCAAAACCTCAGTAAGTGATGAATAATGGCATTCCTCCAAGATGCAGACTCTGAGGGCTCAAAAGTACCTGGTTAGTCTTGAGCACTTGCTTCCCAATGGCTAGACCAGCATGCAGTCTGTCCAGGTCTTTTTAATGCTGCCTGGCACTTATTTTCAGAGCCCAGGGCTTGTAGTTAGTATTTCTATGATTAATGATGAGGTTGATTAAGAGTTAGAATGGGGAGGGTGGGAAGTAAGTGATTTAACTTGGGGCTTGAACCTGGAAGTTCAAATAGAAATAGACATAAACATTGATTCTCAAAGATAGCCTTTCCACCTTGGTCACCACGCAATCCATGTGCCCACAACTCAGAAGGAAGAGCCAGGTTGGACTGTCATGTCCAAATAGCATCTGCTGGGGTCTAGTCTGTTTGTCTCCCAAATCTCTTTGCTTCTGTTCTGCTGTGGTTCAGGGCAGGAAATAGAAAGCAGTCTAGGTATTTTATTTTTTAATTTAATTTAATTTTTTTCTGAGACAAAGTCTCACTCTGTCGCCCAGGCTGGAGTGCAGTGGTGCCATCTGGCTCACTGCAACCTCCGCCTCCCGGGTTTAAGTGATTCTCCCACCTCAGCCTTCTGAGTAGCTGGTATTACAGGTGTCCATCACCATGCCCAGCTAGTTTTTGTATTTTTAGTAAAGACAGGGTTTCACCATGTTGGCCAGACTGGTCTCAAACGCCTGACCTCAGGTGATCTGCCCACCTTGGCCTCCCAAAGTGCTGGGATGACAGGTGTGAGCCACTGCGCCTGGCCCCAGTCTAGGTATTTTAAGCAGAAAGATATTTACTAGAGGGAATTTGGTGCTTATAAAGTCATGGGGGCGGGGGGAAGAGCTGGAGGAATAGGGATCCAGGAATAAGTTTATATAATAATTCATAAACGTATGTTGGCATGGCTGCTCAAAAACAAAAAAAAAACAAACAAACAAAAAAAACTGACTTACCAGGGGTGCTACACCTTCCGAGTCTATGTCTGGAACTATTAAGTTCAAGAACAAACTGACGGCAAAGCTGGAGAGTGGACCCTATAATGCTGTTGCAAAAAACCCTCATGTCCCCATCTCCATGCTTGCCAGCACTCAAACAGCCCCAAAGGCAGGAAGATGGCCTCTGCCTCATACCTGCTTTCTAAATCTCAAGTGAGTGCTTCTGTTTGGGGGAGCCAAATTCACATCTAGAACCTTAGCTTCAAAAAGCCTGGGAAATACAGCTTTTCAGTTACCAGCCTCTGAAGGCTAGAAAGTTTTCTAGAAGGAGGGTAGAATGAATCATGAGCAAATAACCACAATACTCACCACACCCTGTTAGTAAAACATATTTGAGCAGCCATTCCCCAAAATATTTTGTTTATAAATAATTTCTGCATATTACTACCACTATCTACATATCTGGGATAGGATCCTTTCTGACTAGTGACTGTAAATCCATATGTCATTATCTGTTGGGTAATTCTGTTGGTTGGCTCTTTATCACTTAGGGTTCTTTCCTTCTTTTGACTTTGTAATGTGGTCCACAAAGATGCGATGGAGAGCTAGTACTCAAGAGAGGAAAATGGCATTTTCTTGTATGCCTGCATTGTGACAATTATCTTCAAGATGTGGTTTCTTGGCTGGGATCTCTTTAAGCCTCAGTTCTATTTTGTGAGGAATAGGATAGTTAAAAGTAGATAATATAATCTGTAAATTTACTTATGATTCAGCTGTAAATGGTTATTCATTGAAATATGCTGAGAATGGTGGGATTATTGAGGTGGTCACTTAATTCACTTTGTCGTTGAGGATAACTGCCTGAGTTTCATAAATGGCATGTAATTTGATATGACAGGTTAGATGGGGGTGTTTGTGGCCATTTGTATTCTTGATATAGTTAAATTTCTTTTTTTAGGTTAACTGAAAATGGGAGGTCTGGTGTTTAGATGAACTGAAAATGGAAAGTCTGATGTTTCCTTCCCAGACCTGGCACAATGTTCACTAGGATTTTGGAGCCCCAGGTCTAGACCTGCCTTGAATGTCATTGGTTATTGTCAGACCTGCTGTTGTCAACTCTGGGTGAAAGTACAATGTTAACCTAGTATCAGTTCTAACAGTGATGGAAGCTTAGTTTGGCTTTAGATAAGCAGTATGGGGAGGGCTGATATTTCCACCATCACTGGGACTTCAGTTCTGTCTCAGGTAGATACGGTTAGAGACAAAGAAACCTGTTAATGGAAGTGTTTAAGTCCTTTTCAGTCTCTGGCTTGAGTGGTTATCTTAAATGCTTTGGGGGAAAAAACTCACAAAGGGAACTCAAGTGAGATAAGCTGGTGGCTAGGTTTCTGTTAGAAACTGTTAACTTCAAAGAATCTCAGAAGAGGGAAACCACAGAGGCCCCTCTAAGGTAGTGTTGTAAGAGGACACTTAACATTTCTTAACGGTTGTCACATATTACCATTAATGTCATTGCATGTGGTCACTCATTATAGTGAAAAGAACACAGAATTTGGAGTCTAGACACCAACTTTTAAGTTGGGCTGTTCCCTATATCCATTTAACCTCATCGAAGATGTTTTTGTTAAATGCTTACTAAGAGTTAGGCTCTGTTCTAGATGTAGAATCCAACAGGTGAAAATCCATGTCCTCATGGAACATACATTGTAGTGGGGAGACACAATAACAAACGCATATTAAATTAAAGAGTATGTTTGAAGGTGACAGATGCTAGGCGGGAAAAAGCAAGAACAGGGATGTGAAGTGGCAGTGGTGGGGGGATTGAAATTTTAAATAGGACTGTCAGGGAAGTTCTCTCTGAAAAGGTGGCTTTAAGCTGGGCGCGGTGGCTCACGCCTGTAATCCCAGCACTTTGGGAGGCCGAGGTGGGCGGATCACGAGGTCAAGAGATCGAGACCATCCTGGCCAACATGGTGAAACCCCGTCTCTACTAAAAATACAAAAATTAGCTGGGCGTGGTGGTGTGCACCTGTAGTCCCAGCTACTCGGGAGGCTGAGGCAGGATAATTGCTTGAACCCAGGAGGCAGAGATTGCAGTGAGCCGAGTTTGTGCCACTGTGCTCCAGCCTGGCGCCTGGCTGACAGAGCAAGACTCTTTCTCAAAAAAGAAAAAAATAAATAAATAAAAAGAAAAACGTGGCTTTAAAGATTGAAGGAGATGAAGGTAGACGGGAGTTGAGCCGCTGAAATAACAAAGATATTTATTGGGTATTATTTACTGAAAGCCAGCTTGGGTCAGGCATTGAATCTAGATTACTTCCCATGGGACTCTTACAATGTATACACTATCATCACTACCATTTTACAAAGGCAGAAACTGAGGCGTAGAGCATTATCACTTGTCTAAATTCACCAGGAGAGGAATGGATGGAATAAGAACTAAACCCGGCTGTGTGACTTCATATCCGCTGCTCATAACATCTAGGAGGGCTCTCATTTGGGGATTACTCTTCCCATCCACCCCACAGATTGGTGATAATGATTGCAATTTAGTGATAGACATTCTGCAAAGGGTGGGACCTTTCTGCCCATCAAAGAGTCAGTCTGCCCAAATGCCACTAACGGCCCTCCTTGAGAAATATCTCAAGACTCTATGTGAAAACAGCATCTGGCATAGTACTTGGCTGCATCTCATGACTTGGGCAAGTGCCTGGCACGTGTGTGGGCTTAATAATTGATTGAATGAGGGACCAAGTGAAAGTCACAAACAAGAGATTTAGTCCCCTCACTTGCCAAGTGAAGGTAGTAATATTACCTCTCTTATGCAGGTGATGGTGGTAAAGATTAAATGAGAAGTTAGATGTGAAAATGCACTGGAAATGGATGTAAACATTTACCTAGGTAACAAAACGGCATATCCTGCACATGTATCCCGGAATTTAAAATTAAATGAAATTAAATTAAAAAGAAAAGAAAATGGATGTGAAAGCAGTATGAACATATTGTTGTTATAGTAAGTGACCTATGTGGGTCCTCATTTAAGGATGTGAATCTCCATGTCAACATGATACTGTTGTATTTCATTCTATTTGAAACCTGGGAAGTTTTTATCCATTTAACATGTGTGCCCTACATTGTAAGATTTGCTGAAAGGATCTGACTTCTATGAACATGAGACTCCTGTGGATATCTTCTCTCTGTCTGCCACGCTAACAGGCACATCCTCTCCCATGGCCAAAACTGTGTAGCAGTTTGCAAAGCAGAGTTTGTATTTGGTGAGAAATCAGCCCTATGGTTTCATGCTGAATGCAATGACCAGGGCATTTCCTCCCAATTATGCACATAATTACTCCTCAGGTTCCCATTAGCTTTAACAAGTGACACTTGAGAAATACCACAGAGCACTGGTGAATGCCATTTCTGAAGTGGAACTCCGAGGAGGATGAAAAGCAGACGTTTCCAAAAAATAACGGTGGTAGCATGGCAGCTGGTACGTGGGCAGTGCTGGGCGGGTTGGCATGGCTCATTACACAGGACAGCACTGCTTGGCCTTAGGTCTCCACATTGGGCCTGTTCGGTGCTGAGGGGGACTTTAAGTGTTCTTCTTGTACAAGGCTCAGTCCTTCCCCACTGCTTAACTGGAGCTTCCTCTGTGGCTGACATTCACGGCTGGGGCACAGACCCGTTTCCACCCTTCTTCACCAGACCAGGGGCTGAAATTTAGTTCAAAGACTCTATCACCCTGATTTGGGCTAGGCCTAGCATTCTTCAGCCTGAGGCAAGGCACACATTTGAAATAGTCCCTGTGAGGCTGCAGAGTTATCCTGGAGGAAGGGGAGTGTATTTGTCAGGACTCACATTTCTTTACAAGTTGAAAAAGTTTCTATCTTTTAAAGTTCCCAGACCTCTTTCCATTCCACCTAATCATTGATGTAGACTATCTGTTTGTAACTAGTTTGGTACCTCCTTCTTCCCCACTCCAGGGGGCAGGTGGCAAGGTCTGGAGACATTTTGGGTTGTTATTAACAGGAGAAGCTGTGCTACTGGCATTAAGTGGGTGGAGGCCAGGGATGCTGCTAAACATCCTATGATGCATAGGACGGACTTCCCCGTAACAAAGAATAGCCCAGCTCAAAATATCAATAGTTGGGAAACCCTGTATTGGTCTGTTCTCACACTGCTGTGAAGAAATATCTGAGCCTGGGTAATTTATAAATAAAAGAGGTTTAATTGACTCTCAGTTCTTCACGGCTGGGGAGGCCTCAGGAAATTTAACAATCATAGCCGAAGGCATTTCTTCCCAGGGCAGCAGGAGAGGGAATGAGTGCAAGCTGGGGAAATGTCAGACACTCACAAAACCGTCAGATCTCATGAGAGTCACTATCATGAGAACAGTGTGGGAGAAACTGCCCCCATGATCCAATTACCTCCACCTGGTCCTGCCCTTGACACATGGGGATTATTACAATTCAAGGTGAGATTGGGATGGGGACACAGCCAGACGATACCAAACCCTTATTTGATTCAACATTTTTCTGATGCTTTATGAAAAAAACGAGTAACAACAATGATCACTTACAAAATACTTGCTCTGTATCACACAGTATGTCAGCTGCTGTATTCAGATTATCCATCATATTTAATCTCCACCACAACCTTGTGAGATGCGCACTTGCCAATCCCATTATACAGGTGAGGAAACTGAGACTTAGGGAGGTGAAGGAGCCTGCCTAATTGGAAAGCTGGAACAGGATCCTGGCTCATGTCTGACACCAAACACTGTGCTGTTCACCTCTCCAGTATGCCTGTCTCCATGTTCTTGGTTTCAGATAATTAGGTCAAGAAGTAATTATTTCATAAGGGTCTTAAGCTCAGCTATAGACTCAGTAAGTGGGACATTCAGTGATAGCCCCTTCTCTTCTTACCCTACACTCTATCCCTGGTGAGCTCATCCCCTCTTGGGGCCTGGGCTATCATCTGTGTTTAGGTGACACACATGTCTTTCTTCAACTTGGATGTGACCTTGGGTCGAAGTCTAGTTCCTGTATTACCTCCTGTATTACCACCCATCCCCTCGATGGATGTCCTTCCTCTTGTCCCTGTGGTCCTGTGTGTGTACATCTGTAATATTACTCATTCCGATACGTTGACTCCTTCAGGGAAGGGGCCATGTCTTGTTTAGCACAATATCCCAACATGTAGGATAGAGCCTGGTACATAATGGTCACTGTGTAACTATTTGCCAAAAGAATGAATACACTAATGGTAATTGGTCACCAAGAAGAAAATCCCCCTTTTTGGGATGGCAGGTATGGAATTTTCATTGCTGATATGATTTTCATTTTGATTCTATGGTGAGTTGTCACTTACAAGAGCCAAGAACAATCCCTTTTATACCGTGGCTAAATTTGGACAGCCAAAAAGTGAACAGCTGTGAAAGTTGTAGGAACTGCATCGCTGTAACCACAGAGGTAATTAAATGTTTCCCAGGAAGGGATCTGCTGATTCGGTTTGCAATGGGAGGGTTTGAGACAAGACTTTTGTAGAGCAGCACTGTCCAATGGAAATACACTGCTAGCTGCACGCAAAACTAAATCTTCTGGTAGCCATTCCTACATTGAAAAGGGTAAAAAGAAACAGGTGCGATTAATACCTGAAATATTCCAACAGGTACTCAATATTAAAACTCATTGTAGTATTTTACATATTTTTGGTACTAAATCTTCAGAAATCCAATGCGAATTTTTATGGGACATCTAAATTCAGACTAGCTGCATTTCAAATGCTTACTAGCCACATGTGACTAGGGACTACTCTAATGGATAGTGTAGCTCTAAAGTATCAGATAACTTTTTCTACATTG
>NW_016107323.1:1516546-1533631 GCF_001604975.1 Cebus imitator
TTTTTGTAGAGGCAGGGTCTAGTTATGTTGCCTAGGCTGGTCTCAAACACCTGGGCTCAGGGGATCTTGCCTCAGCCTCCTAAGGTACTGGGAGTACAGGCGTAAGCCACTGTGCCTGCACCTTCCATTTTCTTAAGGGGATGTTGTCTTTCCTGGGTTTTAGCTATACCCTTTGGGAATAATATTGATTATCTTAAGTCTCAACATGTTAAATACAAGAGATTTGCTGCAAATTTTTACACACACACACACACACACACACACACACACACACCCCTAAAGTCATGTTAGGCCTTTAAGGTATCTTCTAGATAATCAATCACTATCTGAAGCTTGATTGTGCTATTGAGATCCTAACACACTCTGCCATGTAGGAAAAGCAACTGTAACTAGCTCTATTCTATAGATGAGGCAATGGAGACTCAGAAGAATTTAGGGAATTGCTTACATTTTGTTTCAAATGGTTCTAATACCAACATTTGGCCACAAAGACTGGCCCAAGGAACATTCGTTCTATTAGGGTGGATGGAAACACACATGCTTCACTATCTTATGGGGCCAGATGCGATTGCTGTTACAAAGAGAGACAAACCCCGAAGGAAAGGGAAGCAGGGTGGTTGATTTTGTTGGTGGTGGAAGGAAGTCTTCCTGGGAAAGTCGAGGTTTGCACTGGGCCCTGAGGATGAGTAGAAATTTGCTAGCAGAATCTGGGAAGGGGGAGGAAAGACATTCCAGGTGAGGATGCCTGCTGGAGCAAGAGCAGGGCGTGGGGCACTGAGGACAGTGGTATCTGGGAATACAGGAGCCCAGGGATGGAGAGGTGGACCTGGGTGGCTCTGAACACTCTCAAGTTTGAGTTTTATTCTTGGGACCAGGGAGCCACAGAAGGTTTAGTGTCTCCTGTTTTTCAGATGATGAAATTTAAGCTTGATGAACTCTCTTGTTTCATTAGAAAGGCAGCAGTTTCAAATACACTTTCTCAAAATGAACTCGGGGCCATTTGGAAATTGTTTCTATTATCGTCATTTAATGGGAGGTAAGAAGATTATTCATGAACGCCTAAAGTGCAAAGTTAAGAAAGGGCTTAAAAGCACTCCGTGGTGGGATTTGAAACTCCTCTGTTTTGCATTGCTTGGGCCAAAATTACAGGCCATGGAGGTTCCATTTCAGTCTCTCAGTTGCTAATGGTGCCCTAGCTGCACCCTCAGAGGGCTCTGGAAGCAGTGGCAGGAGAAAGGGAAAGTGTGTAAATAGCCCCAGGAAGCGAGTTTCTTGTTTCACTGGGAGCTCATGGGTGTATCCGGGTCAGGCTGCAGTTGCTGGGCTGCCCTAGAGATGAACAATGGAGAATGGAGGACAAAGTCCACCGCTTCCTCATAGAATTGAGACCCAAGGGCACTGTGTGTGGGGTCTAAGCACATTGTCCCCTGAAAGATGCCACCCTGTGTCCTCTTTAAATCAAAAGCCTGCCTCTTTTTTAAGCTCCCCTTCCTGGGCTGTGGGAGAGGGCATGGGCCTATACACAACATAAAAAGGCATCTCTCCGTGGCTTTCACAGTCTCTTCTGAGGGCCATTGTGCTTGGTACAAAGCTGAGGGCTGCCTGTATTTTCTCTGCTAGACTGTAGCACTTGATGCCTGTTGATGAATAATCGATAGCTGGTTTTCTCATAGGGGCGTCTCACCACCTTTGATCCCTTTATTTCCCATTAAAACATCACCACCACCACCACCACCATCACCATCACCACCAACATTGCCACCACCACCACCACTACGACAGGGAGAACTCTCCCAAAGGCTTAATTGAAAAAGAAAGTAATATGTAATCACAGATACGCAGCATTTTTTAAAGGGAACATGTGGACCCGCAAGCTAAAGGGGTTTCTGGATTTATGCTTGTCAACTTATGAAGATTTAAGGATTAGGGATTGGAAGGTCTAATTGAGGTAGAACTTGTTGTTGGAAACCTATGCAAAGGTATTGAACGGAGATTATTTTGCAAATGGAAGAATTAGTGAAATCCTTTAAGAACCAAGGTTTTATTATATGTAGGGTTTTCTGTGTAATTTTGCTGTTCAAAAATGGAAGTGCAGTTTGAGATCAGAAACTGAACAGGCAATCTTTGAGTCACTTGTAATAAAACAGCTTTTGTTGGGAGAGTGTGAGCCATCATCCAAACGACAATTATGTGCTTAAAAATACTAACTAGGAAGAGTGGCCTTGCTCACTTTCGGGTAATCCATTGCATTCAGGAGGGGAGTGGCTCAGGGCTCTTTCTCGGGACTCTGCAGAGAATTCTTTCAAGGCTTATGCTGACTTTGTTTCCTGTGGCTGTAAAAGCAAAATGAGGTTTTTAAAAATAAATCCAGGTCTGATAGTAAGTGCCTTCCTGCAAATGGGATTTGAGGGATGCACAGGATGTTGTCGTTGGAAAGTCACAGCAACATTCCTTCTTTATTTTTATAGGAAATAAATGAGGAATGGATTAGAAACACAGAGTTCATTGCTGACTGTTTGATCTGTTATAAAACCCCAACAAAGGCCGGGCTTGGTGGCTCACGCCTGTAATTGCAGCACTTTGGGAGGCCAAGGCAGGCAGATCACCTGAGGTCAGGAGATCGAGACCAGCCTGACCAATGTGGAGAAACCCGGTCTCTACTAAAAATACAAAATTAGCTGGGCGTGGTGGCACATGCCTGTAATCCCAGCTACTAGGGAGGCTGAGGCAGGAGAATCGCTTGAACCTGGGAGGCAGAGGTTGCAGTGAGCAGAGATCATGCCATTGCACTCCAGCCTGGGCTACAAGAGTGAAACTCCATCTTTAAAAAAAAACAAAAAACAAAAAAAAACAAACCCAACAAAGTAGAAAGGTATTGGGTGTAGCATGAGGGATCTTGGGTTCTTGTCCTGGTTCTGCTGCCCCCTTTTGGGGACTCCCTCAAGTGATATTAACAAATGTAGATGTTGGCAGTTTTCAAACCACTCCTCTAAGCCCAAATGTTGGGGAAGGTCTTCGGAGAGGGCTAGGGAGTCCTAGTAAGCCCACCCCATCAGACTGGCTCCTTGCTTATCTGTTTCATATTTTGGGGTTCTGAGTAAAATTTTGTTAGAAGAAAGTATTTCAGGGCTAAACCCAACAATTTTGCAGTTGACTACTTAGACTGTTTTTAAGGTCTCTGCCCAACTCAGTTCTGATGCTATTAGCAGTTCTCAAAATCAATATACATTTACATGAGGGTTAAATCATAATTAAAATGAATAATTACTGTTCATGCAGTATGAACTGCCTGACATCTGTCCACCCTTCCATCCAGCACTCAAACGTTTATTGACCAAATATTTATCTGACTGAGGAGACAAATCTAAATAAGACTTAGTTCCTGCCTGAAAATAACTTGCAATTTAGCAAGTGGTGACAGACCCATAATTGTTAGCTGTAATGCTTTATGATAATGGCTATGGGCAGCTAGGGAAAAAAAAAAGGAGTAATTAGTTTAGGAGAGGTCAGGGAGCTTGACAGAGGAAGGAACATTTGAGCTGAGCTCTGGTCATTTGTTCAGTTATTTAACAAGCGTTTGTAGAATGTCTACCATTTGTGCCAGGACCATTCCTGTGCTAGGGAAACAGCAAGGGACAAAACAGACAATGATCCCTATCTTAATAGAGCTCATGTGCTTGGCATAAAATTTATCATGGGGAAAGGTTGGTGGCCCCTCTGGCTCCTTCTCCACCATCATCTCCCTCCCCTGCCCCATGATGCCTCAGAGTAAAGCAGTAATATATATATATATACATATTTCTGATTATGAAACTAAATTTAAGTGTATTATAAAGAATTTTGAAAAAAGGGACTTACTTCCAAAAAAGTCATCCCTAATCTCTGCCATATATATGCATATATATACAGATATATATGCATATGTATATTTGTATGTATATATATGCATGGAATATATATATGCATGGAATATATATATGTATATATATGCATGGAAAATAGACCAGAAGGTCAAGAGATTTTTCCTGGGTAGCAGGGATTAGGGTAACTTAAAAAAAAAGTATCTTTGTAAATATATGTGTGTGTATATTTACACACATGTATAAGATAATGTAAGGGAACTACTTCCAAAAAAAAAAGTCATCTCTAATCCCTTCCATATAGATATGCATATATATATGGAAAAATAGAAAAACAGATTAGAAAATCAAGAGATCCTTCCTGGGTGGCAGATATTAAGGATGACTTTGAAAATATATCTTTGTAAATATATCTATCTTTGTGTGTGTGTATGTGTATATATATATTATATATCTTTACAAAGATATGTTTATAACTATATAATACATATTTACAAATAATATATGTATCTGTAATATTTATAATATATAATTACATATATGTAATTGTATATGATGTATGTATATATTATAATATGCACATATGTATATACACACATTACATATATGTTATATATAATAGTTTATATTATACATATATGTAATATACCTACACACATATGTGTAATATATTATATCTTATACACATGTAATGTAATATATACACATGTAATATATATACATATATACACACATAATATATACACATATATTATTAATATACACATATAGATATTTACAAAGATGAAATCATCAGCCTTATATTATAGTGTATTTTGCTTTTGCCGTGGAGTACCCAATCATGGGCATTTTCTCTTGTCATTCAGTTTTCTCTGAAAACACTGTAATATTCCATCAGATGGATGTATTTTCATTTTGTCATTCTCCTTTTTAAATGTTTTTGAAAAAGATTTTCCCTTTTGGAAAAATGGTGGGCAGGGCTTGGTGGCTCACACTTGTAATCCCAGCACTTTGGGAGGCTGAGGTAGGCGGATTGCCTGAGGTCAGGAGTTGGAGACCACCTGGCCAACGTGGTGAAACCCCCGTCTCCACTAAAAATGCAAAAATTAGCTGGGCATGTTGGCGGGTGCCTGTAATCCCAGCTACTCGGGAGGCTGAGGTAGGAGCATTTCATGAACCCAGTGAGCCGAGATCGTGATCACAGCACTGCGCTTCAGCCTAGGCGACAGAGTGAAACTCCATATCAAAAAACAAAACAAAACAAAATGCCATTGTGGTTTTTTTTTTGTAAACTAAACTTTTGTCTGAGTTTCTTAATGTCTCTTTCAAATAAAATTTCAGACAGGAATTCACAGGTTATAAACCTTGGAGGCTCTTGATAAGTGTAGACAAATTATTTCTAGAAGGTTGTATCTATTGATGCTACAACCAGCAGCGTGTGAAAATGTCTGTCTTACTATATCCTATGTTGCTTGATTAGGCTGTCATACAGATTCCTGATGGAGTCAACATTTATGCTTTCATTGAGTTTTTGGCCCATACTAGATTATAGACTTCTGGAGGACACAAACTGTGTCCCAAGTCCCTGGCCTATGACAGACTTGTAATAAAATGAATGTTAGTTGAATACATGCTTGTATGTCTGAATGAATGAGCTAAGAAGGGTAAGGAGAGGTTTTACTTGATACCTGGGAAGAGAACAGAACTTTCGTTAAATGTCACAAAGTATCTTATGAACGAGCTTCCAGCGATAGGGAGACTCATAAAAGGACAAGTGGCTTGCTGTAAAGCCACCTTCACACTCTCAGTGCCTGTCCAAGAGTCCTATAATAGATCATCCTTAGGATTCAAATTCAATGAAAAGATATATCTTCATTGCTACTCACTAGGTACCTTTTACAGGTATTAAATCATTTAGTCTTCTCCACAGCCGGCGAGGAGGACTGGCCTCATCCTCATTTTTAGGTGAGACTCAGAGAAGTTTTGTAGTTAACTTAAGGTAACACAGCTAGTAAGCTGGGATGCCCTGGCTCATCTGACTTAAAGTGCTCCGCTAAGACTTCTATTTGCGAAGTGTGGGCTAGCCTCTGCGAGAAAAATTTCTTTCTGTGATTTCGAAGGAAAAACGTATGGAGAAACCCTATTGTCTGAATGCTGCGCCTCCCCCTAATTCATAGATTGAAACCTAATCCCCAATATGAGGCTATTAGAAGGTGGTGGTCTTTGGGAGGCCATTAGGTCATGAGGGAGCCCTCATGAATGGGATTAGTGTCCTTATAAAAGAGACCCGAGAGACCCTCACCACTTGTGCCATGGGAGGACACAGTGAGAACAAGGAAGTGGGACCTCTCCGGACACCAAATCTGCCAGTGCCTTAATCTTGGACTTTCCAGCCTCCAGAACTGTGAGCAATACATTTCTGTCGTTTACAGGCCACCTAGTGCAAGGTATTTTGATACAGCAGCTCAAATGGACTGAGACAAGGAACCACCCTTAAGCTGAAAGGAAAATGGACAGTCGCTCTACAGTTGGGAAGACACGGTGATAGCTCTAGGAGGCATGGTGCGTGCAATGGTCCTCAACCGAAGGGAGAAAGGAATTCAGTTATGAGGAGGTTCATTTAGTGGGAAGCTCAGAGCTCTTCACATGTCTACTACTACTCTTAGAAGGGTGATGGCTGGCAGCGCCCTCAGAATGAAGCCTCTCCGGGGAGCTGTGCCTTCATTCTAGGGTGTTATTGAAAGGGAGGTGGTGTTTAAAACTGGAAAGAGCAACATGGAAGGCGCCTTTAAACAGTGCCTGGGGGTAAGATGCTCTCAAGTTTGGGAAACAGACCCCCCTCCCCCCATCCCCGAACAGGAAGTGGGGGTGGGAGACAGGGAGAAAAAAACAAAACCAAACCCGTAACTCAAGCGCGCGCGCACACACACACACACACACACACACACACAGCAGATGGGGCCTCCTGCGTAATATTTCTGTTACTTATGTCTCCAGAAGGAAGATCTGGGTATATTTTAATTTTATTATTCTCTTTTCTTAAACATTAAAAAAAAAAAGGATTTCCACTAGCCCATACTAGATGACCCCGAAATCCACTGTAAGTAAAAACGTGGTTTGCCAAGCGAATGCAGCGCCAGCACCTCTCCTGCAGCAGGCCCACGTCCCTCAGCCTTTTGATACCTGAGTTCTGGAGTCTCCACTGACCCCTTCCCCACGGTCTCTCTCATGCACACCCTGACTTCCCAGCAGCGGAGCGCAGAGGTGGGAGCGGCTGAGGGGAAGTGAGAGTAAGTCTGAAAGAGCCGTCTATTCGGTTTCCTGCTACATAGGATGTGGGCAGTTAGCTTCGGTTATCTGCACGTCTAGTTGAGGCTGCTCCTGTTACCAGCCAAGTATTCACGGGGCCCAGAGCATGGAGGTGCTTGTCTGGGAGGGACGCAATTGTCAGAAACGTTGGGACACAGTCACACCTTGAGGAAAGCCGGTGGGATTCAGCCTTTTGGGAAGTAAAGGTGTACCCTGTGGCCTGCAGCAGCGACGCAGGCCATTTCAAGGGCTTCAGGAGGTGACTGGAACCGTCTAGTCTCTAGTCATCTGGGGGATGTGATGACCTGGTTTGGTGCTTAACGCGTCGTGGGAGAGGCAGTGGACTGGTGCCTTCATTCTAGGGGGTTATTGAAAGGGAGGTGTTTAAAACTGGAAAGGACAACACGGAAGGCGTCTTTAAACAGTGCCTGGGGGTAGGGCATGTCCAGGGAAAAGCCGTTTTCGAGAGTCACCTGTTTTTACTTGGCATTTCCAAACTTGCTTCAGGTATCTTTCTGGGGGACTCTTAAGGTATCCGGAGGAATTGGATGCAGCTTCTTCCTTTCCCAACCCAGTTCACATTGGTTTAAGCAAAAAAAAAAAAAAAAAAAAAAAAAAAAAGTGCTTTTTTCGGCTCAGGGAACTGAGCCAAAGCCAGTGTGGCAGAGTCCAAGCCCCCAGCATCTGATTGTTCGTGCCGTGTCCCTCTCCTCACGGTGGCAAGATGGCTGCCTCCGGTTCCCGCCTCCACCCCAGCCTTTCCGCAGTCCCAGCAGAAAGAGGGAGTACTTTTTTCCCCAGCAGTTTCCGCAGAAGTCCTGAGGTGTAAAGTTCTTAAGGGCAGGGGTGTTTATATCTTGTTTGCCGTCACCCGCAGCTCCTAGCCTGGTGTCCGTCTTTCGGCAGGTGGCCAGTAAACATGTGCTGAGTGAGCGATTCTCATTGGCGCCGCTGGGATCGCTCGCCCAGTTTGAGAGAACGGCTGGGAATGGGAGAGGGCGGTTCTCAGAGGAAACCGGAGATGCTCTTATCCAGGGTGGGCATGGGACCCTGTTTTTTTTTTTTTTTTTTTTTTTTTTTTTTTTTTTTTTTTTTTTTTTTTTTTTTTTTTTTTTTTTTTTTTTTTTTTTTTTTTTTTTTTTTTTTTTTTGAGGCGGAGTTTCGCTCTTGTTACCCAGGCTGGAGTCTTGCTCTGTCCCCCAGGCTGGAGTGCAGTGGCGCCATTTTGGCTCACTGCAACCTCTGCCTCCCGGGTTCAAGCCATTCTCCTGCCTCAGCCTCCCGAGTAGCTGGGACTACAGCAGCCCGCCACCACGCCCTGCTAATTTTTTGTATTTTTAGTAGAGACAGGGTTTCACCGTGCTAACCAGGATGGGCTCGATCTCCTGACCTTGTGATCCTCCCACCTCGGCCTCCCAAAGTGTTGGGTTTACAGGCGTGAGCCACCATGCCCGGCCGGATCCTGTTTTTCTGATGAATAACAGAACCAAGAAAGGGAAGAGGTAAAAAATATGTAATTAGAATCAAAAAAGCCTTGCCCTCTTAGGTAGCAGGTAGTATATTTGGAAGTTTTTTGCCACTGGGAAAATATTTGGACTGAAAATGGCCACATGAACTTTTGATTCTGTTTACCTCCTGTTGCTAGAAGACAAATGTGTTCCTAGGCTTGAACGGGCCGCAGGACGTATTTTCTTATGTAAGCATGCCACTTGTTGAAGGTGGCTCACCATGGTGTCTGCCTTGCTGCCAGTGGGAAGAGGGAGAGAGCTCCAGTGGAGGGCATTCCCTTTGGATCGATCCATCACTTTTGCTTAAATCTCGCTTAGCTCCATCCACTTCTGTCTGCAGGGGAGCCTGGGAAAGGTAGTCTTTATTTTGTGTGGTCGTGTGCTAAACTTGTGTTTTTTTTTACTCTAAAGGGAGAGAAAGAGAACTGATACTAGGGGTCAGCCAGGAGTTCTGCTGCAAGAAGTTTCTGTACTTCCGTTGGTCAGTGCTCTGAGTCCTTGTTGAATTCAGATCTATCTTTCATAATCATCTGCTTAGTCAGTGCACTGAGTTGATACTGTTCCCCCGAAATTCATGTCCTTCCTGGAACCTCAGAATGTGACTTTACTTGGAAATAGGGTCACTGCAGATATAGTTAGTTAAGATGAAGTCATATTAGAGGACAGTGGCCCTTAATCCAATTGTGACTAGTGCCTTTATAAGAGGAGAAGAGATGCAGAAACACACATAAGACCATGTGATAATGGAGGCAGAGACTGAAGCGATGCTGCCACAAGCCAAGGAATGCCAGGAGCCACCAGAAGCTGGAAGAAGCAAGAAAGCACCCTTCTCTAGAGGCCTCAGGGAGGGCATGGGCCTGCCAACAGCTTGATTTTGGATTTGTAGTCTCCAGAACCATGAAGGAATACGTTTCTATTGTAATAAGCCACCAAGTTTGTGGCACTTTGTTATAGCAGTCCTGGGAAATCACTGCAGCCTGAAGAAACACATTTCTTGCACTGATCCAGTAGGGATTCTTTCCAGCTGGAGTCGGGGGATCTGGCTTCTTAGCTTCACCCCTGTGCTGGGATGTGACTCAGTGGGGGTCGCTTAACCTCTCTGTGCTGTACTTTCCAGCTATGAAATGGGAAGAGAGCTGCCTTTCTGCTCTGCTGTAATGTTGCAAAGGTAAAGCCTTTCATGACTTCTCATTGCACCCAGAGGAGAAACCCAAATCCTTAGCCTGATCTCAAGGTCCCACCTTGCCAAGACCTGCCTGGTCCCACTTCCTTGTTCCCCTGCCCAGCTGGACTCACCCCACTCTGCCTTCTTTCAGTGCCACGTAAGCACCACGCTCTTGCCACGTTGTGAGTTTCGCACTGGCGTTCCGTCTGCTTGGAGGGCTTTTCTCCCAGCTCCCACTGAATGTTGCTTCCTGCATTAGCCTTCCCAGTTGGGTATGCTGGAATAAGTTATCACCTAAAAAATATAATCTACCGTCACACTCCAGAATTTTTAGAATTTGGCCCAGGATTTTTAAGCCACTGAAAGAAATGATTTTAAAAACCAAACCTGGCTGTAGTCACCTTAGCGCGCTATTCCAGCTTGTCACTTCCTTCTGTAGAGAGTGGTCACCACTTCTCTTACCCGCCAGTAGGGAGCAACATTATCAGAAATGGCAAAGATTGGCCAAGAAAGGGAAGGCATTTTTGGAAAGGGCTTTGGGTTTCTGATACCTAAATGTCTCATCCAAGTGAACGGAGTATTTATTTGTCTATGGCTTGAAAAAAGATCTTTTGGATGTTATTGTAAATGGGATTTTCTTTCTCTCTCTTTCCTTTTTTTCTCCTTCCTTCCTTCCTTCCTTCCTTCCTTCCTTCCTTCCTTCCTTCCTTCCTTCCCATCCTTCTTTCCTTCTTCTTTTTTGACAGAGTTTCATTCTTGTTACCCAGTAGCACGATGACTGGGTGCAGTGCAGTAGCACGATCTTGGCTCACTGAAAGCTCTGCCTCCTGGGTTCAAGCGATTCTCCTGCCTCAGCCTTCCAGGTAGCTGGGATTACAGGTGCTCACCACCACGCCTGGCTAATATTTGTATTTTTAGTAGAGAGGGGGTTTCACCATGTTGGCCAGGTTGGTATGGAACTCCTGACCTCAAGTGAACCACCTGCCTCAGCCTCCCAAGAATTGTTTCCTTGATTTTATATTTGGATAGATTGTTGCTGATGTAAAGAATGAATGTTTGGCTCTTTTTTTTCTATTCCTCACTACCTTCTGCTTTCCTTTCACCTTCCCCTATTCCTTCTCTTTCCTGAAGACAGTGTGTCATCTGGGGTAGCCCTGGGTGTTTACGAGCCAGTGGAGGCTGCTCTGCCACCTGGGGCCGGCTTGGCCCCAGAACCGCATCAAATGAGGAGCCCAAAATAAATGAAAGGAGACCGTGTCAAGTGGGCAGCTGGTGTTTACCGCTTTTAAGTTCAGGCACATCCTTTATGTCCATGTGCCTTTGCTCTGAGGCAAGCGGGCCCACCACTTTCCTAGACCACGTGGCCACTGCCTCCCTTCCCCTCCCCCACCCACAGTGCCATTTTGGCTTTTCCTATGGAAGAAAGCTCACAGAACTCCAACGTGGTTCTACTTGCTTAGATCGATGAGCAAAATCTTTGAGTAAGGTAGTTGTTGTAATAAAAGCTGACAAGGACTAAGGACCTACTGTGTGTCCAGAGCTTCACACACATTGCTTCAAATTCTCACAAGGACCTCATAAGGTACACGTTACCTTCACATTACGGACAAAGACAGCAGCTCAGAGAACTAATTCTGCTCACCCAAGGTTGCAGATTGCAACTCGGGCCCAACTCACTCCAGAGTCTGTGCATCCCCCTGCTAGATTCTAATGTCTTAAAAATGTCATCACTTTTTCCGTCTTTTAGTGGCTTCATATCTGAAGTCTCTGCGTACTTTTTGGAACAGAAGGCGGTTCTCATAGACTTGGCCCAGAGTCAGCATAGGAGAAAGTCATCCTTTCTGAAGCAGTGTTATACGGGTCGCTATAGATTCGTGGTTTCTAACCTCAGCTGAACTTAAGAACAGCTTGGCCATCCTTTCATGTAGTTCATTGATACCCGCACGCCTCCTGGTGCAATATCTCCAGATGCTCTCAGATTCATCCACACCTCTCCGTCCACACTGCCACCTGGCCACCCGAAGCCACTGTCATGTTTCCCTGGGATTTTTCCACAACTCGACGTCTGCATCCTCACTTGCTCGTCCTTCACACCCATCCATTATCCACACCTTGGCTGAATGGTCCATTTAGTAACATTCAAACCTACCCTTTCATGACTTCTTCTTCTTCTTTTTTTTTTTTTTTTGAGTTGGAGTCTCATTCTGTCACCCAGGCTGAAGTACAGTGGCGCAATCTCTGCTCACTGCAACCTCTGCCTCCAGGGTTCAAGCAGTTCTCCTGTCTCAGCCTCTCCAGTAGCTGTGAGTACAGACACACACCACCACGCCTGGCTAACTTTTGTATTTTTAGTAGAGACGCGGTTTCACCATGTTGGCCGGGTTAGTCCCAAACTCCTGACCTCAAGTGATCCTCCTGCCTCAGCCTCCTAAAGTGCTGGGATTACAGGCGTGAGCCACTGCACCCAGCCAGCCTTTCATGACCTCTCACTGCACCCAGCATAGAAACCCAAATCCTTAGCCTGACTTCAAGGTCCTCCCTCACCTAGGTCTGCCTGGTCCAGCTTCCTTGTTCCTCTGCCAAACTGGACTCGTGCTACTCTGCCTTCTCTCAGCACCTTATAAGCACCACGCTCTTGCCTCATCACACATTTTGTACTTGCTGTTGTTTCTGCTTGGAGCACTTTTCCCTTAGGTCCTGTTTAATATTGCTCCTTCGTATTAGCCTTCCCAGTTCCTGAAGGCAGGTCCCTTGGTTACAGTCTGTCCTCATGCACTTTTTTTTTTAGACAGAGTCCTGTTCGTTGCCCAGGCTGGAGTGCAATGGCATGATCTTGGCTCACTACAACCTCTACCTCCTGGGTTCAGGTGATTCTCCTGCCTCAGCCTCCCAAGTAGCTGGGATTACAGGAGCCCACCACCATGCCCGGCTAATTTTTGTATTTTTAGTAGAGATGGGGTTTGTTGGCCAAGCTGGTCTCAAACTCCTGACCTCAGGTGATCCGCCTGCCTTGGCCTTCCAAAGTGCAGGGATTACAGGCGTGAGCCGCCACACCCGGCCTCCCCCTGCACTTTGATTTTTCTTCATTGCACTTCATTTGTCCATGCAGCCATCCCTCAGGATCTGATTTATTCAGCCTGCTGATTTTGGATAATGAGAGAAAAGAGTTCAGATACAAATTCTCCCATATTATCTCTTTGGTTCCTATGTTTGGAAAGTAAGGGGTACCTGAGTTTGTTTCATGTCTCTTCTTCGGTACTCTGCTCCACAAGCTCCCCGTGTTTTTATTCCTCGGTATGCCCCCTTAGTGAGTTTGTTTACTGGATGATGGAAAGCAACAGATGAGTAGATGAATGACCGGGATGAGGCCTGGGGTCGGGGAGGACCGTGGCTCTTCTTACCTGCTGATGAAGCCGGCTTGGTGGAGGAGGCTGGAGGCAAAGGTGGGGACATAGGCTCTGCAGCTGCTTCTGCAGGTATAGGGTCCACTGCTGAGACCAGGGAGGATCTGAACCTGGGCCTGCCCGACTCTCCAGCCTCTGTTTGTTTCTACTACTGTCTGCCAAGATCTGCTGTTCCTACTGCTACATCTAGATCGTCTTTTTGCCATTGTTCCTATTTGGAATTGGGGTAAGATGGGATGAGATTATATGGCATCATGGTCAGAGTGACCCAATTCCTGACGGTTCCTCTCCTGGTTAGTGGCTGGAGTGGGCCGCAGGGACAAGTCATCTTTCGGTGTGTCATGGCCAAGGAGGGAGAGACTGGGCTTGGAGAGCTGTGTGCAGGTTCCTGGGAACAGGTGTCCTTGGCTTGAGATGACAAATGGGACAACCTCATCGTGGCGATTCATAATCACATTAACATAGTCAATGCTCTGAGAAGTCCTGCCACAAAGAAATCTGTTTAACTGGGGTTAACCCAGAATTTCTTAAACTTATACAACCACAGAATCTTTTTTGAGGATTGGAGAGGTACTGAATACCTATCTTGTACAGATGCTGTTCAGACCTGAGATGTGGAGGAGACAAGGCAGGCCTGGCAAGCTTACAATGTTCTCACCTATAAAATGGGTATACAGTAGCGTCCACCTTGCAGGGTTATGGTGAGGTCTACATTTAATGAGCTAATGCAGGGTAAGTGTTTGGCACAGCTCAGGGGCATGTTGTAAGCTGTCAGTGATACATATGTGTGATTGTTATCAGCCTAGTGGAGGATCAGATATTAAACAATTAGATAGGCACCTATTTAGTAACAATGGCAGTAAGTTATACAAAAGAGAAGGACAGGGTGTCCAGAGAGGACAGAGGAAGGAAACCTAATGAGTGTTTGCAGGTGTGACGGGGGCGGTGGTCACGGAGGCTCTCTCCTGAGGAAGTCACGTTGAAGCTAGGACACGAAGGATGCGGGGGATGTTGGGAAAGGGTGGGAAGGGAGTGAGACCTGCTTGCTTTGGGAAACATGGCCCGAATGTCAAATTCTTACACACATGGGTACCGTCTGGGGAGTTAAATTCCCTGGACTGTCTATTTCAGATTGAGAGGGGTGGGGGCAGGCTCTAGTAGGTTGTGGTGGTCCAGAAATATATGTCTTTAAAACTTGCCCCAGAAATTTGGAGCACCCTTGGGAATATTTTTTGGAATTGCTGCTCCAGGACAGCAGGGCTCAGAGGTTCCCATGCTTAGAAATCACCAGAGTCTCACTCAAAATGCAGGCGTGGGGCCTGGGAATTATTTGACAGACACATCCAGAGGCGATTATGCTGCAGGGGTTCCCCAACCTCACTTTGAGAAACACATCTCTGGAAGGTTGACCCTTCTGAAAAATCTGGAACGTGATGGCATGGCAGCAAATGATTCCAGTGGAGAATATACAGGGCACCTCTGGAGACTGTATTTGATCTTAGAAAGTGCACAGTGGGCAAGAAGGGTGGCATGCAACCCCACGTCAGGAGGGCTGCAGGTGTAGGGAGCGGGGCTGGGAGGGGCTGCAGGTCCCAAGAAGGGTCCATGGTCATTGGGAACCTCACCGTTCCTGGCCTTCTGCTCACCACAGAGGGTGAGCACTGGCCATCAGACACGCAGCCCCAACTCAGGGTTGTTCAGTGTCTGTGCAGTTGTGACAACAGCAGAAACAATCAGTTTAGACTTTTTCTGCAGAAGGTAGACTGACTTGGGCACCTCTCTATGCTCCCTGGCATTGCCAGGCTTAGTCGTGGGAAGCCTCGAATTCAAACCCGAAGCAACTTTAACATTCATAACCACAACGCATCTGTGATCAGCGGGGGCTTATGAGCGCTCGAGCTGCAAATGGAAATGGTGGACACTGAACAGGCCTCTGACCACAGACTTCCTGCTGACCCGCCTCCCTCCTCCTTTCAGGGCGCCTTGGGTTGTCATTACTGATGCACGACTGTTAGGTGGCAGGGTGAGCTACAGTGAACTGGGTCTTTGCACTGCCTGCTCAGTTTAAAGCCGGAGCATAAGTCATCGCACCATTCGTGTGTGTGTATATGTGTGTGTGTGCATGGGCATGTGTGTGCGTGTGTGTGTGTGTGTGTGTGTGTGTCCATCTTTGTCTTCCCTCTCCTCCCAGCTTTCCCTGCCTGGGCTTTGGAGCTTCCTGCTCTGTGAGTTTCACTTTGCTGGGTTACTTCCAGTGCGTGCTGCTAGTCATTCTTGCTTGACCTTTAAATTTTTCTCTTTAGGGAAAATATGATCATTAGTCTCTGTTCTTCAGCAGATGTATACCAGTCTCGGGCAGTCTTCCCACCTCACTTCACATCCATGGGGAAAAAGTGTTTTAAAGTCAGTGTGATTTTTTTTTTTTTTAATAACACAGAAATGAATATTAGATGAGAGGGTCACTCTGTCGAATGGTTGTTTGGAAAGGAATTGAGGAATGCAGCAGGGTGCTCCCAGCTTTCAGAAGTGATGACTTCAGCTGTTTGGGGGTCTGGCTTCTTGCCTGTTGGTGACACAGGGTGGCTGGACTGTGGGGTTCACCAGTCAGAGCTTCACAGCCCATGCCTGTGCCAGAGGGTTTGACAGACATGGGCTGCGTTTTCTGGTGCATCTGGATGGTGAGATTGTCTAGAGGGTGTGTTTCTGGAACTTTCCAGTCAGGCTTCACCATGGTGAGTATTTAATGACCACACACGAAAGTCTCATTGCCAGGGCCGCTCCCTGGGACAAACCGAATCATGGAATCATGGAATTTCAGAGCTGAAAAGAGCCCCTGAGCCAACCAGAGGGGAAGAGAACTTCCCTAGGAGTAGGAAGACCCAAATTCGGGGCTCCTCCCCTACTCCCCTTGCAGCTGAACATGATTTCTAAGGGAGGGGTATGTTTAAAGGGAATGGGGGGCATGCTAGCCTTCTACCCTTTGTTACACAAATGCGTAATAGTCCAATTCAGCAATCCAACAGAGCGAGGCTTTTATAAAGAAGCATACCCATAGAGTTAGGAATATACCAAAGCAAACTCATTTCCGGCACAAGATATTTTAGAGTCCTGTCTTGGTTTTTGGTGAATGCTCTGGTCGATGCAGTAGACTTTATAAATGAAGAACTCAGGCTTGCCAGATTATAGTTTCTGTCTGCCTAAAAATAGTCTTTCCATCCCATGACCGTCAAGAATTCTTGCTTGTAATAACCCTGTTGTTATCAACAATTACTAGATTCATAGTAATGACTGCCTTCTCTTGACTGCCTGATACGTGCTAAGCCAGGTGCTTTAGAAACAATATCCTGCTTTTTTCTTTTTTTGTTTTGTTTTTCTTGAGACAGGGTCTCACTGTCATCCAGGCTGGAGTGCAGTGGCATGATCATACCTCACTGCAGCTTTAACCTTTTGGGCTTAAGTGATCCTCCCACCTCAGTCTCCCAAGTAGCTGGGACTACAGGCACATGCCACCACACTTGGCTGATTTTTAAATTTTTTGTAAAGACAAGGTCTTACTATGTTGCCCAGGCTGGTCTTGAATTTGTGAGCTCAAGTGATGCTCCTGCCTTGACCTCCCAAAGTGTTATAATTACATGCATGAGCCACTGCTCCTGGCATTGTCTTGTTTAATACAATTTCAGAGATGTTTTCACTGTCCTTATTTTACAGATGAGGAAGTTGGACTTGGAGAGGTAAAGATATTTATCTGAGCTCAGCAGCTGAACTTAGATTGCTGTCTCCTTTAAGAATCCTGTTAAAGCTGGGCGCGGTGGCTCAAGCCTGTAATCCCAGCACTTTGG
>NW_016107323.1:1534226-1560816 GCF_001604975.1 Cebus imitator
AATCCTGTTAAAATGACACAAAACAGTCTGAACCTATTTTTTGTTTAAAAAAAAAATGGATCTTCCTGGGTGGACATAGAGTTGGGCATCATTTAATTATTTGCATTCTCTTGTATGTCTCCTCGAATGGTTAAAATACTGGTGCATTTTTCTTTTTTCACAAGGAGATAGCACTTCATACATCTATTAGAAGATTTATTTTTATTTATTTATTTTTTGAGACAGAATCTTACTCTGTTGTCTGGGCTGGAGTGCAGTGACACAATCATAGCTCACTCTGCCTTGAACTCCTGGGCTCAAGCGATCCCGCTGCCTCAGTCTCCCAAGTAGCTGGGACTACTGGTGCCTGCCGCCATACCTGGTTTAAAATACTGGTAAATTTTTCAAAAACAAACACTACCTGGTAACTACATTTTTTGTATGGATGATTTTTTTTCTTTTTAATTAAGCCAGCTTGTCAGGGGCCCAGGGCGTCTGAGAACTGGCTTTGCACATGGGAACCGTGTTCAAGGGAAGGAGAGACGTTGCTGCCCAAGATGGCAGGTGCAGTTGGAGGTGCTATGGAGGGAGAGGATGAGCTCCACCTGGAAGGCCCCTTGGGGAGCCCGAGAGAGGTGTGTGTGTGTGTGTGTGTGTGTGTGTGCATGTGTATGTGTGTACACATGTGTGTATGTGTATGTGTGTATCCATGTGTGTGTGTATGTGTATGGGTGTTTATGCATATATATGTGCATATGGGTGTGTGCATATGCATGTGTGTATTTGTGTATATATCTGTATGTGTGTATGTGTGTGTACATGTGTACGTATGTGTGTATGCATGTGTGTATACATGTATGTGTGCGTGTATGTGTTTGTGTGTGTGTGTTTGCCTATACACATACCACCCCTGTTTGTTTGTTCACCATTGTGTTAGTTTGCTACGGCTGCCATAACAAAGTACTGCAAACTGGGTGGCTCACAGTTCTCGAGACTGGAAGTCCAAGATCAAGGTGTTGGCAGGTTTGTTCCTCCTGAGGCCTCTCTCCTTGGCTTGCAGATGGCCACCTTCTCACTATGTCCTCACATCCTTACATGGTCGTTTTCCTCTGTGCACCTCCCTGGTCTCTTTCTGTATCCTAATTTCTTCTTCTTGTTTTTTTTTTGAGATGCAGTTTCGTTCTTGTTGCCCATGCTGGAGTGCAATGGCTACCATCATGCCTCACTGCAATCTCTGCCTCCCAGGTTCAAGTGATTCTCTGGCCTCAGCCTCCCGAATAGCTGGGATTACAGGCGTCCATCACCAATGCCCAGCTAATTTTTGTATTTTTAGTAGAAATAGGGTTTCCCCATATTGGGCAGGCTGGTCTCAAACTCCTGACCTCAGGTGATTCACCCTCCTCGGCCTCCCCAGGTGCTGGGATTACAGGTGTAAGCCACTGCACTGGCCCTAATTTCTTCTTCTTACAAGGATACCAGTCAGATTGGATTAGGGTCTGCCCACTGTTTTGACTTAATTGCCTCTTTAAAGGCCCTGTTTCCAAATATAGTCACATTTTAAGGTCCTTGGGGGTAGGAATACCCTATCCTTTTTTTTTTTTTTTTTTTTTAAGATGGAGTCTTGCTCTGTTGCCAGGCTGGAGTGCAGTGGTGCGATCTCGGCCCACTGCAACCTCCGCCTCCCGTGTTCAAGCGATTCTCCTGCCCCAGCCTCCTGAGTAGCTGGGACTACAAGACATGCACCACCACGACCAGCTGATTTTTGTATTTTCAGTAAAGACAGTGTTTCACCATGTTGGCCAGGATAGTTTTGCTCTCTTGACCTCATGATCTGCTCACCTCCGCCTCCCTAAGTGCTGGGATTACAGGCATGAGCTGCTGCACCTGTCCGGAATACCCTATTCTTAAACATGAATTTTGGGGAGGGGAGGACACAATTCAATCTCTAACAACCATCACTGGCTGATTTTGGCAGAGGCCTGTGGTCTCCAGCTTTTTGAGATAGCTGAGGGCCATCGATCTCGCCATATAATCTCAACATCATGGGACTCGTAGGATGAAAGCAAGCCTCAGAACTGATTCTACCTCATATACATTTCCAGCCAGCAGGCACACAGACATTCATGCAGCTTCTACCTGGAGCCTGATGAAGTTTGAATTGTTTATCCTCTGAGGCTCTCTTTGCATGGAAGTTTCTCCCAGGACAGATGAGAAAGTTCTGGGGTAGCATTCAGCTTTCTAGTTGGATTAGGCAATAGAATACTTTGAAAATGTCTGTGCACTGACCAGTTAGCACTCTGGGCCAGTGTACTCTGAAAGATACATGTCCTGGCCTAGCTGGCTGAGGAAAAGGGGGGCAAGACTAGTCAAATCACACATCTTGAGCAGCCCTCATTCATTATACTAGCTTTCCCACCCTTTGGTGTGTATAGGAGGTAACGATGGCAGATGTGCTGTTAGGCTGCTGATGGGAGTGGGCCTCTGATTACGGTCTTTCAAATATTGATCACACCTGGCGTATGTATGTTTCCTGTTTAGGGACCTCAGATATTACCCAACTGCACCAAGATTAAAATGGACACATACAGTGTCACACAGTTGGTGCCGAAGTGTTTAAGTTGTAGGCAATATGAGTTTATCGGGAAACTTCACCCTATCAGCATTTTGCCCTGAGCATACACTATTCACAGATCAAGGTACAAACACTGTGATTTCCTTTCTGGAAAAGTTCAACAAAAGCAAGAGAGAGATTGGAGTTGATGCTGCATTTTTATTCTGTGTTAAGTATTGAACCTGCTTTTGCTGAACATTGGTCAGGGGAATTTGAGAAGTGGAAAGTGGGCTTCTCTCACCCTTTGAAAAGAGGATGGATTCCTCACCAGAACTGACATTAAAAAAAACGTTTTAATATGTGTGGTGGATCTAAGGAGACAACATTTCGATCTTGGGAGTGCTTATTCTTGAACCGTTTTCAGAACTCTAAGATTTGAGGAATAATAAGATATTGACCATCATTCAAAGAGAAAAACACAGGGCGATCTTTGGCAAAGCCTGTCATTTTGCTCACATTTCACGTATCTCTCTCCAGCTTCAGAACCCCTACTGTGGAACAGGTGCTGTGTGGGCTGACAGGGGAGGTCTCTGGCTTTTTTTGATCTCTGTCCTAACATCCAGCCTACTGGAGAAAGTGTATTTAATCATCCACTCATCTGTTAACAAATGTCTCTGAGGGCCTGTCACATTCAGGCAAGATTCTAGGTTCTCTACAAACACTCTCTCACAGTGTACATACTCAATCAACATCCAGCTGGATTTCCCCCAGACGCCTCCCTTCATGACCATTGGAAAGTGTCCTCTAATTGCCAGCCCAGTTCACCATACTCATCTCATTTGATCTGGAGTTTTCTGAGAATGACCAGGGATAGGATGGACAAGAGAATTTAGCAAGAGTGTCTAAATAAAATCCAGGTAATAAAAGTTATCTCCCCATGCCCCCCATGATCTATTTTTTACATAGCAGTCTGAATGAAATTTTCAGAAACAAGAATCACTTTACCTTGGGCTCTTGTTCTTTTTAAATATTGTTGGGATCTGGCTCTGTTGCCCAGGCTGGAGTGCAGTGGTATGATCTTGACTCACAGCAGCCTTGAACTCCCAGGCCCAAGTGATCCTCCTGCCTCTGCTTCTCTAGGAGCTAGGACTACAGGTTTGTGCCACCACACCTGGCTAATTGAAAAAAAAATTTTTTTTTTCAATAGAGACAGGGTCTTGCTATGTTGCCCAGGCTGGTCTCAAACTCCTAGCCTCAAGTGATGTTCCTGTCTCAACCTCCCAAAGTGTTGGAATTACAGGCATGAGCCACCGTACCCAGCCAGTTCCCTTCTTAAAACACTCCAGCACTTCCTATTGCACTTGGGGTGAAATTCCCACCACTCACCGGGGCCCAGAAGGCTCTTCAAGACTGAATCCGAGCTCAGCATTTTGACCTGCCCCCTCCCACCCGCAGCCTCACTTGCTGTGCTCCAGCCATGTGGATCCTCCTCCTGTCTGTAAAACTGCCTCAGGACTGTTGCACCTGCTATTCTTCCTGAAGGTTTTGTGATTTCCATCAGTCAGTCTCAGCTCCCTGTATTACCTCCTTGGAGACACCTCTTCTGACCGTCCCCTCCAAAGAATCCCTTCTTACCATGTCACTCTGTTTAATTTATTTTTAAGGCATGTATCACTCTCTGAAAACTAGCTTCTTTCTTCTTTTTCCTTGTTATCATTCATTTCCCCCAACCAGAATAGAAGTTCCTGAGGCCAGAACTTTTGTCTCTCTGTCCCTCCGTATGTATCTCTGGCACATACCCTAGTGCCTGCCTGCTCCAAAGTAAAAACTTAAATATTATTGTTGACTAAATGAACGAATAAATCCCTTTTAATGCCCTTTTGGAAGTTGCAAGTAAAGAATGGGATCCCATTTTAAGATTACACTTTGGCTATTGATCTATGCATCTGGAACAAGATACAGTTTGAAGATACTACCATGGGACATGACCTCAATTGAGCTGATTATGGTTTTAGTAATAAGAATCCAGGATGTGGCAGGGCACAGTGGCTCACACCTGTAATCTCAGCACTTTGGGAGGCTGAGGCGAGTGAATCATGAGGTCAGGAGTTGGAGACCAGCCCGGCCAACACGGTGAAACTCTGTCTCTACTAAAAATACAAAAAAACTAGCTGCGTGTGGTGGTGGGCAGGAGAATCGGGAGGCTGAGGCAGGAGAATTGCTTGAACCCAGGAGTTGGAGGTTACAGCGAGCTGAGATTGTGCCACTGCCCTCCAGCCCAGGCAGCAGTGCGAGATTCTGTCTTAAAAAAAAAAGAATCCAGGATGTAACTGAGGAAAATGAGGTAGAAATGAAATGCACACTTACCTAGAACTGTGTTTCTTGCTCTCGGTCAAGTCAGAAGTTTTTCTCAGTCAAGTCTGAAGTTTTTGACCAAAAGAAGATTGGAAAGTGAAATAAGACTAATGGACATGGTATGCGATGGCTCAGTGCTTTGCAAGCAATGCAGAGGCCTCAGCTGTTCACAGTCAGGCAGGAGTCGCTGGTCCTAGTGTTTCCCTTGGAGCTGTATCCAGCAATGTGAAAAGATCTTTATTGCCTTCTCATCAGATGATGGATGTAGAAGAGACTGTTTTTGCCCTGGATCCAAGTAGGCCTTGGGCTACTTAATTGGCTCTTTAACAGACATAGGTGTTCTTGACACCCACCTGTCATTTTCTTAATAGAGCACCTATGAGGTGTCAGGTGCTGGGGTACGTTGGTGAACAAAGTCTACTTTCTGGCTTCTAATCCAGTGGCTTTGGACATGTCCTGCGAGGGGGTGGAAATGGTGTATGTGAATATGTGTCAAATGGGAAGTAAGAAATGGAGGGAGAGTTTGAAGGCCTGCAGGTGTACCAGCGAAGCGCCCTTCCTCACGGTTTCTACCCTTCTCTCAACTCTGGCTCAGGCGAATGCTTGTAGTGACTCACTCTGGTAGGCCTGGAAAGACGAGAGAGACTTGGATGTAGAAAGACGTATTTACGGTTTGTGGAGGGCCATCCCTTCGGAGGCATTTCATCAGTGGGCGTGATGCTCCCCTGGTATCCCATGTGCAGCAACAAGTTGTTTTGTTTTTTGGGACTGGGTCTTGCTCTGTCTCCCAGGCTGAAGTGCAGTGGTGCCATCTTGGCTCACTGCAGCCTCCATCTCCTGGGCTCTCGTGCTCTTCCCACCCCAGTTTTCCAAGGAGCTGGGACTAATCACCGTGCCCGGCTGTTATATTGTCCAGACTGGTCTTGAACTTCCGTGCTCAAGCAGGGCTTCTACGTTGGCCTTCCAGAGTGTTGGGATTACAGTGTGAGCCATCGTGCCTGGCCTAACAAGATGTCTGTGTGTGAAGCCACATTCCTGGCTCATCCACAGTCACGAGGACTTGGGACTACAGGCTGGGTGACAGCATTGAGCTGATTTCCCCAAATTTCTAAGGAGATCCCCTCTGAAGAGACGCCATGTAGATGAGAGGCAGAGCCTGCACCTTGCAACAAAGGCAGGAGCTTGTGAGCTGACCCCTCTGGCCTTGGTCTCTTAGTGTCAATAGCCCGTCACTGCCTTAAAGCCACCATATCACATGTCGTCAGTGTTCTTCAATACTGCTCTTATTTGAATGTCTCAGTAATAACATCTCAAAAATGAAAAATAGGGTCTCTACCTCTGAGGATGTGACAAGTGAGTTGGAGGCAGTTTCCCAGGGGAAGGGTTTTTGTCTCAAAGCATTAAAATAGAATCCGTTCCAAGCCAGAATATTCCTTTTAAAGTTAACTTCACAAAACTTCTCCAATCTTGATCCTCTTGCTAGCAGCTGACTGCTGCTGATGGGTTCTAGCGCTTCTCAGAACAATCTTGTAGGCGTATTAGCTCTGTAAGTCACCAGGAATTCAGAATAATAACTATGGGGTGGGGACGGGGGCTCACTGATTGACTTGGAGGCATCTGGAGTTCATTTTGTAAGAAAACACTTAAATAATTCAGGGTGTTTGTGAGTAGATTTTTAAAAATATTTAAAAAATTAAAAATTCTGGCTAATTAAGCACAATATAAAATTTACTCTTTTTAAGAGTGCAGGTCTGCAGTTTTAGGCATATTCATATTCATATTGTTGTGCAACAGATTTCCGGAACTTTTTTGTCTTGCAAAGCTGAAATGTTATACCCATTAAACAAACAATAACTCCCCATTTTCCGGGACCCCTTGAACTTCCAGTAACCACCATTCTACTTTCTGTTTCTATGAGTTTGATAAATTGAGATACTTCATATGAGTGGGATCATACAGTATTTCTCTTTTGGGGACTGGCTTATTTTGCTTTGGTTAATGTCCTCAAGGTCATCATGTTGTAGCATGTGACAGGATTCCTTCCTTTTTAAGGCTGAAGAATTCATTGTGTGCGTACACCACATTTTGTTTATCTGTTCACAAGTCAATGGGCATTTAGGCTGTTTCTGTGTCTTGGCTATTGTGGATACTGCTGCTGTGAACGCAGGTGTGTAAATATCTGTTTGGAATCCTGGTTTCAATTCTCTCAAAAGAATGGAAAGAAGTAGGATTGCCAGGTTTTGTGGTAATTCTATTTTAAATTTTTTGGGGGCCCGCCATTCTGTTTTCCATAGTCGTTGTGCCATTTTATATTCCTACCAACAGCGCACAAGGTTCCGGTTTCTCCACTCCTTGCCAACATTTGTGATTTTCTGATTTTATTTTTGATAGTCGTAGTCCTCATAGGTGTAAAGTCATATCTTATGGTTAAACAGTGAAGTTTTATTATTTATACTTCATGTAATTAATACATAAATTAGTACTAATAAAAATTGATAACTACTATTTATTGAGTGCTTATTAAGTATTCTAAGCATCTTGCATGACTTCATTCTCATTACATCTCTATGAGGAAGAGGTTCCATTTTTACCACATTTTCAGGATGAGGAAGTTGAGGCTTGCAGAATTTAAGGAACTCACCCAAGGTCACACAATGAACTGAAGCTTGTGTGCGGATTGGAACCCAACTGTCTGGCTACTAGGGAATTCTCTGCCTCTCTTTTCTTAATTGACCACGCTCTTTAAAATTCACATCCTCAGCTGACCCATATCAAGAAAGGTGTAGTAAATAATGACATCCTGACTCCTGAATGGAGTTCCTTGAGGTGCCCAGGAGTTGAAAACTTGGAATAAGGCCCATGCCTCAGTCATCACTGAAGCCTGTGATGAGCAGACTTAAGCGAGTGCTGTAGAAATAGTGGCCCCATCTCCTAAGCCCTGGGTTTGTAAAATACTCTGACTTTTTTGGTTTGAATTCCCTTGTTAAGTAAATAATAGAAAGTGTGAGGAGAGAGACACAACAGTTTTCTTCTTGACACTATTCCACTTTGAGTTTGGTTTCTATTCCAAATCTCTCTCTCTCTCTCTGTCTGTGTATGTTTGTGTGTAGGGGCGAGGGAGGTGTGTTGATGAGCTTTTGTTGCATTAGAAGGTTCACTGTTAGAGCTACCAGATTTTCTGGAAAGCCATGCATGTGCTGGAATGCCTGTCAAAGAAAAAAATCATTGTGAAATAGTTGGTTTTTGTTAATCTTTATCATATTTAATTTTGTTTTTTGCTTAGACCTAATAATGGTCCAGTCTTCTTTTTTTTCAAGTCCAGTCTTCTTTAAGGCACTGTTGAAGTGACTGCTGGCCACAATTCCCCATACCATATCAATTTTAATGTTTGTGTTGGATTATTAACAAATGCTTCAGATTGCATTAGGAAAAACATGTTATGTTATTTTAAGTTGGGGATCAATTCCACCCTCACATCTGGTAACCCTATCGGTAAATAATGGCACAGGGCCATTCTAACAGGGCCAATTAAGTCTGCAGGGCCTCTCTTCACTCTTTGATATGTTTTATGAACAGTTTTCTTATTTTGGTACCATGAAATGAAGTCTCTGTGAAGAGCTAAAGTCATAGATTCATCCTCAAAAGTTTTTTTTTTCTTTTTTTTAAAACAAGACAAAGAAAACATGAGATGTTGTTTCCTGCTACCAAATCCTAGAGAGTTTGTAGGATGTTTTATGTACGGCATGTTGTGAGGATCGTAGAACTGAGAAGTCCACAGAATTTGCCATCCAGAAAAAAACCTTTCCACTGGAGGTGGGGAAGAGGGGCCTGCTTGATTCACTCCCAGGCTCAGGCTTGCCTCTGCGGTTATGGTTGTGGATAATTTAGCCTCCCTTGCAACAGTGTGGTATTTGCTACTCTTGCCTCTGACTTGCGGCTGAGAATACCTGCCCCCTGGGACCTCTCCTGGATATCAAGCCCCTGGTATCTGTCATAGGACTTTCAATAATAGGTGCTATACCTTAAAGGACAGATATTGTCATTTTTGTTTGCTACATGCTTGATTTTATCCCCCTAAAGTTCATATGTTGAAGCCCTAACCCCCAGTGCCTCAAAATGTGACTATATATGGATATGGAATCTTTAGAGAGACAAATAAATGATGATGAGGTCATTAGTTTGGGCCCTAATCCAACCTACTTGGTATTCTTGTAAGAAGAGAACACTTGGACACAAGGAGGCACCAGGGATGTGTACGCACAGAGGAAAGGCCTCATGTGAGGATGCGTCAAGAAGGCGGCTGTCTGCAGGCTGAAGAGAGAGGCCCCAGGAGAAACCAACCCTGCTGACACCTTGATCCTGGACTTTCAGCCTACAGAACTGAGAGAACATAAAATTCTGTTGTGAAAGCCACCTGTTCTGTGGTATTTTGTTATGGCAGCCCAGGGAAATCAATACCCTATTAAACTCTTCTGATGCTGAAGTACCTCATGTATTAAAAAAAATAATGTTCACGTTCTGTTTTCTCTAACACTTTCCTTGGTGGTTTCTTCTTAAGTTGTTTTCTCATGTTTTTCTTAAGAAACAAAAGTCTCTTGGTCTCTGCTAACCTTCCTACTATATGTCTACGTCTGTCTTCTTTCTTCCTGCCTTGCTGAGAAGTCAGGTCTGTGATAGTGGGTGATGTGGACTGGGGAGAGAGGACTGGATGGTAACAATGTGATCAGCCCATTTTTCCTTCATGAGCTGATTATGTGCAGGCAGGTGCACAAGGGGCATCTGCTCAGGGTCCTACTCCACCCTGCATGTGCTGCAGTTGAGAATCTTCCTGTCTCTTTCTTTTTTTGGAGACAGAGTCTTGCTCTGTCATTGCCCATTGCACCAGGAGTGCAATAGTGCAATCTTGGCTCACTGCAACCTCTGCCTCCCTGTTCAAGTGATTCTCATGCCTCAGCCTCTCAAGTAACTGGGATTACAGGGGGGTACCACCATGCTCGGCTAATTTTTTGTATTTTTAGTAGAGATGGGGTTTTGCCATGTTGGCCAGGCCGGTCTCGAACTCCTGACCTCGTGATCCACCTGCCTCAGCCTCCCAAAGTTCTGGGAGCTGGGATTACAGGTGTGAACCCCGGCACAAAGCCCTGTCCCCTCTCTTGTTCTGTCCTACAGTTCCAGGGCTGTTGGGCTCAAGCTCTCATCTTTATAACAATTGCCATCTCTGGCACTTTTCTCCCTCCTGGTCTGGGAGTGGGGCAAATGTAAGCTTCTCCACTTCCCCAAGCATATGGGTCCATTTTATTTTAAAGGCTTTATTGCCGATGATGACTGGGGGCACAGACAGATAGGATCGGAAGTGACTAGATTTTAGGAGAATTTTCAACTGTCAGTGGTGCTTAACCTCAAACCAGTAAAATGCCACAAGAACAAAGGGCTATCTACAGGAAGGCTGGGGATGGTGTTAGGGCCTCATGACTGGGATAATCTACTGTGGAGTTCACAGGAGGGCCAGGCCTTCAAAGATGCTTTTATTGAAAATGTCCCTTTCAGACCTTTTTCACTGAGGGCTTCACATCTGGGTTATCCGACTTGTCGGGAAGGGTCTTGGTTATTTGTGCAACTCTTAATGATTTCTGAGAGAGCCCGCTCAGGCGGATGTGGGGAGGATTCAGTTCAAAGACCTGGAACACTTGAATTAGCCATTGATTTTAAAAGTCTTTTGCAGCTGATAGCATTAAGGGTTTCTTTTAGGAACCTTTAATATGATACTTTTTAGGTAGTGGGAGAGAGGAGTTTTTGTTTTATATGCTTTTCCAGAAGAAGAAGAAAGGTGATTCAACTTTGAATTTCCTCTGATATTTTCTTGATCTTCTTAACCTCCTTTCAGGATGGCTACCACTCTTCCTCTCCAGAACCTTCAGTGGCTCACTATTGCCAGTCCTTATTCTTCTTTCCTCCCATGGCTGGTTTAATTTAGATCTCCCTATCTGGAATTTGCTTTCTTTGCAGCAGGGACCATGATTCTTGTTTTTCATTTCACATGGATTCCAAAGAATAGAGTAACAGTCAGCAAATACTTCTTGGTGGGTCTTTTTATGGGAGAAGGTGTTTGTTTTTTAAAATCCTTTTCTCATAGGCTGTTAGATTTGATTTGCTGCTTCATACCTGGGCTTTCTATTGAGGCCAAGGGGTGGGGGTGTCTTTGGGACTGGACCAGAGTCCAGGTGAAGCCTGTGACCATCAAGTGGGGCCCCAGAAGCTGAGTTAGAACTGCTTGCAATGCCCCCTCCCAGTCCCCTGCCTTAATGGAGTGGAAAGGGGTGAATTAGGGATCCCAAGTCCAGGTACCTGGGCTGTTCTCCAGCCCACCCCAAGCCTGGAGCAGCAATTGGTGATTGGGCCATTAACTTTACGTAGTTCTGGGGCCGACTGTGCATTCTGTAACCTTGGCCTCAGCAAGAAAACATACAGAGGAGACATGGAGAAATTGCGCTTTGTTAAATAGATACAAATTCATCCTGGTAGGTCATGAGTAGAAAGAAGTCATTATTATGTAAATCAAACAGACAGGACAGCAGGTAGCTCAAAGCTGGAAGAGTTCATAACAAAAAAAAAGGAAAAACAGGAAGGGAAATGATCAAAAATAGGGGTGGGTTTTCTGGGCCTGCGGCTGCCTTCTGCCATCTGCTTCACTCCTCAGTGCCATCTTCCCTCATTCTGCCCCTCTGTTCTGGTGCCGTCCTCTTTCTGCTGCCCCCTGTGGCCATGGGGCTGCCCCCACAGGGTCTGGGGATATTTTCTGAGCCCCCCAGCACCCGGTACAGCCAGCCCAGGGCTCAGTGGGGAGGTGCTCCATCAATATTTTTTTGATGGTGATAAATAAGATTCATATAGCTTTGCAGTGTTTGATTGTGGACTTTTAATCTGGCACCCCGGGTGACTTAAGTTCCTTCTGTTTTTCCCTGTAGCTGCCTTGAGATGCATTTGCTGGGCCATTTTAATGGTCTGTTTTTTCCCTTTTGATTTATTAGATTAGAAGCCCAGTTCTTGGCCTCCCCCTTCTTGGGAGAGCTTCTTGCTTCATCTCCATAAAACGTTGCTGTTGGGCTTTTTCCTGTTTTATTACTTTGCATTAATACCTGGCAGCTTCTATCTGAGGTCTCATTTTATTTGCTTAACGTATAATATTGCCTCTCCTCTGGCAGGCTTGGAACTTGCGAAAGGTTTCTTGGCCTCTTGTTTTTTAAGAGGTAAGAGTTTAGATTTATTAGTCCCAGCTTAGCAATGAGCAGCACAGAGAATTTTAAATGATTTGTTTTAAGCCATGTAGCTAATCAGGGGTCAAAACGAACCCAGGATACTAGAAATGGACGAGCAAGGAAGAAGGCACATGAACTTCTGACTTCTTCTGCCCTTTGGTGTTTTACCAACACAAGACTTGTTTTTTAGCTTGGTATTTCTCTATGAAATGGGCAGAAAGAATGTATGAGCTAAGAGAGGAATGAATAGGCAAGGGATACATGAACCAGTGATCTGATGATGATCTGATGATGATGATGACACTGGCTGTCTTGAAGCTACATATATACTTTCCCCCACAAAACCTGTCTTAGAAGGGGGACTGCAAATCCCTTGCAATGGAGGGTTATAGCTGGATGCCAAAGTCGTCAGATTTTGACCTGGGTTTGGTGTGAGGCTTGTCCATAGAGTTTTAGCTTTCAGTGCATCTGATTCTGTGAAATAAATAAGGACGGAGTAGCGGAAATTAACTATTTCGCTAGGTTGGCAAGTAAGTCTGCTGACGCTAGAGAGTAAACTGGGAGGAAGTTCCCCAGGCTGTGATCTCTATAGGGTCATGGGTGGGAGGGCAGGTTTGATCTCTGCCCTTGTTGTGAGGGGGTGAATGCAGCCTTTTGATTCTATCCCTATCTCAGCTGCTCAGCATTTAGGGCAAACAGCACCTGCTGTTAAGGACACTTCATTATGCCTTCAGAGTCCTTGAGGATCAGAGGGTCTCTAAGTTTTTCTGCCTTACAGAAAAAGTGGAGGAGCTTTTCAGAGCATTCTGGAATAAGAGAGGAGACTGAGTCTGGGGATTGAGTAGAAAGATGCTCAAGGAAGGACTCTGCTTCCTTGTTTCCCCAGTTGGGCCACAAGCCCAGGTCTCTTTTGCCTTTGACTGTACAGCCTGCTGCCTGGGAGTTCCTGGGAGGGACAGGTTTTAGAGTGTGTCCTTGATGGACACACAGTGGAGCCCTGGAATCCAGGAATTACCAAGAGGCCACTTCCCAGTCACTGAAAGCAAACACCTTACTTTTGCCAGGTAATTTTGGGGAGGCACAAAGCCTGAAGGTTCAGGATCTGAAGTGCTTTCTCTTCCTCTTAGGAGATGCGGTCTAACATTTGGTGGTCATGTTCAAATCCTGGCCCAATCACTTACTAGATTTCTAACCTTGGGCAAATCGCTTAGCTCTCAGATGTTCACTTGACCCGCAAAACAGGACCCAGCTGACACTCTGAGCACCCTCCTTGGCGTTTGTGATTATTAAATTCCATAATGCAGGTAAAGTGCTCAGCCCGGAGCCTGGCCTGATATTTATAGTCAGCCTGGAGAAAATGAACTTATGAGTTATAGTCTGCAAATGGTGAGCACCTTCAGGTTAGATGCTGGATAAAGGAGTCAGCCTCTCTCTAGCAAGGCAGGGAGGCTGAGAGCCTTTGCAGAAAGAAGGTCATCGGCCAATCAGAAGTGCCATTCAGTAAACCCTGGCCTCAGTCACTGTGGAAACTGTTAATCAGACATATGGCCCCTGCTGATTTTAGGGTAAGGCACAGCTATGAGCAAGCATCTCACCTCTTTCTCTTTCTCTAGTGGCACATGAGCAGGACAGGGGTCATCTAGGTCACCACATGTTGTATGACCTCAACCGTTCTTTCCTTTTCCTTTTTTTTTTTTTTTTGGACAGTATCTTGCTTTGTCACCCAGGCTGGAGTGCAGTGGCATGATCATAGCTCACTGCAGCCTTGAACTGCTGGGCTCAAGGGATCCTCCTGTCTCAGCCTCCTGAGTTGCTGTGATTACAGGTGTGTACCACTATGCCCAGCTAATTTTTGTATTTTTAGTAGAGACGGGGTTTCATCATGTTGGCTAGGCTTGTCCCAAACTCCTGGCCTCAGATGATCCACCCTCCTTGGCTTCCCAAAGTGCTGGTATTGCAAGCATGAGCCACTGTGCCCAGCCCCATTGCATATTTTCAATGAAGTGAAAGAAAAAAGACTTTTACTTAGTTTTCATGTTTATATACTTTTTGAAAATAAATGGGTAGAAAACATACAGAAAGGCAAAAGGTTTTTAAATAAAAAATAAATATCATGTATATACTTTTGCAATTTATAAAACTATAGGGCAATCCCACATTTATAAGGTTTATGCAAAACTTACCACAGGATACTGTGCAAGGTCATTATAGGTTCGTCCTGCCATTGTATTTATTTGAATAAGGTAGTCAAAATTTGATATCTCTCTGTTTACCCATTTCTAGACAGCACAAAAAAGAGTAATATCAAAATTTAAGAATCTCTATCTCTTAGACATTGGTAGCTATTACTGACAGTACAAAGAATGGGCTAAAAAAGAAAAAAAGGTTCAACAGGGAGATAAATCCATATACTTTTCCTAAATTCACTTCTTTTTAAATATTGGTCTCTAAAAAAGGAACAACATAAACCTTACACCACAGTCTAGAAGGTCTTGATAAGAATTCAAAAACAAACAAAAAAACAACTTGTCTTTTCTTCAATTAAAGGTTTTATTTGAATACCTTAAAAATTTTATTTATTTATTTCGGAGAAATGGTCTCTCTGTCACTGAAGCTGAGTGCAGTGAAGCAATAGTAGCTCACAACACCCTCAAGCTTCCAGGCTCAAGCCTCAGCTTCTTACTACAGCCTCAAGTTCCTGGGCTCAAGCAATCTACCTGGCTTAGCCCCTCAAGTAGCTAGGCCTAAAGTGATACCCTATTACACTGGCTAATTTCTTTTTTCTTTTATTTTTTTGAGACAGAGTCTCACTCTTGTTGCCCAGGCTGAAGTGCAATGGCACGATCTCGGCTCACCGCAACCTCCACCTCCTGGTTTTAAGCGATTCTTCTGCCTCAGCCTCCCTAGTAGCTTGGATTACAGGCATGTGCCACCATGCCTGGCTAATTTTGTATTTTTAGTAGAGATGGGGTTTCTCCATGTTGGTCAGGCTGATCTTGAACTCCCGACCTCAGGTAATCCACCCACCTTGGCCTCCCAAAGTGCTGGGATTACAGGCGTGAGCCATTGAGCCTGGCCCACTGGCTAATTTCTTTTTTTTTTTTTTNACCTGGCTAATTTTTAAATATTTTGGAAAGAGCTAGGGGGTAGGAAGGGCAGTGGTCTTACCAAGGCTTGCGGCGGCGGGGGTGGGGGGGCAGTGATCTTACTATGAGACTGGCTAATTTTTAATTTTTTTTTATAAAGACCTGGGGGGTGGGGAGGGTAGTGGTCTCGGTATGTTGCCAAGGCTGGTCTGGAACTCCTGACTTCAAGCAATCCTCCTGGTTCGGCCCTTCAAAGTGCTGGGATTATAGGTGTGAGCTCTTGTGCCCAGATTCTTCTCTTATTTCTTCTAAATGCTTAGCTTTTAGAACCGTCTGGGAAAATAATAATTGGCCAGATGATTCAGTTAATAAAGATGTACATTTTTCAGAGTACCTGTTGGTTGCTGTGGGGGAAAAAAAGTCATCTCCTCAGATCACTGGTAATTTAATTGGATGGAGATCAGTTGATTTGTGAGTGATAATTTCTCTCTATTCCCTCTGCAATTAGTTTCTTAACTTTTAGCCCTACCCACTGCATCTGAGACACAACGTGATCCAGATGGAGACAGCACCAGGTGTTACATTGGGTAGCTGATCTATGTTCCAAGGTCTCATGGTGCAATTCAGACTGTCAAGTGCAAACTGAGTTAAGAGAGACACCAGCGTGGGGCATCATTGGCAAAGAGTTCATGAAAGAAGTTTAACAATGGAAAGTTATAAATCTTCAGTTAGAATACAAACACTCCCGAGACCCAGAACCCAGGAGAGGAGAATTCAGAGGCAGATCCTTCTACTGAATCAGCAAGAAAAGCGCCATGTCAGCGCTCCTCAAGTCTGCACATGCATAGAAATCGCCTGGAGTTCTGGTTAAAGTGCAGATCTGGATTCAGTATATGTAGGGCAGAGCTGGGATTCGGCCTTTCTAACAAGCTCCCAGGTGATGCTGATGCTGCTGGCTTGAGGCCACACTTTGTGTAGCAAAGTCTTAGGTAATATTTAGGCTAGACAGTAATGTATAGATGCAGGTAATGTGATTAAAGGTGTTAGTTATAAGAGAGAAGTAACTGTTGGTAGGTGGGAGGAATATGTCCATCCAGACATCCTCAGGGTGGTGCGTGGCGTTGCATGTCTGCATTCTAAGCCCAGATCTGCTGCTGCCTGGCTGTGTGGCCTCGGAGAAGTCATTAACAGGTAATGTGATTGAAGGTGTTAGTTACAAGGGAGAAGGAACTGTTGGTAGATGGGAAGAATATGCCCATTCAGACATCGTCAGGGGGTGCGTGGCATAACATGTCTGCATTCTAACCCCAGATCTGCTGCTGCCTGGCTGTGTGACCTCGGACAAATCATTAACCCGATCGGAGCCTCATTGCACACCCGCACATTGGGGCTGGCAATGAATACCCACCTTCTAAAGTGTTTGCATGTTTAGGAATAAAAGAGCAAATCCAGGTAAATGAGCAGAACAGCTCCTGGCACATCTCAAGTAGCCAACAATAAAGGTCTTTCCATTCTCTCACTTGGGAGCTCCTTTTCTTACTTGGACTTGACCAGTGAGACCTTCCGTGTCTGTGCCCTGTGTCTCGTGTCCTCTAGAGGCCGTGCAGGACTGGGAAGCTGACCTTCACTCACCTGATTATGATGGTGCTTCCTGGTCCTCCTGGGAGTCCTGGCTACCACCAGTGGGACATCAGCACGGGACACAGGACCTGTTTGCTTTCTCTCTGGCTAGGGATTGCTTCAGAAACTGAACGGAGGAAGCCAAGGAAGGGCTGTGAATGAATGCATGAGGACGTATGGGGAGAAAAAGAAAATTTTATGTGGAGAGGGGAAAAAAAGTCATTAGACAGATGCCTGAATTAGAAATGGTAAAATGCCTTTGGGCCCAACCTTGTATTTTTGGGCTTAGAAACCTCATGAAAGGAGATGTAAAATGCCTCAAAGTTTGGACGCATCCAGTCAATGTGAGCTTTTCTTTCTGGCTCTGCAGAGAACATTCCACTGAGTTTGCTCCAGTCAAGACAACGATTCTTGCTCTCTAGGTCCAATCTGGGTGTACCCCACACCACCAGGGCAGCATCCGTGTCCTCAGCGCCTTGCTGTGGGGAGAGTTGTGGCTGGGAGGAAGGGCTCCTTGGGGCCCACTTCAGTGTCTCCTGTAGTTTTGCAGCTACGGAAAAGTCCCATTTCTCCCTGACTGTTCATGGCTGAAGCCCTGCCTTGCCCAACTCGGTTGAGCTGTGTTAATGTAATTAGCTCACTGGCTTCTCACTGAGGCAGACTCAGGCACAGTGGCACGTGTGCTAAGAAAACCAGATGCCAGACTCCTGACTCCAGCACCCTGAGTACCGTTTCTTCAGTGTCACCTCAGTGGCCTGAGGGGCCTAAGAGTAGGCAGCCCATGCTGGACTGGATGGGTACCCTGGTGAGTCTGAGGACTCTCTAGGGTCTGGTGACTTGAAAGTCTGCTGTAAGCGACGTATCTGGGTAGGGAGGAGGCCTGGGGCACAGGAGGTCAAATCCTACAATTCAGGGTCCCTGGGAATGTTCTGGTCTAGTGCTTCCTAAAAGCCAATTCATGGCCTAGGTGCATTCGGATCTTTTGAGGATCTTGTTTAAAAAGTGGGAGCTGAGTGTGGTGGGTGGTATGTACCTATAGTCCCATCTACTACGGAGGCTGGGGTGGGAGGATCCCTTGTGCCCAGGAGTTTGAGACCAGCCTGGGCAACACAGTGAGACACCCGTCCCCCTATCTTGAAAACTAAACAACATCTGGGGCCCCACTTGGAGCTTCTTATTTAGTCTGGGTAGTTGGAGTGGGGGGGAACCTGAATCAATATTTAAAAAATAACTACCAGGTGATTGTCGCAGGCAGCATTTCGGGGAAGCTGTGCCGGAGTCCAGCCTTGCACTGACGCCGAATGGAGAGGTGCAAGTCAGTGATTCTGTCGCCCCGGCTTTCCAGAGCCTGTCAGCGACAGACCTGGAGCCAAACCCAGATCTTGGAACTCAGAGGTTCTTTTTTGGCTTACAGACACCTATTAGACTGGCCTCGGTAACTTTTGCCCACAAACCCCAGATTTATGCCAGAAATCCAGCCTGGCAGAACAGAGCTGTTATAGACACCAGCAGTTCTATTCTACCTGGGGGCTAGTTCCCTTTCCCAGGGGACGTTTAGCAATGCTGGAGACATTTTGGTCATTCATTATGACTTGTAAAGTGGTGAGAGTGGCTACTGGCATCTAGTCAGTAGAAGCCAGGGATGCTGCAGAGGATCGCACCGCCCACAACCCCCAGCAGAGAGCTACCGAGCACATGATGTCGGTAGTTCAGAGGCTGAGCAACCCTGTTCTAGATGAGTGCTTCTCAGACTTCACTGTGCACTCCCTGGGTCCTGATTTAATAGGTCTGGGGTGTGGCCTGAGAGTCTGTATTTCTGAAAAGCTCCTGGGTGACGTTGATGCTGCCTGTCTGGGGCCCACACTTTGCATAGCGAGTATTTTAAGAGCAGTTGATTTCAGAGTAACTCAGGGTTGGAGTCACAGCTGTACTATTAACTAGCTGCTCGACCTTGGACAAGTTGCTTTAACCTCTGTCACCTTAAGTCTCTTAAGTTTCTTCATCTGTAAAATGGAGATCATATCACTTAGGGCCAAATTAGATAATATATGTAAAGAACTTAACACAGGTTATTGGCCTTGGCAAGCATTCAGCAAATGTAGCTGTTTCCTCCACTCCCTTATTATTTGCTTAGTAGTTCAGCTTTAATTGTCCATTGTTTCTACCTGTTTTGTGTCTTGTGCTTTGCTGTAAAAAAATAAGATGAGGTGAGAGGTGACGGAAAGCATCATCTCTGTGATGGGGAATTATAAAGATAACTAGCATTGTTTTCACTCCTAAGTCACCCCACCTTCTGTCACTGGGTGGGAAGTGAGGCTGGAACAGGACTTACAATCAACTCAAGGACAAACATTTTGAGAACTGGGGGCGTCACCAAGTCATTCTTCAAATCCTGGAAACATGGTATTCTCCACTCACTCAACAAGTGACTATGGAAGGAATGTCCCAAAAATCTGGTGTCTGATTTGTGCGTTTCCATTCATATGGTTTTGGGGAACACAAAGAAGCATGACAAGCGAACACAGATATCCATTTTCATCAGCATCCTGAAATACTTAAGTCACCTATTGCAGGCGTATTTCAGAGCGGGTTGTAAGCATGGGATTCAGTTTCGCTCAAAGTCCAACATTGCCACGTATTAGCTGTGTGACCTGGGGGTTATATAACATCACAAAGCCTCAGTTTCCTTGTGTCTAAAATGGGAGAAAAATAGTATCTGTTTCTAGAGTTGAAGTGAGGCGGAGGCGAGATGACGTATGCCAATTACTTTATGACTTGGGGAGGACGGGCCTGCACTTGGGTAAGGCTGTTTTCAAATGTTGGAGTGCAGGAATCACATGGAAACTTACTTAGAGGGCCCCCACAGATAGTCGATTCATTAGGGCCGGGGTGAGGCTTGGGACCTCCATTTCAAACAGGCACCCCCAAGGATTCTAGCTCTGCTGTGCCAATTTGAGAAACATTGTCCAGGTGCTAAATTTATAGCTATCACCTTTGGGATTCTGGTGTCTGGCAAAGATGGAAACTGTGCAGGAAACATTCCCTGGGTGGGAGGGCTAAGATGACACAGTAACTCTTGAGAGTTGCTCGGACAGACCTTTTATCTTGGCAGCGGCTTGTGCTTTCTTTGCCAAGCCGTCATTCGTTACTTGGCTAGAGGAGGGACCACGGGCAGGGGAGAGGGGACATATACAGCTGGCTGTCAGAACAGTTGACCTCTAAATGGGATAACCTCAGAGCCAGGCATATGCAATCTGGAAACAAGGAGGGGAGGTGATGGAATGTGGGGGCAGAGGCAGGTGCTGGAGACATTGCTGCAGACTTCCTGGAAGGGACTGCCAAGCTGGAAGATTTGGAGGGGAGGAGTGCAGCTGGAGAGAGAGCCCCTGCTGGCTCCAGGTGCTGGCCCCAGAAGGCATCTTTGAATAGAAAGGTCTGAGCTGCAACGGTTCAGTGCAGAGACAGGTGGGGTAAGCCCAGGTGTGCTGGGCTCCCTCTGCGTGTTGCAGAGCTCCTGGGGAGGGCAAGGAAGTGGAGTGTGAGCGTATGGTCTCCATCACTGCCAACCTAAATCAATGACTGGAGAGGCCGAATGCTGCCAATTAGCAGGCTATCCAGAGCCCCTTCTCCCAGCCCAGCAGCCCCACCTGGGAGCCAGGTAGCATACTTTGCCTCATGCTGAGATAGACTCTGCTTTTGCTGCTTCCTTGAGAGAAGTTCCGACACATGAAAATGGCTAAGGGCAAAGGCTTTGGCACCACTGCTTGCTTTCAGATCGCCACTTTTGCCAGCCCTGCCATCTGGATCCTGTTTCTTCCCTTCTCTGGGCCTTAGTTTCTCCATCTGTAGAATGGGAATGACAGTGATAGTACTCATCAGTTATTGCCACCACAGTGCTGCCCAGCAAACTACCTCAGTAGCACACAATAGTAAGTGTTGTCACACATCTTGTCTGGCCAGAGGGCTTTGCTGGTCTTGGCTGGCCTTGCTCGCGTGTCTGGATGGCTTTGGCTGGAGAAATGACTGAGATGATTTGTCTCAGCTTCCTGTGTCTCTCTCATCCTCCTCTAGTGGTGTAGCCCAGGCAAATGCTCATGGATCTGGCAAAGGTGCAAGAGCCAGTGAGCCACTCATGTAACTGCTTTTAAGTCCTTTTCTCATCCTGTCTCCACCATGTTTGCTGCCATCCCATTGGCCACAGCAAGTCATATGGCCGAGCCCAGCGTCAAGGCTCCTGGCAGACCGCCCCTGCCCTGGATGGCACTGCAGAGTTGTAGCGCCAAGGGAGTGCATCAGGAGGTGTATGGAATTGGGGTGATTTTTCAATCTACCATGAGTACTAACCTCGCAGTTTCATATGTAAGGACACCCTCACCCACTTATGAGTCTAGGACAGAGGGTGCTCACTGGTCTTCTTGCCCTTGAGCCACACCCAGATTAGGAATTCTTTTCTCATCTGACTTCTGGTAGTTCCCTCCATATACTGTTCTATTTTCCCCACCTGTGACACCTTTGTGCTGCTGTTCCTTCTGCCTGTAATACCTGCCCCTTGGCTTACCAATCTGATCAGCTCAACTCTGGGGTCAGATTGTTTGGGTTTGAAGCTGGTTCGTGTCATTTATTTAAAGCTTCATGACCCTGGCCCATTTCTCACCCTCTCTGGGCTTCAGTTGCTTCCTCTGTAAAGTAAGTATCCTCACTTCCTTTCCTCACTGCCAGGGTTGCTGTGATTAAGAGTTGTAAAGCGCATATCAGTATCTGCAAAAAAAAAAACCAAAAAGAAATGCTCAATAGAGGTGTGCTTTTGTCAAGCAGAATTTATACTTTGCCCTGTGGCTGTAGAAGCAAGGGTGTGCATCACATTCCATAACTGGGAAAAACGAAGCAAAATAAACCTTTTAATCTTGAATAACAGGGTCACTCTGTCTCATTCTGGTCCCCTGAATAAAAGAAATCTTGACCATTTTCCATAAGCCTGGATTATCCAACCAACAGCTTTATCCTTAACTTGGCGATGATGATATGATTGCTTCTTGTGGATATGATCACCAAATGAGAAATGTGGCAGTGGTGGAGGTAAATATCTCATGTGATTATTTATGTGGTGTGACAGTCTTTCTGATAGCCAGTCCCTTTGAACCTCTTTGCAAGTAAGATTTTTTCTTTCTTAAATGCTTTTATCTTCCTTCTATGCTACTGTTACCACTGCTGTTTCTAGCCCTACCACTACCACCATCACTGCCATAATTACCCCCACTGCCACCATCATGGCCACCATCACTTCGGCACAGCCAGAGCAACTATTAGCCTTCAAACCCCTGCCAGGTCATCTTCCCTATGATGACTTCCTTTTCTTTTCTTTCTTTCTTTTTTTCTTCTTTTGAGATGGAGTCTCGCCCTGTCGCGCAGGGTAGAGTTCAATGGCACGATCTTGGCTCACTGCAACCTCCGCCTCCTGGGTTCAAGTGATTCTCCTGCCTCAGCCTCCAGTTCCGAGCAGCCGGAATTACAGGCGCCTGCCACCACACCCAGCTAATCTTTGTATTTTTAGTAGAGATGGGGTTTCACCATGTTGGCCAAGCTGGTCTCAAACTCCTGACCTCATGATCCACCCACCTTGGCCTCCCAAAGTGCTGGGATTACAGGTGTGAGGCACTGTGCCCAGCCTACGATGACTTTCTTAACCCGTTTTCCCCAAACAAGTAATAACATTTTCCCCACCCAAATCCATCTTGAATTCCCATGTGCTGTGAGAGGAAGCTGGTGTGAGGTAATTGAATCCTGGGAGCAGGTCTTTCCTGTGTTGTTCTTGTGATAGTGAATAAGTCTCACAAGATCTGATGGTTCTGTAAGGGGGAGTTTCCCTGCCCAATCCCTCTTTTAGCCTGCTGCCATCCATGTAAGACGTGACTTGCTCCTCTTTGCCTTCCACCATGATTGTGAGGCTTCCCCAGCCATGTGGAAGTGTTAGCTCATTAAATCTCTTTCTTTTGTAAGTTGCCAAGTCTTGGGTATGTCTTTATCAGCAATGTGAAAAGGGACTAAGACAGCATTCTATTATTTTGTATCTTTTACATGCTTCTGTTTTAACACAACATATTTGAAGTATAGTTTTTGTTTATGAGTCTCCTATTTTCCCCTATATAAGGGGACAGAAAACATATCTCTGTACCTTAGCATCTAAGAGAAGGATCTGGCATATAATAGATGCCCAATTTATACCTGTTGAACATTGACAGAGGAGTTTCATCTTACTCTTGTGATAGATAGTCTTGTTCTAAAACCAGAGATTGCAGTAAAAGGCTCCCATCCCCCACCAACCATGGTTGCAGAGGTGTATAGTAATAGAGTGGAACTCATGAATGACATGAGACATTGGAATTCATGGATAGGCACATGCTAGCAAGCCTGAGAGCCAGTGGGGCCTCTAATTTAGATATTTATAAATGGACTTTCCATATTGCCTGTGTTATTTAAGATACCATGAAGTTCTGTAACATAAGCCCTAAAATCTTGGTGAATGAACACAAGAAAAACTGGTTTCCCACTGATGTGAAATAAATTCTTGATTAGGTGTTCTTGGTTGGGCAACTCTCCTCCATTGGGTGTTTCAGGGAGCCAGGCTCCTTCCATCTTGAGGATCTTCCATCTTTAACACAGGCTTTCAAGGCCACCCTGAAGGTCATCTACTCTTTTGGCATCTGGCTGGAGGGGATAAGGACACTGAGCTTACTGAACAGGCCCAGAAGAGGTCCCCTTCACTTCTGCTCCCATTCCATGGGCCAGAACTTGGTCTTGAGGAGGCTGACAAATGTAGTCATCCACGTATTCATTTTTTTGTTTAGCAAGACCTCATACAACAGTGTTTATGCAAGAGATATGCTGAAACATTTTTTTACAACTCTATCTGGCTTTCTACTGTTAAACCAATCTTAACCAAACCTTACTTCCATTTCATGCACGTTGGTCCTAGACTACAGCCATGTGACTACATAAGGGCCCTTGAACCAGAAATGGGGGAAGGATCGGAGACTGTGAGCTGCTGTTGGCAATTTATGCATGATGAAGATAAGAATGCTACTTTGTGCTGCTCTTAGAACCCAGTTCATTTTTAGGCTGAATGTTTATATGGCTGGGAGCTGCGGGAAACACCATGACCACCTCGCTTGGTTTAAAGCCTTTGAGATCAGTGATGGCTGAATGTGCTTCCAGCAGCAGAATCCAGCAGCAGAATTTAATCTGCAGGGAGTGGGTGACTATTAAATTCAGTGAATGCAGAAAAACTGTGCTCCTCACTCCTCTTTGTGGAAACACTGTTTGTACAGCATGTCTTCCATAATCAATACAAGGGAGACACTAATGAAGAGAATGTGTTGTTTAGCAAACAAAGCCTTCCCTTTGTTGCGATTGAGATGCTAGTTAATTTCCTGGGAGTGTATTTATGAGAAGTTGGTTAGTGATTCTTGTAAGTGTATGTGACTTTCTCGATTTTTTTTTTAAGAGAGAGGAGTCAACAACCCACTGTATTACTGTAAAATGTTTGATAGCTTGTAATTCGAGGAATGCACTTATGAGAGCCTAGTCTTATAGATTTGGGAAATTTATACATACTTTAAAATGAGTAGGTTGGAGGGGGAACTTTAAACATGTATATTTTGCTTAAAAAAAAAACCCCGGTCAGGCACGGTGGCTCACGCCGGTAATCCCACCACTTTGGGAGGTGAGGCAGGTGGATCACGAGGTCAGGAGATCGAGACCATCTTGGCCAACATGGTGAAACTCCGTTTCTACTAAAAATACAAATATTATCAGAGTGTGGTGGTATGTGCCTGTAATCCCAGCTACTTGGGAGGCTGAGGCAGGAGAAAAGCTTGAACTAGGGAGTTGGAGGTTGCAGTGAGCCGAGATCACGCTAGTGCACTCTAGCCTGGGGACAGAGCGAGACTGCGTCTCAAGAAAACCAAACCAAAACAAAAAACCCCAAAAGCTTTTGTTTGAAATTGCCATAAAGCAAAGCATTATGGGAGATAAATTTTCTAGACTTTGTGTGTGGAATTTCAACGAGAAAGATAAGTTGGACAAAATGCTGGAGAAGTTGGGGACAACCTTGGATTGAATTAGTCTCCACTTTCAGGGAGTTTAAAGCCTAAGTTCCCTTCCGTTTTTCAAAAGTTTTCATCTGTCTTGTTTAATAATAGAACCTCTCTTCCTCCTCCCAGCCTTGTCCTCACCTCCCTTCAGGCAAGCAGGGACTTCCTTCTTTGCATTGCTCAGGAAATTATGTTTCCCACTTGCGAGGCTGGCCAAAGAAACTTCTTTGGAACCTGGAGAGCGGGATGCCAGTTTCTGCCTTTCTGCTTTCTGCTCGTAGAAGGCTTGTGCTGTATGTTATTATCGGGTCTTGCTGGCTTTCTTCTGGGTCTTCTTGCTTTCCTGAGTTTGAATCCACATTATGTTACAGCAAATGCTGTTGACAGTCAGTGGTATAGCTGGACCATGCATGGCCCATTTCATGGCTTTTTTAGTTTGCTAAATATTATGCCACCTTGCCTCGGTCATGAAATGGTTTAAAAACATAATGCTTTGGAACTGAGAAGTTCTAGTTGGTGAGTTTTCTGGTCAATGGAAGGGAATGACCTTGGGCAGAGTCTGTGACCACCAGTGCATTATCTATCCTTGCAGAGCCTCAATTCCTTCGCTTGGAGACTAGGTATACTATCGCTTTCCTCATTAGGGCTGCTGGGAGAATGTAGCTGAGGTTCCTGGGTACTTGACAAATGCAGGAGTCAGTAATGGTAACCACAGTCATCTCTGGGTATCCATGGAGGATTGGTTCCAGGACCCCTCTCAAATACCGAAATCCAAGGAAGCTCAAGTCCTCCATGTGAAATGGCGTAGTATTTGCATATAACCCATACACATCCTCCCATATGCTTTAAATCATCTCCAGATCACTTAAGATATTAATAACTAATACAGTGTAAATGCTATGTGAGTGGTTGTTACACTGTTTTGTTTTTTATTTGTACTTTTAAAATTATTGTATATTTTCCCCCTATATATTTTAAATCTGTAGTTGATGTAATCTGTAGATGCACAGCCTGAAGTTATAGAGGGCTGACTGTGCTATTAATTATTGAGATATACAAAATCACTATTAATGAGAGATTTAAAAATGTCCAGGGTAGGCTGGGCGTGGTGCCTCAAGCCTGTAATCCCAGCACTTTGGGAGGCCGAGGTGGGCAGATCACCAGGTCAGGAGTTCAAGACCAGCCTGGCCAGCATAGTGAAACCCAGTCTCTACTAAAAATACAAAAATTAGCCAGGTATGGTGGCAGGCACCTGTAGTCCCAGCTACTCGGAGGCTGAGGCAGGAGAATGATTCAAACTGCGGGAGTTGGAGGTTGCAGTGAGCTGAGATTGTACCACTGAACGCCAGCCTGGTCGAAACAGTGAGACTCGAGAGGGAGAGAGAAAAAGAAAAGTCCAGGGTAAGATGTGGCACATATACACCATGGAATATTACGCAGCCATCAAAAATGATGAGTTCGTGTCCTTTGTAGGGACATGGATGAACTTGGAAGCCATCATTCTCAGCAAACTGACACAGCAGAAAATCAAACACCATATGTTCTCACTCATTGGTGGGTGTTGAACAATGAGAACACATAGACACAGGGAGGGGAGCACTACACACTGGGGTCTGTTGGGGGGAAATAGGGGAGAGACAGCGGGGGGTGGGG